>NC_082656.1:53778837-54090503 GCF_028023285.1 Balaenoptera ricei
TATGTAATGTGTGAGATCACTCACAATGTGTAAGGCGAGCTCATGCCAATTGCTTCAGTACTGATGATGATTATACTTGGATTTGCACTGTCTTTGAAACTAAATTTAGATAACTCCTCATCTCAAGACTTCTATTTAATGCCAAACTGATTACTACATTCTGGGTTATGAAAGAGTAAACTCTAGGATATTATTTCTGAACTACTAAGTAATGATTGTGAGATAAGATAAAGGAGGAGAAGCCAATGTTTACTACTGCATGATTAAAGGTACGTTTGATATTTTATTCAACACAAATATTTGAATATCCTTTCTGGAATTTCCTAAATAAATAGCATATTAGCATTTAGAATTGTTTAGAATATGTATGTGTACTCCTTCATTCACTTGCATTAATATTAAAGAAGAATGAGTTTATTTTTTTCACCTAATAGAATTCTGGCAAATAAGGTGTTTCTCTTCCCTTAGCTCTGTGCTTGCCACCTAAGAATTATTAATACATATTTTAAAAATAATTTTAATCCTAATAACTCAAACGAATCTGTATTTCTCTGTTACTGTGGATTGAGTAAATTACTCAGAATTAATAATGTAGACTATAGCAACTGCTTCACTCTAGGTAGTTTTAATATTTAAATAAATATTTTAAATACATAAATAAATATGTAATATTCAGTATCTGCTTTGATAAATTATTTTCCTTTGTAAAAAACAAAGTTAAGATTATATGTGAGAAAGACAATTTAAATAAAATTCAGCCAAAATATGCCACATTTGCAATTTGAAAACCCTTGAGAATTTTCTAATGTGGTTTAGAGTACTAGGAGGTTTGACACTGTAAAAATGTTTAGTGTCTGGGTTAACCGCAGAAACTTGGAAGCAAACCCAAGGCTGCTATGACACACGGCAGAGCTATAGCAGCTTCTAAAAGTGGGCACGTGTGAAGGCTGTTCTACTGAAAATTACCCACTGTGCATAAATTTTTGTGATGACAGGCTGTAATTATTTTTATTAAAAATAAGGATTTTCCATCAAAAGATATTCTTTCCATAAAACGATATTCTGATTATGAATAATTTGAAAAATTCAGAAAAAAAAATATAATTAAAGAAAAACTCATCTATAACCTTAACATCTGGGAATAAACACTCTAACTTTGCTACCTTTCTTTTCAGTATTTTTATGAATCGTATTTTACCCAGCTGTGTTTATATATTACATGCATAGGTTTATAGGAATTTAGGGGGAAGCTATAAAATTTGAAAAACACAGACAGGATAAAGAAGAAAACATCCAGAATTCTATGAACAGATATAGCCTCTAAACATTTTAAAGTGTTTCTGATTTTCTTTCTTTTTTTTTCTTTTTCCTCTGCCTGTAGACATCATCTCTTGTATTCTGATTGTGAAGGATAGTTATCAGAGGGACATTTTTGATGGAAGAAAATGTCCACTGGGACTTGTTGAGAGAGGATATTTCTAAGATTCGGTTGATTTATTAGTTTTTCTTGATGAACAGAAACAAGGAATCACATTATTCAACATACGATTTAAAAACATGACAAATGTTTTCTCAGTTTCCTTGGAAATGAAAATGATAATTCTCTACACAATCTGACTTTGTTAAGAAAAATTCTCTTAGTGTTCCAACAATTTTAATGAAAGCAATATTACATAGAGCTTAAGATGAAATCCAGGCTCTGCCACTTGGTAGCTGAGTGACCTTGGACGAGATATTTACCCTGTGCTTCGTGTTTGCATTGGTAAAATGGGGGTAGATGAGTTAATATGCGTGAACTGCTTAGAAGAATGCCTGTCACTTCATAAGTGCTATATATAGGTTAGTAGGTTTGGGAAAAGAACAGTATCTTCTTTACTGTTTAAAGGAGTTGTACATGACAATAGACGTATAGACTATGCATATGATGCATACAAAGGAAAACACTTTGTCGGGAACTAGCAAAGGAGTAAAAATAGAAAAGAAACAGCTGAACCACGTTTCGACACCAGGCTACAGTTAATTAATCTAAACTTAATGTAGTCATTCAAACACAGTAAGGAAATGTTTTAGTGTCACGATTAAAATTGTGAGCCTAAATTCACGCAAGACATTGTAACCTGTAGCAATCTTGGGGAAAATGTTTGTTGCCTCTAAGCCTCAGTGTACTTACTGTAAATAGAGAGAGATAATCGTGTTTATATCAAAGGTAATTGTAAAAATGAGATAATTTACATCAAGTACTGGATACAAACTGAGCACCCAAGAAGTGTTAACTGCTATTATTGTAAATAGAAGTAATAATAATTCTTAAGTATTCTAAAACTTTCTGTATCTTTGAGTTCTTAAATTTGTCTTACCTCTCAGACATCTGGAATAGATTTAAATCTCTGGTTTCGAACAAAGTTTATGATGGTGTTTTTAGAGTCTTTACGTACTTGAGAATCCACTTCTGATTCTTTTACTAAGGAAAGACAATCTGAATGTGCAAGTATTTCCTCTGTCCCAACTCATTTTCTCAAAGGATTGTAGCCATGTTTCCATTCTCTGCTTTTTGATAGAGGAGAAGTCTGAGGTTTTGTTTTTGTAAGGAACCCAATTGTCTGCCTGGAGCTTGTAGAATTTGTTTTTTATAGATGTGTCCTTTGTCCTGGTAAGGCATCGCCTCTTTTTATTGATTTCACCTGGAAAGTTATGATCCTGTTTTAGATCTTAAATTTTTCCAATTTATATGTTTTTTTCAACTATGTCTTTCAATGTTTCTCACCAACGATGTCCATATTCTCACCCCTCTCAGCCCTCCTCAGAAGAATGACCTTATACAGCTTTTTCCTTTCCCTGCTCTTCTTATTTGCTTTTTAATAGCTTTTCAAGTTATTCCTTTGATTTATGTATTTAGTTTTCCTTGATGTCATTGCAAATTTAAATTAAATATATGGTATTATTATTTTTCTTTTTGACTCTTCCTTATCTTACTTTTCTCTCTTTAAATCCCATATTTTCATTTCAGCTTGTTATTTCCGTATAATTTTCTATCTATATTGCGTTGAGGTCATCATGTCTTCTTGCTTTCTAAGGTAGACATCAAACGCTACAGCTTTTTTCTCTAAATATCTTCTTTTTTTCTTTACTTTTTTTGGCCACGCCACACGGCTTGTGGGATCTCTGATTCTAAAGGATGGGTTTTCTTTTCCTTTTTTACTGAAGGAATTTGCTTTATAGGCCTTATTTTATTCTCTCTGTCTCTCTGTACATCCTTAAATAAGTAGGATTGTATGTAGATTTGGCATGCTCTAAAGACAGAAACCATAGATTGTTTTTGGCCCCATTCTCTATTTACTTAAAAGACGGTCATATTGAATCATAAGATAAATGGATGTTCAAGGTTCCAAGCCAGTTCCCACCATGAAGCAGTTTTGTTTGTGCATGTGTGTTTTTTTCGCCTTCCAGTGGAGATCTGGTATACCTACAGGAGAGCTTCTCCCATTCTCATGGTCTGATTCTCCGTCACTCTGAGTATATAGTGCACGTAGAAAAGTTTAATCTTAAACTCTCTTGCCTTTTTGCCTCTACTTTCATCTATAGCCTTGACTTCATGAGGTATATCTACCAGGATTCATTATCTGAATGCAGTTACTGATGGGAAATACTGATGAGAGATACAGATGAGGGGTTCCAAAATGCTAGAATCGCAAAAACAGCACTAACAGTAGTAGCAACAGCTGACCAGTGTTTTGATTAGCGTGAGTCTTGAGTGGATGAAGAATGCAGGATCTAGCTATTTACTTTTACATGGATAGTGAATTATGTTGCTGGCAGTGTAGAAGGGATAATTCACTCTTTGAATGTGTCAGTTGATTTAAGTTGATCTTGTTGTCAAAAGAAATTCCTTCCATACTCTGATCATACATTGCATGAAAATCCTACCTAACGGTGGTGTTTGTGTACGTGCATGTGTGTGTGTTTGTGTTGATGTTATTGTTGTCATCGTCTGCATATACGTATTTTCAATAAAAACTAGGAGAGTCTGTGTTGGGGACTGATCACTTAAAACCAGAAATACACACTTTCCTTTTAAGCATGATAAATGGATGTGTGATCTGAGACTGCCAGAGAATGTTCCGCTCACCGTAAACATTATTTACATGATGTGCACGAATGGAAGATTTTCACACAATGCTTCCTTCGTTTATCTTCTCATTCAATTCAGTTTCACAGAGCTATTTTTTTACTTTGTCTTGTTTTGGAGATACCCTGCCTTATGAAGCATATTTACTTATCACTTGTGAATCTCTTGTTTCAATATCAGCCATGTAGAACAAAGGACCATATTAAATAGCGTGAAGAGAGAACAAACACACAACGAGAAGCTGTGTTTAGTCCTCTTTGACACAATTTTGGTATCTACTGTTCTTGCTAGCTTTCCGTACATGGGACTATCTCGGTAGTATGGCACAAGGAAGAAGAGTTTTCCAGTTATTTTTGGCTTGTATTTAACTTCGTTGCGTTCCTGCTTGCAAAGATGAGCATGATTTCTAAATACTTTCCACAGCTATTCTGTACTCTCTTTCTCTGCCTCCTTTTCCCTTTTCTCTTTCCATTGTTCATGCCACCCACCCAATTTACACTATTTCTCTTTTCTATCAGAGATAAGGTGAAGAAGAAGCAGAAAATAAAGAAGGAGAGGAAGAGGAGTAGAAGGGTGAAGAGAATTAGAACTGAATTTTTCTTGGCCTCCTCTTCCTGCTTCCACTGCAAACCCTGAAATGATAGGGATAAGCTATAGGATTATCCTTTCAGACCCTACAGATGAGTAAATCTTGGTGTGAATAAGCTTCTGTTTAATACAGTAAGGGATTCTATGATAAATTTGAATAGGAAATTAATTTAAAATATGTATTATAATTTAAGAATTTATTTTAGATGCAAAGGGGACACAATTTTCTTTGCATTACTGGATATGTGTAAAGATATTTTTTTTTTGTAAATCCACAATGATCCTTTGTAGATCTTTATACAAACCTTCGCTATTGCCTCATCTCTATAGAATTGCTGAATTACTTAGAGGTCAGGAGTCCTGGTTATCATACGATCCTGCTTCCTCATCTTGCAGATAAAAACTGAGTTTCCCAAGTCAGAGGAGAGTTTGGGGATAGAATTGGGAATAAAATCTAGAATGCAGAATGTGCTTATTTTACACTTTGAAAAGCATCCTAATATTTATATTTTAGCCTTATGAAGCACTGACGTAGACATGAGACTTCTCTGATGCACTATTGCAGAGAAGTCAGGATTTAATATTCCGATTGTATTTTCACAGCAACAGGCTGCCTCAAATCAAAGATGGAATGTTAGCGTTTAGTCTTAGGCTCCATGGGAATCAAGATGTCAGTACTAATATGCCTGTCTCCTTCCACTCGTGGGTCAATTATCACAAACAGTTTGAATTTAAAGACTGTAAAGTATAAATTGGCTAAGTTTTCTCCTAATCTAGCCGCCAGAGACATGGCTGGGAGATACCAGGGATCAGTTTTGAGACTTCCTTTCTTCACTCTCATTCGAAGATTTAATTAGCAGCATAGCTGCTGACTTGATGTGATGAAACTCAAGAGTTTGGGGCCCACTTGAGTCTGGCTTGTGGAAAGAGTCACTGGTGAAAGCAGTGTCAGAAATAGATGCATTTACTTTAACTTCTCTTACTTCCAGAAACAAGCCTCACCAAATAGAAATATAATACATGCAATGTGCTGACTAATGGTGAGTGTGTATAAAACTGTCACCCACCAAGGAAGACCTTGTAATTAAATTAGTAGAAGTGACTGAGTTCGTGGAGCTAGAATTTAAGTGATTCCTATGCACGCAGTCTGCCAACCTCAGCACGCTGTTTGGACATCTTGCATATTGGTCTTTGACCTTGGATGGCAGTATAAAAATTACCTCATCATTCAATATGAAAAATCCGATTGACCTATCCATTTAGGTAGGCTGACCCTGGCCTTAGAATTAACCATGGATCTCCTTCTTAAATGAGTTTTGACTGGGCTAGCACCTTTAACTCACATTTTTCACACCACATTTAAGCTTTCTTAGGCAAAATGATTCAGAATATATGCATATTTTTAAAAGGCTAAACATTGCTACAGGCCTGTGGCACTCAGCTTTCTAAGGGAAAAACAGAAATTAGAGACTCACACTTTACGTACCTTTCCCAACTGCTCTGTATGTTGTAACTGGTCAGGGTCTCTGTTGTGAATGGGTCCTGGCTCCACCTTTGGCTAGTCCGTATCATCTGCAGTGGACAATATCAGGCCCAACATTACCATCGCTGACAGCTGCATATTTGTCTGCACAAGAGATATTGCATTGTCTGTCCAGCAGGGACAGCAGTATCTTGACCTTCTCGTTATCAGCATACACGGTTACTGGATTCAGCAGTGGAGATGTGGGCTGGTGAGTTCAGTATGGCTGACAGGACACAATCCAGGCAGCAAGAAGGCAAGTCCATAAACATTCTACCATCTCCCCACTGGTTCATCCTGAAACTTCTATGGCAACTAATGGTGAATGTACTCTTGACTGGATTTCATACTTTTGGGGGGATCTGCAATTGTTTTCAATTTTTGGTTTCTCTTTGGTGAGGAGGTTAGACAGGCCATAATTATTATATAATTATTATACCTCCATTTCTTTTCTTAAGTGTTTTGATTTCAGAGACTGAAACCAGATGTAAAGGTAGAACTAGATTGACTACTTAGGCTGAGATAAGGGGTGCTAACCATGCATTCTTTGGCAGAGGTCCTTAGGTGTCCTGGGTAATTCATTTATGCAATACCCAGAAACAACTCCTGCAATAGATCTTGTAAGGGGCTTAAATCCACAGGGAATATTGTGTGACCAACCTTACTGTTTTCTTACATTTCTAATAATCCAGTTAAATACAGTTCCAGCATGGCCACACAGTGGATTTCCCTAGATTGGGGCAATGCACAAGAAATTATAAATGTGCTTCTAGAAGTTTTCCTGACTCTGACGCCTCAGGGAAACCAAGAGTGGTAACTTCTACCACACACCTCTCTTTATTAGGGAAGATGAAGGAAGGAATGGATGTAATCTTGGAAAGGGTAGGAATTTATTAGGGACTGACCATAAAAATATGGTCATTCTATCCTCCAAACATTTAAGGTTTTTGTACATATGTTTGTTACTTTTCCCCTAACTTGTCTAGATCATGTCATTTAGGATTTCTAGGAAATAGATTCATGATAGAGCAAAAGGGAAGCACTATGTACAAGACAGTATTGGGTAAATAATGGTGGAGCAGAGAGCCCTGAGTCTAAACTAACAAACATCGTGACTTTACCTCCTGATACCTCAGTCTCTCCATCTGTTAAATGTGTTGGCTGCATGATACCTATAGTCACTGAAGCCTTCAAAAAATATAATTCTATGCTGTGGCTTTGTGTTTTAAGCAGCTTATTTATCATTTCTTTCATAGAGATATTAATGATGGTTTTAAAGGGCTTATATAAAGATGTTTATTTAAAAAGTGACTTTGGGGAGTTCCCTGGTGGTGCAGTGGTTAAGAATCCACCCACCATTGCAGGGGTCATGTTTCGATCCCTGGTCCGGGAAGATCCCGCATGCTGCAGAGCAAGTAAGCCCGTGCGCCACAACTACTGAGCCTGCGCGCCTAGAGCCCATTGCTCCGCAACAAGAGAAGCCACCGCATTGAGAAGCCCGTGCACCACAACGAAGAGTAGCCCCCGCTCGCCGCAGCTAGAAAAAGCCCACATGCAGCAATGAAGATCCACCGCAGCCAAAAAAAAAAAAAAAAGTGGCTTTGACAAAAATATAAAGGAAAAACAGTACAGTAGTAGTAGATGCTACTGGTATCCTAGATACCACCCAGGATCTCCTTCAGGAGCGAAGGACGTGTTGTTCCAGCTGCTGGGACTACCGGCATCCAGCTCACAGTTGTCAACCTTTTGCAGAACTGCCTCGGTTGCGAGGAACCAGCTTGCCCAAAGTCATGTCCCCTTGACATGGAGACGAAAAGGCTCAGCCTCCTGACCTGAATTCTTAAAAACTGTGAAGGGCCATCCTTGATTCAAAGCTCCCCATGTGGCTGCCTAAGACCTTCCTGTGACTGCATCACGGCCCAACATCTTCCTCTGCCAAATTCTGCTTCCTCTACATCCCTTTCTTTCTGCAGATGCTCATCTCAGGAGGGCTCCTTTAATAATCAGCCTCCAGGCTAACCTCCAGTTTAAAGTCCGCTTCCCTGATTGCCCAGCCTGCAGCAGACAGCGTGTAATACCGTCCTTGCCTTTGTTATTGGGTCATGTGTTACTGATCTAAGGTGCTAGGACAGTGTTTTTTCCTTTTCTTTTCTTTTTTTAAATAAATTTATTTAGTTAGTTAGTTTTGGCTGCGTTGGGTCTTCTTTGTTGCGTGTGGGCTTTCTCTAGTTGTGGAGAGCGGGGGCTACTCTTCCTTGAGGTGCGCGGGCTTCTCGTGGCGGTGGCTTCTCTTGTGGTGGAGCACGGGCTCTAGGCTCGCAGGCTTCAGTAGTTGTGACACGCAGGCTCAGTAGCTGTGGCTCGCGGGCTCTAGAGCACAGGCTCAGTAGTTGTGGCGCGTGGGCTTAGTTGCTCCGCGGCATGTGGGATCTTCCCAGACCAGGGCTCGAACCCATGTCCCCTGCATTGGCAGGTGGATTCCCAATGACTGCGCCATCAGGGAAGTCCCAGGACAGTGTTTTTTTTCCTGATTTGTAATAATAAAATTCCTCCAGTTGTGCTGGGAGAGTAGTTTTCTGATGTTGAATTTTATGGTCTCTTTCTCTTATGTAGCATAAACCCAAGTAAAATAGCTTGTCTACACTTTGCAGATTCGTTAAATGCATTGACTCTTCAAGGAAATTGAACTTGTTATTTATGGCTTCCTTGGATAAATATTTTTTAAAAATTTAATGTTTGTAAATAATTTGAGCTTACTGGAAGGAGTTCGACAGGTTATTTAACAGGACATTGAATGGAGTGGAGAGATAGCATTATTTCAATTGTTTGATGTTTTAGCTGTCATGAGGAAGGCTCTTTATTCATGGAAATAGCATAATTTTAAGTGCATTATATTTTACCTTTAAAAAGCACATCATTAAATAGAAAACCTTGCAACTGCACTATTTTTAGTTCAAAAAGAAGAGCGGAAATCAAGATATGAGAAGAAAGATATTGATAGACATTTTTGAATAAAATTTAGATCATACTAGTTAACATTAAATGAAAAGTATGTAAGCAAGCACTGCCAAAGGATGGACTCAAAACAAAAGGGACAGTTTCTCATTGACTGTCTCTGAGTACGTTTAACTCAATGGTATCTCAATAGGGGAAAAGGAAAAATGGACCATTGAGACATTCATTGTGGAAAACACCAGACAGATATTTCTATGACCAATATTTACCTAACATTTAAATTTTTATATGATGGAAGAATACACACTGAGGATCCATTGTGTAAATTAGGGGAAGCTTTCTTTAATGTGGACACTGATATTGAGGCATCCTCCCCCCTCCCCCTCCCCCCAACCTTCAATTGCCAGAAGTCTTATACTACCTTTTGGTACCAGGCCTGTTCATCTCAATGGCCTAGAGGAGCAGAACAATTGTCCTACTTAGGAACTGATGAGTTACAGAGTAACATAAGGATCAAGCAAACAGAAACAAGACGGACTTCGTGGGCACATACCTGATTTTGTTGCAGTGAAATTTTACATAGAAAGTATGTTTTTCTGCATCTCATTCCTTGGCTTCAGGAGTGTATGAACATTTGTTTTGAAGCCAATGAGGAAAGATCAACTCAACATACACAGGAAACTAACAAGTATTGCCTTTCTCTTTCTGGCACAATTCTAGATGCTTTTATCTCTGTAGAACCCATGAGAATCTTGAATTACTGAGCACATGTTATGGAGAAGTTAGTAATTCAGCCAACATCATACAGTTAGGAAGAAGAGTCAAGATTCAAAGCAAGGTCAGTGAGGCTCCAAAACCTGCATGGATTCTTTCCATTATACCAGCAGGAATGATCACATGCACTTGTGCCCTATCCTGGGCTCTTCAGGCCCCTTAGTCTTCCTCTCCTTTTCCTCCCCTTTCACCTCCTCCTTTCTTCCTCCTCCTCGTCCTTCTCCTCTTTCTTGGCATATATCTGGTTGGTTTATTTATTTAAAGAGGGCTTGGGATCTTAGCTATGAATTACAAGGCTGTCTGAGGTAAGAAAGATGTAAAAGTTAATTGCTATCTAATGTTGGAATAATAGTGCTATGAAAAATTTAGCTCACGTGAGCTCTCCTCTCCTCTTCAAATAGCAAATAATTAAGTTAGAGAGGACTTTTAAAATTACGATGAGTAAAGGACTTTTGACTGAGATGAATTTGTCACGTAGGCTTAGTGTGTTTGTACAAAACAAACCTATCTCTAATAAAGCCTTTTACCACATTTCTGGGTGGAATGTGTTATGAAAACATTGCACAGTTTTAAAGAGGCTTAACATTATTTTTAACAGTTCAAAAATAAATCAGAGGCACTTAGGCCTGTGGTTGTCAACTGGGATGATTTTGTCTCCTATTGGACATTTGGCGTTGTCTGGAGACGCTGTTAGTTGTCACAATTGGAGAAGGTGCTTTCAGCATCCAATGACTAGAACCCAGGGATGTTGCTAAATATCTTATAATGCACAGGTCAACCCACCACAAAAATTTTCCAGCCCCAAATTACAATAGAGGCACTACTGAGAAACCTTGCTGTAGGTGAAGAGCAAATTTTTTAAAAAACAAGACTAATCTTTCTCTGGTCATATGTCCTAGAGTCAAAAGTCATAGGACATTTTCCTGCCTCAAACATTTATATCTTTTTTAAAAGTTTTGATATTTTATTCATCGTGGATTTTTACATTTATATTTATTTTTAAAAGTTCATCAAAATACTGTTCATTTTGACTTTTGGGATGCCTCCTTGACTTTTGTGCCCAGGACATATGTCCCACACACCACACTCTACTCCTGGCTTCGTTAAAGATATAAAAAGGGAAACACAATATAGCATGGATGTGACAAGGAGGCTCTAGGGTCTAAATGTTTGGGCTTAAATCATAGTTTTACCACTTTCTTACTCTTATGTCCTTTTCACTTTACTTCTTTCCTCATCTGTAAAATGGAGAAAGAAGTACCCATGTCACATGCTTTTTCAAGGGGTATGCTTATCAGTCAACCCACCACAAACACTGGCTATTAAAACACAGCACTTTCTACAGCGTGAGTACGTGTGAAGGAAAATGACTCTTTGACTCTTGGTTGGTCAAAATTTTAAGGAAACACCATCCAGTCTATTCACTTTCTCTGCCTGTTCCTAAGCTAAAGGTCACACACAAACACTCTCTTTTTGGTGTAACTTCCATGTGACTGCAGAGACTGTAATTTCTAATTGCCTAGAACAAGAATTGCTTTCCACTTCTACTACAATAGCAGAACGTTGAATACTAACAGAATATTAAAGCCAAAAACCAAGTTAATAACTTGAAATATAAAGTGGAAAATAAGAAAAAATTAATGGACATTAAGGTTCTAAAAAGTTGTTTCTAAATTAAGCAAATCTGGTATACATATAAATCTTGATTACAATACAATTCTGGTCATTGCCACGTGGCATTAAAAAAATCAAACAAACAGCAAAGATAATACTTCCAGATTCCCTTGTAGCTAGCTGTGGCCATGTGACAAGTAGTGCTGACCACAGTGGAAACATACTGAAGTGTGTGAAAGTCTAGGAAGGCTGTTTATAAATTTAAATTATTTGGGAGGGAGATATTTTTGTCTTGCATTTAGCCTGCAATGCCAAAGTAATGGCTGGAGCTCCAGCAATCACTTTGGAACATGAGTACACTTTGGAGACAGCAGACATGTTAGAATACTCAAGTAGAAATATAGGCATCAGGATTCCTGACGACATCATGGAGCCTCAATATTTGTTTCTGTTACAGCCAAATCTAAACTTAATTGATAAAGTTGCCTTTCCGCGTGTCATTTTGGAACATCTGAGAACTAACCAGCTTTCTCTTGCCATGCCCACTGGAACCAGGATTTGTATGAATATGAGACTTGCTTAACTTAGAAACAGCTTTTTAAGACCTTATTCCATTATTTTCCCTTTTTTTCCCACTTATATTTCAAGTTATTGACTTGGCTTTCAGCCAATTTATATTCTGAAGGTCAAATTTTTGCTAGTTGCAGATAAGCTGCCCACACTTTTGTTGACTTACCCCCAATAAGGAGTGTTCGCTTAACAATGAAACATATTCAGTTTTTCACATGTAACTTCTTTGACCATAAGCTGGATGTCCTTGCTTTTGCAAACTGCTTGGTCACCATTATTCTCATCTTATTTGATTGAGGTTATTTTTAGGTGCAAGAAAACACCTGTGGGCTTCAAAGCTTGAGTTGTGTAGCTTGTTCTCTGCTACAGTTGCTAGACTAAATCACTGAAAACTTCCAACAGGTGAGAGTGAAGATGTTTTAATACAAATAATAATAAGGGAACTAAACTGCAGATGGGTAAAATCAAAGTGTCAGTCAGGTGAGAGAAAAGTCTTCTGCTTGGGGGCTTCGTGCTCATCAAGTATGAATCTGCACTGTGTGACCCCTCGAAGGTAGAGAGGAGGACATATAGAATGAATGAATTCATACATACATACATACATACATACATATATAAAATACACAGCTATTTCTTTTTCTTCTCCTTTTCAGGCTTCTTCCTGACGCTGGATAAAATCTAACAGGAGATATTATTTGAGGAATCTGTCAAATTCTACCTAAGCTTTCTTTTTCAAATATACACTATGTCTCCTTAAATATGTTATTGTAGCAGATATTGTAGTACCTTACCTCTATTCCCATAGGTCCTGCCAATTCAGAAAACTTTCTCTGGCCCTCAGGTCCTCCTCTGTCATCAAGTAGGACAGGCCAGAAATGCCAAGGAATTTACCTCCCTCTGGGAGTAGCTCTCAACTGATGGAAGTTGTTGGTGTGTAAATACCTCATTTCCCTCTCCCGTTGAGTGGAATAACTCTGAGATGCATCTTTCCACCTGCTTCCAGTGTTAGGAAGCTTAATAATCATAATTATGCTGGTTTGGTAGTGCATATACAATTTTAATGGAAGATAATTATTTTTTGCTACATAAGCCTGATATCTACTTTCAGGCAGTGTACTTACAATCACTAGCAGGACTGGAAAGAAGCTCAAGTCCAGCTGATTGCTTTAATCATGTACCTCCACATGGATCTATCATATACATTACCTGCCCTCCAGGTGCCTGTCAGGGAGAAAAATCCTGAAATATTTGAGTGAAAGGAACAATAATTGTGGAAATTCCTGAAAACTAAGCCTTCATTCAATACTGAACAAATGTTCATGTGCCTACTGTGTGTCAGATGCTTTAATAGGAGCTGGGGATATAGTTTTGTTTTCGTTCTCATGAAGCTCGTAGCCTAGAATGAGATCAAAGGCTTAGTTATACTATGTGTTAAGTTCTAAGAAAAAAAGTTCCATGAAAAGTATACCTATTGCCTGTGCATTCCCTCTGCAATAAAATCCACCTCTGAATTAAGCCCGACTCTCAGAGGGAACTCTGTGTGAACTGCAATATACCATCCCTTAGTGAAATGGTTTTTACTGAACTGTGCTTCGTTGTAATGTCATCAGCTTACATAAAGGTATATTATATAGAAGCAGTGCCATTACACATATCACGGTGTTTATTTGAAGGATGGTAAGAGAGGTGTTTGTGAAATAAATCTGACAGTATCCCTCTGTAAGTACACAGAGAATAATTTTTCTCCTGTCTCATTATAAAGAATATTTATGCTTTTAACTAATGGTTACTGTGATTCTGTTTTCTAGTTCCTGTTACCTGTTAGGAAGCATGGGACAGAAATCAATGTCCTGGCCTATCT
Source organism: Balaenoptera ricei (assembly GCF_028023285.1). Lineage (NCBI taxonomy): Eukaryota > Metazoa > Chordata > Mammalia > Artiodactyla > Balaenopteridae > Balaenoptera > Balaenoptera ricei. The sequence goes on from NC_082656.1 coordinate 53,792,848, forward strand.
CCCCGGGACAGAAATCAATGTCCTGGCCTATCTCCCACAAGTGGATAAGGTTTCACTGCCTGTATTATTTGTGGCTGTCACTCTGGGATTCATTTTATTTGTCTGCTCATATTTTTCCCTAATTATGTTTCACTTACTTTTTAACAAAAATTTGTCTTCCTAGATTAGCTGCATCTTTTTTGCCTATCTCAAATCATTCTAAAATAAGACTGTGTGTAAATAAATCATCTAAAATATAAAATTATTAGAATATCACAAAGCCCAATTTATCCAATCTCATCAAATTAAACTGACATTATTTCAATAGTTTATTTCACTTGTAGTCCTTTATCTCAGGCAGTGATTAGAAAATCCATACCTTAAATAATAAACATGTTACTGTTAAATTGGAATACTTTTTAATTTATTTTATGTAAAAAAGAAACACATGAACATGATGGGGATAGGATGGAATAAAACAAAATAAAAAGATTTATATTTTTACACTGAATTAGATTCATTTCTTATGTCCTTCACATGTCAACCCACCTATATAAAATTTTCAGGGGTACTTTTATTTTAAATTTTTATTTATTTATTTATTTATTTATGGCTGTGTTGGGTCTTCGTTTCTGTGCAAGGGCTTTCTCTAGTTGTGGCAAGCGGGGGCCACTCTTCATCGCGGCGCGTGGGCCTCTCACTGTCGCGGCCTCTCTTGTTGCGGAGCACAGGCTCCAGATGCGCAGGCTCAGTAGTTGTGGCTCACGGGCCCAGTTGCTCCGCGGCATGTGGGATCTTCCCAGACCAGGGCTCGAACCCGTGTCCCCTGCATTGGCAGGCAGATTCTCAATCACTGCGCCACCAGGGAAGCCCAGGGGTACTTTTAGTTTAGAGCTCAAAATGAAGTTTCTTGATGGAAATGCTCAGACTTTAATATTTGCAGCTGCAATACATCTGCATTTACTTTGAGGGAAAAAAATCATCAGCAATTGAGAGAGACAATGCAGAGGACAGCCCAGAATTGCAGGGAGTTAGATGACACCAAAATAGAGGGATATCTCAGTCTTTCACAGTCTCTAAATAGAGTGCTGAGATTAAACAGCCTTGGGAATTTAGGGCTTATGAAATTACAAAGACGTTTTTGTGGAAAGATGGTCACTCACAGCTTTATGTCTTTTGTTTGCAGACCGTTTTTAAGAACTGCAAAGGCTGAAATACCAACCTGGAAGCCAAGAAAGGACGTTGAGCTTGGCTCTATGTGGTTCAAATTAGTCAGATGTGTTAGTGGTTGCCAATAGGTTGTTGGCTCTTTTTTTCTTTTTTAGCTTGGTTTTTACTAATTAAATTCTCAAAAGGGAATGGCGGAACTGATTGACCCATTTGTTTCTCCAGAAGGAAAAGAGCAGAGAGTTATTCTTTGAAAATATATTTTAAAAAAGGCTACAGACAATATCAAAGGTTTTAGGCACCTTACTTTTCCTAACTCTTTTATTTTATTTGATGCCTCACGTGTACATGATTTCCATATAAATGTGTCTCATAATCGTTTATAACAATCATCTTCATTTTTTCCGCTCTGTTCCTATTACAGGCTTTTTTTTAAGCAAGACCCCGTTGAGACTTGTGCTATATTAACTTTCTAAAAATGCCATCGTGGTTCTGGGTTATATGACTTTGGGTCCCCTCACTTCTCTCAGGGCAGAAGAAAAAATTATCTTACACTTAAAAATACAGCAATAGAAAGGTTCTGCCTTTATACATCCTCTCCTATACCATAATTCAAATTGATTGATACTAAAACATGAATGGTAACTGATATGAAATTAATAACTAAAGCAAACTGGGGTTGGGGTGACAGACTGGCAGGGGACATAACTTGTAGACTGTCAAAGTGTTTAATTCCAGTTGGAAAATGGAGGTTCCCAGGAATTAAGTATCTTGGTGGACCTTTGTGTAACAGGCAAGTCTGACCTTTTTTTCTGTCTGCTAAAGTGATGAGGGATTTTATTCTCCAAGGCTGTCATTCCAGTACTTTCCACAGGCAAGTAATTGAATTTCCAAAAGCCTAGTACTGGAAGAGCCAAGCTCAACATCCTCTCTTGGCTTCCATTCTATGGCTTTTTTCTGCTGAATAAGGCCCACTGAGAATGACTAGATTGTAGTTTATTATGTTGCCCTGATTATGAATCAGTGCAATTTACAAATGTTTTGCATTTGAAACCTGGAGTTGTTTTAGGTTCATTTGCTGACATATGTGAATTTGCTAGAAAAGGCCAGTATCAAATGACATCCACCATCTGTGGAGGGTATTATGTCTAGAGCTAAGAACTGGAAACATGAAAGAGGTTTGCAGAGTGAATTGAACCTACTTGAGTTCAAAAGCAAAAGCAAATATTTATTCCTGCAAAATATGTCCCAAATCATTCCATTTAGAAATACATCTATTCTTGCATTTAAAAGATAATTATAATGCATCTGTTATAGTCAACTTTTAAATTATAAAGAATATTAAGAACAAAGTTAGGCTTTCAAGGTTGACTTCTATATAAGAGACATTATTAGAAACAGTGAAATAAATAAATTTAAAAAACCCAACTTGTCTTTTGTTTCCAAAGTAACCTCTCTCTATTATCATATATAAAACTTTAAGTCCAAGTCTCCTATTTCCATCAAAAACCTATCTTCATCCATGGTCTTCTCCTATACTCCTTCTTGTGAATGTAAGTTAAGGTTCATAACTTTTCCAAGGTTAAATCTTGTTTCCAATTTTAGAATTAAAGAATTGTTCTGTTTGCAGGGTATTTTGTCAGCAGGGTGTTGAAGATTGGGAGACAGAAGATAGGATTATTTGAAATCACTTCTCATAGCGGACATAATCCATTACTTATGTATCAGTTCATTCCTGGTTTTTTGGCAACTGATTTTAAGGTAATTTTTGTTGGCAAATCTAGGTAGGTACCATAATACACGTGGTAAGTCTTATAGTATAAACACCAGTAGAAAACGAAAGGATTGTAGGTAGAATGCAAGACATTCATTATAATTATGAACAACATTTCAAATCATAAGCCTCAATTATTATCTCCTATTATTGGTGTAGAAATAACTTACCTTTCATTTATGTATGTATTTAGCAAATATTAAATAATAGTCTCTCATATGCCAGGCACTGTTAGCAAACTTGGGTCTAAACCAATGAACAATAAATAAAACAAATAAAGCCCTTAATGTAATGACACTTACGTTCCCACTGGGAAAAAAAGAAATAAATCTATACGTCACGTGGTGGTAAATGCCACAGAGAAAAATCATCCAGGGTAAGGGGGTTGAACTAGATCAAGAAAAAAACTCTCTGAGAAGGTCATATTTGACAGGAACTTGAAGTAGAGTACAATTAATACAAATAAACTGGAAAGAACCGATCAGCCAGTACAAAGGCCCTAAGGCAGGAGTGTACTAAGTTTATTTGGAGAACAATACAGATGCCAGTGTGGTTGTTACGAGGTATGCAAGGGAGGGAGAGACTGGTGAGAAATGATATCACATAGGTAGCACTGGGTCTTATGGGCCAAACTAAGGACTTTGGTATTTTTTTACTGTGGTAAAAAACACATAGCAACATTTATTACCTTAACTATAGATGATACAGATGTACAGTTTAAATGTACAGTTCAGTAGTGTTTAGTATATTTACATTGTTGTGAAAAATTTCTTCAGAGTTTTCATCTTGCAAATCTGAAACTCTAGACCCATTAAACAACTCCCCTCTTCACCCTTCCCTCAGACCCTGGTAACCACCATTCTACTCTTAGTTTCTATGAATTTGACTTCTTTACATACCTCATATAAGTGGAATCATATAATATTTGTCTTTTTGTGCCTGAATCACTTAACCTAACATAATATAGCATCCAGCAGGATTTCCTTCCTTTTTAAGGATGAATAATATTTCATTTTATGTATATACTACATTTTGTTTATCCATTCATCTGTCTATGGACATAAAAATCTTAGAATTATTCATGACTCCCCTTTCTGTATCACACCTTACATATTATTGTAGGCATTTAAAAACATATTGTTGTGTAAATATTACTCTCTTTGGCAATTTTCATTTTCCATACGAAACTTTTTTTTTTTTTTTCACACACACACACACTGTATTTTATTTTTACAAGAGATAAATCGACTGACACCAAGCATTGTACATGGATGACCACAACAAAAGCAACAATGATTGCAATTACCAAACATGAAACACACTCATACTATGTCATAGTATTGACATTCAGTCCAGTAATCCTCCACTGTAACAGCTCCTTTACTTTGCAGTGAAAATTGATTTGTATATTCTTTGCCTCTGAGTCCTTGTGGAATTTTTTTTTTTTTTTTAAATTCAGACAGAAAGTCACAAAAATTATACTCATCCTCATCAGTTCACTCAGTCCCATGTAATTAATTTTTTTTTTTCATCTTGATCTTTTGTTAGCACTTTTATGAGTTCATCAGTTTTTCATTAGAGTTCTGAAAATGCTTATTCATTCAGTTCAGCAGTACAGTCCGTTACCAGAAACCTGTACTTGTCAGAGTCTTTTCCATGTATTTCTTGAAGATGAAACCCTTTTATAGGAACATATTTGCAAAATCATCAGAGTACACCCAGAACTGTCTGTAATTGACAAAAGACTTAAAAATGACCACGGTTAAAGATTTGATGACAGTTCATAATAATGCAGTTGACAAGAAAATTAGTTATTTCTGAGATATACATTTTAAAGTAATAAATAGGATTATTACTTATAACATTATACCAGAACATATAAGATTTTTAGAAATTTCATGTAATGTCTGAAACATTTATATTAACATATTTCCATACATATTTCCATACAAGTACAAATATAAGATTTTTAGAAATTTCATGTAATGTCTGAAACATTTATATTAACATATTTCCATACATATTTCCATACAAATACAAATATGATTTTTAGAAATTCCATGTAATGTCTGAAACATTTATATTAACATATTTCCATACATATTTCCATACAAATACAAATATAAGATTTTTAGAAATTTCATGTAATGTCTGAAACATTTATATTAACATGTTTCCATACAAATAACCCAATGAAAGTTTAGTATTAGTTGTTTTGTTTGTTTTTTTATACTGCAGGTTCTTATTAGGCATCAGTTTTATACACATCAGTGTATACATGTCAATCCCAATCGCCCAATTCAGCACACCACCATCCCCACCCCACCGCAGTTTTCCCCCCTTGGTGTCCATATGTCCATTCTCTACATCTGTGTCTCAACTTCTGCCCTGCAAACTGGCTCATCTGTACCATTTTTCTAGGTTCCGCATACATGCATTAATATACGATATTTGTTTTTCTCTTTCTGACTTACTTCACTCTGTATGACAGTCTCTAGATCCATCCACGTCTCAACAAATGACTCAATTTCGTTCCTTTTTATGGCTGAGTAATATTCCATTGTATATATGTACCACATCTTCTTTATCCATTCGTCTGTTGATGGGCATTTAGGTTGCTTCCATGACCTGGCTATTGTAAATAGTGCTGCAATGAACATTCGGGTGCATGTGTCTTTTTGAATTACGGTTTTCTCTGGGTATATGCCCAGTAGTGGGATTGCTGGGTCATATGGTAATTCTATTTTTAGTTTTTTAAGGAACCTCCATATTGTTCTCCATAGTGGCTGTATCAATTTACATTCCCACCAACAGTGCAAGAGGGTTCCCTTTTCACCACACCCTCTCCAGCATTTGTTGTTTGTAGATTTTCTGATGATGCCCATTCTAACAGGAGTGAGGTGATACCTCATTGTAGTTTTGATTTGCATTTCTCTAATAATTAGTGATGTTGAGCATCTTTTCATGTGCTTCGTGGCCGTCTGTATGTCTTCTTTGGAGAAATGTCTATTTAGGTCTTCTGCCCATTTTTGGATTGGGGTGTTTGTTTCTTTGATATTGAGCTGAATGAGCTGTTTATATATTTTGGAGATTAATCCTTTGTCCGTTGATTCATTTGCAAATATTTTCTCCCATTCTGAGGGTTGTCTTTTCGTCTTGTTTATGGTTTCCTTTGCTGTGCAAAAGCTTTGAAGTTTCATTAGGTCCCACTTGTTTATTTTTGTTTTTATTTCCATTACTCTAGGAGGTGGATCAAAAAAGATCTTGCTGTGATTTATGTCAAAGAGTGTTCTTCCTATGTTTTCCTCTAAGAGTTTTATAGTGTCCAGTCTTATATTTAGGTCTCTAATCCATTTTGAGTTTATTTTTGTGTATGGTGTTAGGGAGTATTCTAATTTCATTCTTTTACATGTAGCTGTCCAGTTTTCCCAGCACCACTTATTGAAGAGACTGTCTTTTCTCCATTGTATATCTTTGCCTCCTTTGTCATAGATTAGTTGACCATAGGTGCGTGGGTTAATCTCTGGGCTTTCTATCTTGTTCCATTGATCTATGTTTCTGTTTTTGTGCCAGTACCATATTGTCTTATTTACTGTAGCTTTGTAGTATAGTCTGAAGTCAGGGAGTCTGATTCCTCCAGCTCCATTTTTTTGCCTCAAGACTGCTTTGCCTATTCGGGGTCTTTTGTGTCTCCATACAAATTTTAAGATGATTTGTTCTAGCTCCGTAAAAAATGCCATTGGTAATTTGATAGGGATTGCATTGAATCTGTAGATTGCTTTGGGTAGTATACTCATTTTCACAATGTTGATTCTTCCAATCCAAGAACATGGTATATCTCTCCATCTGTTGGTATCATCTTTAATTTCTTTCATCAGTGTCTTATAGTTTTCTGCATACAGGTCTTTTGTCTCCCTAGGTAGGTTTATTCCTAGGTATTTTATTCTTTTTGTTGCAATGGTAAATGGGAGTGTTTCCATAATTTCTCTTTCAGATTTTTCATCATTAGTGTATAGGAATGCAAGAGATTTCTGTGCATTAATTTTGTATCCTGCAACTTTACCATATTCATTAATTAGCTCTAGCAGTTTTCTGGTGGCAGTTTTAGGATTCTCTATGTATAGTATCATGTCATCCGCAAACAGTGACAGTTTTACTTCTTCTTTTCCAATTTGTATTCCTTTTATTTCTTTTTCTTCTCTGATTGCCGTGGCTAGGACTTCCAAAACTATGTTGAATAATAGTGGTGAGAGTGGACATCCTTGTCTCGTTCCTGATCTTAGAGGAAATGCTTTCAGTTTTTCACCATTGAGAATGATGTTTGCTGTGGGTTTGTCATATATGGCCTTTATTATGTTGAGGTAGGTTCCCTCTATGCCCACTTTCTGGAGAGTTTTTATCAGAAATGGGTGTTGAATTTTGTCAAAAGCTTTTTCTGCATCTATTGAGATGATCATATGGTTTTTATTCTTCAATTTGTTAATATGGTGTATCACATTGATTGATTTGCGTATATTGAAGAATCCTTGCATCCCTGGGATAAATCCCACTTGATCGTGGTGTATGATCCTTTTAATGTGTTGTTGGATTCTGTTTGCTAGTATTTTGTTGAGGATTTTTGCATCTATATTCATCAGTGATATTGGTCTGTAATTTTCTTTTTTTGTAGTGTCTTTGTCTGGTTTTGGTATCAGGGTGATGGTGGCCTCATAGAATGAGTTTGGGAGTGTTCCTTCCTCTGCAATTTTTTGGAAGAGTTTGAGAAGGATGGGTGTTAGCTCTTCTCTAAATGTTTGATAGAATTCACCTGTGAAGCCATCTGGTCCTGGACTTTTGTTTGTTGGAAGATTTTTAATCACAGTTTCAATTTCATTACTTGTGATTGGTCTGTTCATATTTTCTATTTCTTCCTGGTTCAGTCTTGGAAGGTTATACCTTTCTAAGAATTTGTCCATTTCTTCCAGGTTGTCCATTTTATTGGCATAAAGTTGCTTGTAGTAGTCTCTTAGGATGCTTTGTATTTCTGCAGTGTCTGTTGTAACTTCTCCTTTTTCATTTCTGATTTTATTGATTTGAGTCCTCTCCCTCTTTTTCTTGATGAGTCTGGCTAATGGTTTATCAATTTTGTTTATCTTCTCAAAGAACCAACTTTTAGTTTTATTGATCTTTGCTATTGTTTTCTTTGTTTCTATTTCATTTATTTCTGCTCTGATCTTTATGATTTCTTTCCTTCTGCTAACTTTGGGTTTTGTTTGTTCTTCTTTCTCTAGTTTCTTTAAGTGTAAGGTTAGATTGTTTACTTGAGCTTTTTCTTGTTTCTTTAGGTAGGCTTGTATAGCTATAAGCTTCCCTCTTAGAACTGCTTTTGCTGCATCCCATAGGTTTTGGGTCGTCGTGTTTTCATTGTCATTTGTCTCTAGGTATTTTTTGATTTCCTCTTTGATTTCTTCAGTGATCTCTTGGTTATTTAGTAACGTATTGTTTAGCCTCCATGTGTTTGTCCTTTTTACGTTTTTTTCCCTGTAATTCATTTCTAATCTCATAGCGTTGTGGTCAGAAAAGATGCTTGATATGATTTCAATTTTCTTAAATTTACTGAGGCTTGATTTGTGACCCAAGATGTGATCTATCTTGGAGAATGTTCCGTGCGCACTTGAGAAGAACGTGTAATCTGCTGTTTTTGGATGGAATGTCCGATATATATCAATTAAATCTATCTGGTCTATTGTGTCATTTAAAGCTTCTGTTTCCTTATTTATTTTCATTTTGGATGATCTGTCCATTGGTGTAAGTGAGGTGTTAAAGTCCCCCACTATTATTGTGTTACTGTCGATTTCCTCTTTTATAGCTGTTAGCAGTTGCCTTATGTATTGAGGTGCTCCTATGTTGGGTGCATATATATTTATAATTGTTATATCTTCTTCTTGGATTGATCCCTGGATCATTATGTAGTGTCCTTCCTTGTCTCTTGTAACATTCTTTAATTTAAAGTCTATTTTATCTGATATGAGTATAGCTACTCCAGCTTTCTTTTGATTTCCATTTGCATGGAATATCTTTTTCCATCCCATCACTTTCAGTCTGTATGTGTCCCTAGGTCTAAAGTGGGTCTCTTGTAGACAGCATATATATGGGTCTTGTTTTTGTATCCATTCAGCCAGTCTATGTCTTTTGGTTGGGGCATTTAATCCATTCACGTTTAAGGTAATTATCAATATGTATGTTCCTATGACCATTTTCTTAATTGTTTTGTGTTTGTTTTTGTAGGTCCTTTTCTTCTCTTGTGTTTCCCACTTAGAGAAGTTCCTTTAGCATTTGTTGTAGAGCTGGTTTGGTGGTGCTGAATTCTCTTAGCTTTTGCTTGTCTGTAAAGCTTTTGATTTCTCCATCAAATCTAAATGAGATCCTTGCCGGGTAGAGTAATCTTGGTTGTAGGTTCTTCCCTTTCATCACTTTAAGTATATCATGCCACTCCCTTCTGGCTTGCAGAGTTTCTGCTGAGAAATCAGCTGTTAACCTTATGGGAGTTCCCTTGTATGTTATTTGTCGTTTTTCCCTTGCTGCTTTCAATAATTTTTCTTTGTCTTTAATTTTTGCCACTTTGATTACTATGTGTCTCGGCGTGTTTCTCCTTGGGTTTATCCTGTATGGGACTCTCTGCGCTTCCTGGACTTGGGTGGCTATTTCCTTTCCCATGTTAGGGAAGTTTTCGACTATAATCTCTTCAAATATTTTCTCTGGTCCTTTCTCTCTCTCTTCTCCTTCTGGGACCCCTATAATGCGAATGTTGTTGCGTTTAATGTTATCCCAGAGGTCTCTTAGGCTGTCTTCATTTCTTTTCATTCTTTTTTCTTTAGTCTGTTCCGCAGCAGTGAATTCCATCATTCTGTCTTCCAGGTCACTTATCCGTTCTTCTGCCTCAGTTATTCTGCTATTGATTCCTTCTAGTGTAGTTTTCATTTCAGTTATTGTATTGGTCATCTCTGTTTGTTTGTTCTTTAATTCTTCTAGGTCTTTGTTAATCATTTCTTGCATCTTCTCAATCTTTGCCTCCATTCTTATTCCAAGGTCCTGGATCATCTTCACTATCATTATTCTGAATTCTTTTTCTGGAAGGTTGCCTATCTCCACTTCATTTAGTTGTTTTTCTGGGGTTTTTTCTTGTTCCTTCATCTGGTACATAGCCCTCTGCCTTTTCATCTTCTCTATCTTTCTGTAACTGTGGTTTTTGGTCCACAGGCTGCAGGATTATAGTTTTTCTTGCTTCTGTTGTCTGCCCTCTGGTGGTTGAGGCTATCTAAGAGGCTTGATGGGAGGCTCTGGTGGTGGGTAGAGCTGACTGTTGCTGTGGCGGTCAGAGCTCAGTAAAACCTTAATCCACTTGACTGTTGATGGGTGGGGCTGGGTTCCCTCCCTGTTGCTGTGGCGGTCAGAGCTCAGTAAAACCTTAATCCACTTGACTGTTGATGGGTGGGGCTGGGTTCCCTCCCTGTTGGCTGTTTTGCCTGAGGCAACCCAACACTGGAGCCTACCCGTGCTCTTTTTTTTTTTTTTTTTTTTTTTTTTTTTTTTTCACACACACACACACACTGTATTTTATTTTTACAAGAGATAAATCGACTGACACCAAGCATTGTACATGGATGACCACAACAAAAGCAACAATGATTGCAATTACCAAACATGAAACACACTCATACTATGTCATAGTATTGACATTCAGTCCACTGGAGCCTACCCGTGCTCTTTGGTGGGGTTAATGGCAGACTCTGGGAGGGCTCACGCCAAGGAGAACTTCCCAGAACCTCTGCTGCCAGTGTCCTTATCCCCACGGTGAAACAGAGCCACCACTCGCCTCTGCAGGAGACCCCCCAACACCAGCAGGTAGGTCTGGTTCAGTCTCCCCCAGGCTCACTGCTCCTTCCCCTGGGTCCTGATGCACACATTACTTTGTGTGTGCCCTCCAAGAGTGGGGTCTCTGTTTCCCCCAGACCCGTCAAAGTCCTGCAATCCAATTCCCACTAGGCTTCAAAGTCTGATTCTCTAGGAATTCCTCCTCCCGTTGCCTGACCCCCAGGTTGGGAAGCCTGACGTGGGGCTCAGAACCTTTACTCCAGTGGGTGGACTTCTGTGGTATAAGTGTTCGCCAGTCTGTGAGTCACCCACCCAGCAGTTACGGGGTTTGATTTTACTCTGCTTGCGCCCCTCCTACCGTCTCACTGTGGCTTCTCCTCTGTCCTTGGATGTGGGGTATCCTCCTTGGTGAAGTCCAGGGTCTTCCTGTCAATGATGGTCCAGCAGTCAGTTGTGATTCTGGTGCTCTCGCAAGAGGGAGTGACAGCACGTCCTTCTACTCCGCCATCTTGGTTAATCTCCTCCATACGAAACTTTATTGTTTTTTTCTCTCTTCTAAAACAATTTCTCTCTGGTCTAATCTTGCTTCTATCGTTGTTGTTGCCATGGTGTCTTCGTTACACTCAGTTTCATTACTGGCATTCATTCAGCTAAAATAAATGATTATTTATATAACTATTTCTTTTATACCTTTTTTATACAATTAGCTTCTAGCAAAAAACAGAGCTTAGAGTAAGTATGTGTGTGTGTGTGTGTGTGTGTGTGTTTAAAATGTGTTGAATGAATGTAGAGAATCGGTGTCTTTTGCTTTTACAGTCTTCTCTAATTTATAACTAGCTCTCTGAGTGATGGAATAAACACTTTTTTTTCTCATAAAAAAACTCAATAATGTAAAAGAGAAAAAAATCCTTTTTAGGGCAATAGCATTATCATTGAGAATACCAGTTAATATGCAAATAAGCAACACAGACCAGAATACACATCATTTTATAAATAAAGTAATATACAAACGTACCTATATGCAGAAAAGCATTGTGCTAATGTATTAAATAACATCATCATTGATAGTGATATATACATTTATGAAAGTTGAAAACAAAAAGATAATTTTTTTTTTTCAAAAAGAAGATAATTTTTAAGACAGAGGATCAAAAAGATCTCATAAGTAAGATGATATGGAAACATTACCTAATGTTTGATGGGTAGAATGGGAAGAAAGGGTATTCTAGGGAGAAGAGTAGCCTAAGCAAAGGCATGAAGGTAGGAGATAAAAGACAGAATGCAGACTTGATTTTGAATGAAATAGTTTGACACAAAGCATGAGTATTTTAAGTATTCTGTAGAGGAGTAATGGAATATAAGCCAGAAAAAAAAAAAAATACAGCCAAGGGCGTGTGATATGCCAGGCCAGGGGTTTTGTACCTGATTCAGGAGACAGGCAGTGGGAGGCCGTGGATAGACTTTGAGCAGATAAACGATACAACCCAACTTCTTATCTAGGCAGGATGATCTAGTAACCTTGGAAAATGAGGGGGAAAAAAATGCCTGCTGACTGTGAAACTAGGCGGGTAGTTATTCAATAATCCTGCCAGTAGGTGACAAAATACAAGAAGTGGTGAGTAGCAGTGAGGATGAAAGTAAAGAAATGATGACTGGCCACCATATTTTAGAAATGTACGTAACCACATCGGGTGACTGGGTGACTGTGAGGAATTAGGGAGATTCCAGGGGCTAGAGAGCATAGCAGCCTTGTTAGGAACCATAGCGGAGGAGGAACAAGGTGTTGAGGAGGAGGTATGATGAATTTGACTTTGAACTCATAACTATAACCTATAGGGCTACATAAGTTATGGAGAACAAGGAAAGACTATATGGGAAATCATCAGAGTAGGTTATAGGGATGTGACTGCAGCTACTGTGTAGATAAGATTATAGTTTTGGTATAATCAGTAGTGGTTGCAGAAAATACAAAATAGTAATAAAAAATTATTAAGCATCTGCTAAGTATCAGGAACTAGGTTAAACTCTTCTATGCAATTTTAAAAAACATATTCTTCACAACAGTTCCATGAGGTAGTCACTATTAGCTTGATTTCCTTGAAGAGCAAACAGACATATTAAATAATTTGCTCAAGGGTACATAGCCGGTAGGTGGCAAAAGCAGGGTTGGGAGCCTGGTGTGTCTGACTTCAGAGGCCACTTAGATTAGAGGCAAATCTCCTGCTTTTCCCCTGGTACTGTGTCTTTATATCCTTGTCTGTTTTTGATACTGCACTTTTTGAAATTTTATTTATGATGCTAAGAAACAACTTGGGATACGCGTAGCTCTAAACACCCAGAACCAATAAAATTACATTGATCTGTAGAGCATCAAAAGCACAGGGCAAAACACTATCCAAAGTAATTCTAGCTACTTTTGCCAATTTAGCAGTAATTAGGTCTAGGGAGTCTCTGGGAGTCCTGTGTTCCAACTACATCTAGACGATTATGTTTTCGCCGCCATGCACCATGCTTCCAATTATATTTTGAGAATTGTTTTTATTACAATCCCACAACGGAGGCTCTGTAACCTTGTTTTCCCCCCATTATTCTAACCAGAATAAATCTGGCTTTATTTAAAGGAAGGAACTAACCACTACCACAAATACCTCATACCAGAATATTTTACCTTTGTTTTTGGACGTGAAAATGATGGTTGCTAAAAGATCCAGAGAAGTGAAAGGCAAAATGAGACAAAGGAGACAATATAATGTTTGCTTGGTTATTCAGAACACAATGCAGTTACTTCTGCTTTTTTCTCCTTTTTTCCCCCTTTTAAATGACCTGGTGATGTTTTGTAAACCTCCTAGTGAGTATAAATATCACCGCAGTGCTACTGACCTATTTCTATCCCCTAGATATTTCTAATTAAATCATGATCTTCAAAACAGATTAAATTTTAAATGTTTCTAATATCAGCAAGAAGATATTTTCTTGTTTCTTTTTTTTAAAGCTGTCACTTAAAAAAAGTACTTTGGTGTTACTGCCTGAAACCTCCCATAGAGATGCCAGATGAAGGCAAATGACAAAACAGATCAAAAGTCTGACTCTTTTTTGGAGATTGGTACATACTGGGCGTAATAATTACTGAGTTCCACCTGAAAGCATGTACAGCATCTAGCAACCATGGTTTATTAACAAAATAAATTTTTGCTAGTATGGATGTTTGGGAAAAAAATTGTAAAGGGCTCCTTTTGAATGCAAAGTCTCACATGAAAGACTAAGGGGACCCTTTAAGGGTGTTGACTTGTTACTCAATAAAAAAGCATCATTCAGTTTGAATATTTTAGATCCAGTTTATACAAACAAGTGATTAGCTCAAATAATTGCTTTTATCAGATTCAAAGCATGGGGAAATCAAGCAGTTTGTCCAACATATCACTGGGTCAAGGTTTTCTTCAAACCGAGAGAGGAATTATCATTTCAGTTTTTGTCAGAGGCAGACATAGAAGAAATATTTTCATGCCCTTTAAAACCATACGTATTACTTAGGATCTGCAACCCACGTATCCCCTATCCAGTTTCTTGCAGTCTGTTCACCTGGTAATATGGTCATCACAGAGCTGACCACTGGGGTAGAGACAATTCTACATTCTTGCTTTTGAATGGAATTTCACAGACTGAAAATTTAGGAAGAAACATTGTCCATTGCAGACCAGCCAAATTAATTATCCTTTATTGATTGAAAGCAAAACAGATTGATTACCTGCAGAGTTGTTTTAAAGATATCTTGCAGTTTGGAAAATTTTAAGATGAGATGAGAATTAAGTTCCAAAAGCACCAAGAACTCCAAAAGAAAATGTATTCATGAACAAGTATTAGGATATCAAGCTCTTCAGAACAAGGGAAAGAACAATGGCCTATGTCATACTTTCAGCGGGAGACAGAGTAGAAGAGATAGATGCTGACCATCAAGAAATGAAGATAATAAAGGATACTTTCATTGGGAACAGCCTAGAAGATGATAGAGATTCTCTTCAGATCCTAGTTTGCTCAGGAATCTATGAACACATATGCAGAATTTTCTAATAACAATTCTCAATACCCTAACAAGAAATATTCAAATATCACAAATTTTAGGTCAATGTTGATTGTATGGGAAGAGCATGGCTTTAGGGATTGGAGACATCAGGACTGGAATCCTGACACCACCACCTATTCTGACCCAGCAGAGCGTATTCAGTTTTTCAGTCTCATGAGCAAGAATATTATTAAGTTGCAATCATTGCCAGGTGGGAAGATTCAATGAACATATCATCAGGGTATATCTTCCAGTAAGATGGACATGTGTGTGGTTGTCTTTACACACTGTTTTCTTCTCCATGACCTCATTCCTCACATCTCTTCTGCCTAAAGCACATGCTTGCACGTGAACAGGAAGGGGACCACAGAGGGAGAAAGACTGAATGCTCAGAAGCCAGAGGGATAACAGCCCTATCTCAGGGTCTCTGGAGAGGCAGAATGGTATGAGATCTAGAACAGGGTGAGAGATACCCTGTGAGAGCAGGACAGGTTTCAGCACTGCAACGACAGTCATCTGGATTCACCTACCTCCTCTGTCATTTATTAGCTATGTGGCCTTGGGCAAGTTCCTTTACTTCTCCTAGTGTTGACTTTATTATTTGAAAAACAGGGATAATAAGCGACTATTTAAGATAATGCTTACTCATAAAGCACTTAGCACACGCTGGCACCTAATGATCGCTTAGTTCCTACTAGTCATCGTTGTAGCCATCGTCATCATTATCATCATTATTATTTGCTTCTGTGAGAGGGAACTTCACTAGGAAAAAGATGTCTCTAGATGCAAATACAAGTGCTGACTTCTGATGGCTTTCGCTTTAACCCTGAGACAGGAGATAACGCCAGCTACTTTGCTTCGGAGGGGAGACCAGAGGAAAGGCAGAAGGGTGGACACATCAAATCAGTGAGACTAAAAATATTTACAAAGGCAAAAATGTGAGTGATCTTTGAGTTTGTTTACCAATCGCCTCCACCCAAAATAATGCTTAATGGATGTTTTGATAACTGTTGAGCTGCTTTTTAAAAATTTACCTGTTTGATGATAGAATTAGCCACTTCTTTGGCTACTGCAGTTTGCTCACATATGGAAAAAGTGACCTACAAATAAGCATTAGCATCCATCCTGGAATCTGGAAAAACTCCATGACTGCCATAACTAAAGATATTTTTAGTCCACGACCAATGTCTAAATTCTAAAACATTCCAGTTTTTAAATCTCTATACATGACATATCACCCACTAAGGGTTTATACTTTCTTTTAAAATGACTATTTATTTTCATGAGACTTCCAGGTAGGACTTCAGAATTAACACTAAACTGTATTTTCAGAAAGAAAAGTTCCAAGAATCAAGGTAACAAACTTCCATTCAGTATAAAGTTAACATGATTACAGTTTAATCATTTTTCCACATCAGTTTTCTGTGCTTCCATAATAGTGTTTCTTCAAGGATTTGGGATCCCTATGTATTAATTTACTCTGATCTTTGTCAATGTTTTTGGTAATAGGTTTAGGTGATGTAGTTGGAAAATGACCTATAAAAGACTGTAAAAGCCAATTTAACCTGTCATTTAGCTGAACATTTAACTATTTCAGCTATATCATGGGATAAACAGATTTGAGAGCTGACAGGAAATCTGTTGTATGAATGTATTGATCCCTACCCCCTTCCCACTCTTGCAGCTACGGATGCTCAGTCCAAGACAAAAAGGGCCAGAAACAACATTGTGCTTGCCATCATGTGTGTTATACCCTGTGCTATAGAATTTATTGAAACTTCACTGAGACAAGCATCAATATTTTAAAAGCCCTGAGTACAATTAGGGTGTAAGTTCCTTGAGGGCCAGAACTGAGTAATCATTGGATTCCTAGTTTCTCATACATTACATGGCCCTCACACATAGGCACCCAACATGTATTGGTGAATGAATGAATGATTTATGGAAAATTTAGAAATTTAGCTATTTCATATATCTACCTCTTCCCTACATACATCTTATTAGCAGACATAATTCAAATTTGAACCATCTTGGACTTCTGTCTTCATTGCAAAGACCCATCTGGGCTCATCAATTTCACCCTCTTCCCCAAACAACTCGAGTCACACAGCATATGTTTAGTAATGTATCACATTAAAAAAAATAAAACTCTGCTAGGGAGTAATTGCAGTCCAGAAAAATCTCATTAGTATAGCACAGCAAGTCCAATCCTCCCACCTAAATTTTCAACACTGTGGAAGAACAAATGCATGCCCGAATTTAAGAAATAATATTATTTGTGATGTTGCACTATTTATTACTGCGTGACTTCAGAATAGTTCAGTTTACAGATGCATGAAAATTGTTCAATATATGATGGAGTCATTCAGATAAGACTAAAGTGCTCAGTGCTGTGTCTAAATATAAGAAAAAAATTGTGAGTGCCAAAGGTTAACAGTTTGTTTTTTTTTTTGACGTATTCACAGCAATAATAATTCTGCCACATCAAGTATTTGAGTTTGAGTATATAACTATTTCATGGAGCTTTGACCTTAATATCAATTTGAAAAATCTATTTTGGGCCAATAACCTTAAACGTTGAATGACTTCAACATTTTTAATATTTTACTTGAGAACATCTGACAATGCAGTGTCATTTTTGGCCTGTCTGGCAAGTGGAGTGGAATATCTTTATGTTTTACTCAAGTGTGTGTTTGAACGTGCCCAACACAATGCAGTTTAGTCTCCCAGAAGCCATCTGTAGTGGTGACAGCAGAAACGCCATCTGTAGTGGTGACAGCAAAAATGCCACCTGTAGTGGTGACAGCAAAAATGCCAGAAAGCAGAGCAGAGGGTGCCTGTAGGAAGCAATAGAATCACAGGGAATAAGTACGTGCTCAAGGGCCAGACTGCCCACTTTTGAATCCTAACTTAGCTAACGGTAATTTAACCCAAGTTTTCATTTCCATCCACCACATGGGGATAGCAGGGTTCCCAGAGGATTCTTATGTGATTCATTAACCTGATGCCTGAAAAGCACGTATGCAGAGCCAGGCACATCATGAAAGCACAACAAATCTCTCCTGCCAGCACCCTGCCCCTTAATTTCTGTTTGAGCAAAGGTGAGTAACGTTAACACTCTGGCAACACTTCCTCATCTATAAAAAGGAATATTAATCATACCTGTCTGTACACTTGTGAGGATCTGATGGTACAATGTAAAGCTCTGTGTAAACCATGGTTAATACTTAGTAATTACTCTTATTATTGCCCAGAAATCAAGTGTTACTAGCTATGTATTTACCATAATATGTGTGCATTCCACGTATGTCACCTTTGATTGTGTGCATGTGGGAGGGGTTCTTTCAAACAGAATATGTCAATAAGCAAATTAATGACACTCTAATATTTACTGAACATATATATTATATTATATTATCATATATACACTTATTAATGGAAACACTGAGTTTCTATTCTGAGCTAAGCCCAGTTCTAAATGCTGGGATATGGCGATGAATAATACGGGTACAGATGGATTTCCTGCTCCCATGGAGTCATTGGAAGGGGGATAGACAAGAAAAAGTATTAATATGTCAAGTGATAAACAGCTGTGACCAAAACTAGGGTAAGGGGCTTAGAGAGTGATGGGGGTGTGGTCAGAGAAGATTCCTTCTGAGAAGGTAACCTTGGACCAGAGATCTGATGGAAATGAGGATTAAGTCGCACAGAGGTAAGAGCAAGCGCAAACTTCCTCAGGTGGGTGGCTGCTTGGAGTGTTAAACGGACAATAAAGAACTGTGGCTGGAGAGGTGTGAGTGAGGGGGAGGATGGAGGAGCTGATGGGAAAAGACAAAACATGGAAGGTCTCGTAGGCTACGATGAATCTTTGGGTTCCATTCTGAGTGAGATGGCAGCCCTTGGAAGTGTTGAGTGGAGGACTAACATGATCTAACTTATATTTTATACATTTATTGATTTATTTTGCGTATTTAAAAATTGGTTTATTTTTATTATTATTATTTTTTTAACATCTTTTGGAGTATAATTGCTTTACAATATTATGTTTGTTAGTTTCTGCTGTATAACTAAGTGAATCAGCTATACTTATACATATATTCCCATATCCTCTCCCTCTTGTGTCTCCCTCCCACCCTCCCTATCCCACCCCTCTAGGTGGTCACAAGCACCAAGCTGACCTCCCTATGCTATGCGGCTGCTTCCCACTAGTTATCTATTTTGCATTTTGTAGTGTATATATGTCACTGCTACTGTCTCACTTCATCCCATCTTACACTCCCCCCTCCCCGTGTCCTCAAGTCCATTCTCTACGTCCGAGTCTTTATTCCTGTCCTGCCCCTCTGTTCATCAGAACCACTTTTTTTTTTTTTAGATTCCATATATATGTGTGAGCATTTGATATTTGTTTTTCTCTTTCAGACTTACCTCACTCTGTATGACAGACTCTAGGTCCATCCACCTCACTACAAATAACTCAATTTCGTTTCTTTTTATGGCTGAGCAATATTCCATTGTATATATGTGCCACATCTTCTTTATCCATTCATCTGTTGATGGACACTTAGGTTGCTTCCATGTCCTGGCTATTGTAAATAGTGCTGCAATAAACATCATGGTACATATCTCTTTTTGAATTATGGATTTCTCAGGGTATATGCCCAGTAGTGGGATTGCTGGGTCATATGGTAGTTCTATTTTTAGTTTTTTAAGGAAGCTCTATACTATTCTCCACAGGGGCTGTATCAATTTACATTACCACCAACAGTGCAAGAGGGTTCCCTCTTCTCTACACCCTCTCCAGCATTTATTGTTTGTAGATTTTTTGATGATGGCCATTCTGACTGGTGTGAGGTGATACCTCATTGTAGTATTGATATGCATTTCTCCAGTAATTAGTGATGTTGAGCATATTTTCATGTGTTTGTTGTCCATCTGTATATCTTTTTTGGAGAGATGTCTATTTAGGTCTTCTGCCCATTTTTGGATTGGGTTGTTTGTTTTTTTGATATTGAGCTGCATGAGCTGCTTGTATATTTTGGAGATTAATCCTTTGTCAGTTGCTTCCTTTGCAAATACTTTCTCTCATTCGGAGGGTTGTCTTTTCGTCTAGTTCATGGTTTCCTTTGCTGTGCAAAAGCTTTTAAGTTTCATTAGGTCCCATTTGTTTATTTTTGTTTTTATTTCCATTTCTCTAGGAAGTGGGTCAAAAAGGATCTTGCTGTGATTTATGTCATAGAGTGTTCTGCCTGTGTTTTCCTCTAAGAGTTTGATAGTGTCTGGCCTTACATTTAGATCTTTAATCCATCTTGACCGAATTTTTGTGTATGGTGTTAGGAAGTGGTCTAATTTCATTCTTTTACATGTAGCTGTCCAGTATTCACAGCATCAGTTATTGAAGAGGCTGTCTTTTCTCCATTGTATATTCTTGCCTCCTTTATCAAAGATAAGGTGACCAGAGGTGCATGGGTTTATCTCTGGGCTTTCTATCCTGTTCATTGGTCTATATTTCTGTTTCTGTGCCAGTACCATATTGTCTTGATTACTGTAGCTTTGTAGTATAGTCTGAGGTCTGGGAGCCTGATTCCTCCAGCTCTGTTTTTCTTTCTCAAGATTGCTTTGGCTATTCGGGGTCTTTTGTGTTTCCATACAAATTGTGAAATTTTTTGTTCTAGTTCTGTGAAAAATGCCATTGGTAATTTGATAGGGATTGCATTGAATCTGTAGATTGCTTTGGGTTGTATAGTCATTTTCACAATGTTGATTCTTCCAATCCAAGTACATGGTATATCTCTCCATCTGTTTGTATCATCTTTAATTTCTTTCATCAGTGTCTTATAGTTTTCTGCATACAGGTCTTTTGTCTCCTTAGGTAGGTTTACTCCTAGGTATTTTATTCTTTCTGCTGCAATGGTAATTGGGAGTGTTTCCTTAATTTCTCTTTCAGCTTTTTCATCATTAGTGTATAGGAATGCAAGCGATTTTTGTGCATTAATTTTGTATTCTGCTACTTTACCAAATTCATTAATTAGCCCTAGTAGTTTCCTGTTAGCATCTTTAGGATTCTCTATGTATAGTATCATGTCATCTGCAAACAGTGACAGTTTTCCTTCTTTTCCAATTGGGATTCCTTTTCTTTCTTTTTCTTCTCTGATTGCTGTGGCTAAAACTTCCAATACTATGTTGAATAATAGTAGTGAGAGTGGGCAACCTTATCTTGTTCCTGATCTTAGTGGAAATGGTTTCAGTTTTTCACCATTGAGAATGATGTTGGCTGTGGGTTTGTCAATATGGCCTTTATTATGTTGAGGTAAGTTCCCTCTATGCCTGCTTTCTGTAAAGTCTTTATCATAAATGGGTGTTGAGTTTTGTCAAAAGCTTTGTCGGCATCTATTGAGATGATCATATGGTTTTTATCCTTCAATTTGTTAATATGGTGTATCACATTGATTGATTTGCGTATATTGAAGAATCCTTGCATCCCTGGGATAAATCCCACTTGATCGTGGTGTATGATATGTTTAATGTGTTGTTGGATTCTGTTTGCGAGTATTTTCTTGAGGATTTTTGCATCTATGTTCATCAGAAATATTGGCCTGCAGTTTTCTTTTTTTGTGACATCTTTGTCTGGGTTTGGTATCAGGGTGATGGTGGCCACATAGAATGAGTTTGGGAGTGTTCCTCCCTCTGCTATATTTTGGAAGAGCTTGAGAAGGATAGGTGGTAGCTCTTCTCTCAATGTTTGATAGAATTCATCCGTGAAGCCATCTGGCCCTGGGCATTTGTTTGTTGGAAGATTTTTAATCACAGCTTCAATTTCAGTGCTTGTGATTTGTCTGTTTAAATTTCTATTTCTTCCTGGTTCGGTCTTGGAAGGTTATACCTTTCTAAGAATTTGTCCATTTCTTCCAGGTTGTCCATTTTATTGGCATATAGTTGCTTGTAGTAATCTCTCATGATCCTTTGTATTTCTGCAGTATCCCTTGTTACTTTTCCTTTTTCATTTCTAATTCTGTTGATTTGATTTGAATCTTCTCCCTTTTTTTCTTGATGAGTCTGGCTAATGGTTTATCTTTTTTGTTTATCTTCTCACAGAACCAGCTTTTAGTTTTATTGGTCTTTGCTATTGTTTCCTTCATTGCTTTTTCATTTATTTCTGATCTGATCTTTATGATTTCCTTCCTTCTGCTAACTTTGAGGTTTTTTTGTTCTTCTTTCTCTAATTGCTTTAGGTGTAAGTTTAGGTTGTTTATTTGAGATTTTTCTTGTTTCTTGAGGTAAGATAGTATTGCTATAAACTTCCCTCTTAGAACTGGTTTTGCTGCATCCATAGGTTTTGGGTCGTTGTATTTTCATTGTCATTTTTTTCTAGGTATTTTTTGATTTCCTCTTTGATTTCTTCAGATATCTCTTGGTTATTTAGTAGTGCATTGTTTAGCCTCCATGTGTTTGTATTTTTTACAGATTTTTTCCTGTAATTGATATCTA
Source organism: Balaenoptera ricei (assembly GCF_028023285.1). Classification (NCBI taxonomy): domain Eukaryota; kingdom Metazoa; phylum Chordata; class Mammalia; order Artiodactyla; family Balaenopteridae; genus Balaenoptera; species Balaenoptera ricei. The sequence continues at coordinate 53,815,167 of NC_082656.1, forward strand.
GTCTTATAGCGTTGTGGTCAGAAAAGGTACTTGATACAATTTCAGTTTTCTTAAATTTACTGAGGCTTGATTTCTGACCCAAAATATGGTCTATCCTGGAGAATGTTCCATGAGCACTTGAGAAGAAAGTGTATTCTGTGGTTTTTTGATGGAATGTCCTATAAATATCAGTTAAGTCCATCTTGTTTAATGTGTCATTTAAAGCTTGTGTTTCCTTATTTATTTTCATTTTGGATGATCTGTCCATCGGTGAAAGTGGGGTGTTAAAGTCCCCTACTATGATTGTGTTACTGTCGATTTCCCCTTTTATGGCTGTTAGCATTTGCCTTATGTATTGAGGTGCTCCTATGTTGGGTGTGTAAATATTTACAATTGTTATATCTTCTTCTTGGATTGATCCCTTGATCATTATGTAGTGTCCTTCTCTGTCTCTTGTAATAGTCTTTATTTTAAAGCCTATTTTGTCTGATATAAGAATTGCTACTCCAGGTTTCTTTTGATTTCCATTTGCATGGAATACCTTTTTCCATCCCCTAACTTTCAGTCTGTATGTGTCCCTAGGTCTGAAGTGGGTCTCTTGTAGACAGCATATATATAGGTCTTGTTTTTGTATCCATTCAGCCCGTCTATGTCTTTGCTTGGAGCATTTAATCCATTTACATTTAAGGTAATTATCGATATGTATGTTCCTATTACCATTTTCTTAATTGTTCTGGGTTTGTTTTTGTAGGTGTTTTCCTTCTTTTGTGTTTCCTGCCTAGAGAAGTTCCTTTGGCATTTGTTGTAAAGCTGGTTTGGTGGTGCTGAATTCTGTTAGCTTTTGCTTGTTTGTAAAGGTTTTAATTTCTCCGTCTAGTCTGAATAAGATTCTTGCTGGGTAGAGTAATCTTGGTTGTAGGTTTTTCCCTTTCATCACTTTAACTATGTCCTGCCACTCACTTTTGGCTTGTAGAGTTTCTACTGAAAGATCAGCTGTTAACCTTATGGGGATTCCCTTGTATGTTATTTGTTGCTTTTACCTTGCTGCTTTTAATATTTTTTCTTTGTTTTTAATTTTTGATAGTTTGATTAATATGTGTCTTGGTGTGTTTCTCCTTGGATTTATCCTTTATGGGACTCTGCGCATCCTGGACTTGATTGACTATTTCCTTTCCCATGTTAGGGAAGTTTTTGACTATAATCTCTTCAAATATTTTCTCAGACCCTTTCTTTTTCTCTTCTTCTTCTGGGTCCCCTATAATTCGAATGTTTATGTGTTTAATGTTGTCCCAGATGTGTCTGAGACTGTCCTCAATTCTTTGCATTCTTTTTTCTTTATTCTGCTCTGTGGTAGTTATTTCCACCATTTTGTCTTCCAGGTCACTTATCCGTTCTTCTGCCTCATTTATTCTGCTATTGATTGCTTCTAGAAAAATTTTAATTTCACTTATTGTGTTGCTCATCATTGTTTGTTTACTCTTTAGTTATTCTAGGTCCTTGTTAAACGTTTCTTGTATTTTCTCCATTATATTTCCAAGATTTTGGATCATCCTTACTATCATTACTGTGAATTCTTTTTCAGGTAGACTGCCTATTTCCTCTTCTTTTGTTTGGTCTGGTGGGTTTTTGCCTTGCTCTTTCATCTGCTGCATATTTCTCTGTTTTCTCATTTTTTTAAACTTTGTTTGGGATCTCCTTTTCACAGGCTGCAGGTTCACAGTTCCCGTTGTTTTTGGTGTCTGTCCCCAGTGTGTAAGGTTTGTTCAGGGGCTTGTGTAGGCTTCCTGGTAGAGAGGACTGGTGTCTGTGTCCTGGTGGGTGGGGCTGGATCTTGTCTTTCTGGTGGGCAGGGCCGTGTCTGGTAGTGTGTTTTGGGGTGTCTGTGAACTTAGTGTGATTTTAGGCAGCCTCCTTGCTAATGGGTGGTGTTGTGTTACTGTCTTGCTAGTTGTTTGGCATGGGGCTTCCAGCACTGGAGCTTGCTGGCCGTTCAGTGGAACTGGGTCTTAGCATTGAGATGGAGATCTCTGGGAGAGCTCTTGCCAATTGATATTACATGGGGCTGGGAGGTCTCTGGTGGTTCAATGCCCTGAAGTCTACTGCCATATAAGAAACCACCCTAAAACTCAGTGGTTTAAAACAACAGCCATTGAATTAGATCATGAGTCTGTGGGTCTTGAATTTGGGCCAGGTGCACCTGAATGATTCTACTGGTGTGACTAAACTTATCATGTGTCCAGGTTCAGCTGCTGATCAACTAGATGGCTCTTCTGAGCTTTCACCAATTATCTGCTGGGACAGCAAAGGTTCATGGGCCACATCTCTTTTGTCATCCAGAAGGCTAGCTTGAGCTTGGTTATGTAGTTAGTTTCCAGGGTATGATTAGTAGCAGGAGAGGAAGGTCTCTTAAAATGCAGGCTACAAATTTGCATAACATCACTGCCAGCCAATGCTATCAGTCAAAGAAAGTACAGAGCAGTTCTGATGTAAGGGATGTGGAAGTAGACCCCACCCCTTGATGGAGGAAACTTAAAAAGTAATGTGTTCTTTTTTGTAATCTACCAAATCAAGTGATACAGACTGCATTGTGGAGGTATAGACTCCCCTTCTGTCAAAATGTAGAGTGTTCCTATGAAACCTTTCATAAGCCTCAAGGGCATAAAGAGATGAAGCAAATATCTTAGGACACATCTTGCAAAAGGATGCACGAAATAAATGGAGATAAAGCACAGATGCTCACAGACACAGTGCAAAGCTATGGTGGCTCAATACTCAGATGCTGAGTGTAGCTGCAAAACCAATGCTGAGCACTACTTTTGCTTTTCACCTTTTTTCAGAAAAGTGAAAATCCTCTGGATTTCTTTCAGTTAAGGACAACAGGTACTAATGTAGGTCTTTTGTAATAGCTAAATGGAGTAAAATGAGCTTTTAAAAGTGAGGGATACCTGTACCTTGTGAAACAGGGAGGAAAACAGGAAACCAAGAGTCTTTTGGAAGGAACACAGACAGGAAGGCCGGTAGAGTAACCTGAGCTCATATAGACTGACAGGATTTGGTGCAGTTACCCTGTAGCTTTCACTCAAGTCCTGCCTTTGTACACTGAGAAGTAATGATTAATATTCTAGCAAGTTTACTGAGGCTTCCCTTAAACTCTGTCTCCTTAAACTTTATCTCCCTAAACCTCTATCTGGAATTTTTCTAGATCATATGCTCCCCCTGTTATGTTCAAACAGGACTGCTCTCATACTTAGAGGCAACTGCAGTCAGGGGTAAAACCTGCAGGAATATGCTACACTGATACACACTTCTTAGTTACAGAGCTGGCATTTTACAACATTTAAATATGTAGCCTTTGTTAATAGGAGGCATATTGTTCTAAGTGTTTTTGACTTAAAGTTAATAATATTCTAGAGCTAAAACTCCAGATACATTCAACAAGTCCTGGGAAGAGGGAGGAAATGGAGAAGGTGAGTATAAGCAAGATTAAATCATATACAATTTTCAGAGGGATTTTATAGATACAAGTTCCCCCTTTTAAAATATTTCTTTTGACAGGTAATATGTATACAAGAAACAAAATTAAAAGTTCCAGATATGATATGATTAAAAAATAACATTCTCATTCTAGTTCCCCAGTTTACTAATTTCTCTCACGGGATGAGCCCCGCATTACTGATTTCTTGTTTATTCTTACAGAACTGTATATCTTCTTCTTTCTTTCCATCTTCATCTGTCTTCTTAACTTAAGAGGTAGTCCACTATGTCTCCTGTTTTACAGTTAACTATTCCCTTTTGACAAGTTATTCACAACTTATATTGTAAATCAGTTTATGTCAATCAGTCTGTTAGTAAACACTAAGTTGCCTCGGTTTTTTTGAACTGCTATATTTATGTCCAATTGTTTACCAAAATTGAATCAATCCTCTATTGAAGTTAAGTTATAATCTCCAGTATTTTGTACTGTTGAGCCTTGGATAACATGGGATAGGGGCACTGACCCCCTGCACAGTTGAAATCTGAGTATAACTTTACAGTCAGCCCTCCGTATCCGTGGTTCTTCCACATCTGTGGTTCTGCATTTGTGGATTCAACCAACCTCGGATTATACAGTACTATAGTATGTTTTTATTGAAAAAAATCCACATATATGTGGACACTTGCAGTTTAAACCCATGTTCAATGGTCAACTGTATGTATAAACACTGCTAAAATGAATGTTCACATTTAATGACACATTTAAATAAATGACACATTTTTAAAATGTGTCATTTCTTAAATATACCAGAATATATCTGTGGAAAGAATCTTAGGACTGGATTTGCTGGTATAAAAAAGGGTGCATGCATCTGTCATTTTGAAAATATTGCCAAATTGCTATCAGTTGAGCTTTTTGCTCTGTATAAGTTTAAAATTATTTTATTCCAATTAAATTTAGAAAATCTTTTCCATTACAGTTTCTGAGATTTGTGTCATACTTAGGGATTTTATTTTTTTCAGTTCAGGACTTTAAATTTCTCATTTCATTTGAGAATGTTGATGTTTTATTATTTTATTTTTATTCTGTATATTATTTAATTTATTATTTTAATTATATAACCTACCTTCATTTATTTTGTGTAAAGTGTGATGTAGAAATACAATTTTTTTCAGATGTCTATTCAGGTGGCCTAATCCATTTATTGACTATACATATTTTTATTAGTGATTTAAAATTATATCTTTATCATCCTACTTAATTTTTGATGTTGTTTTCTTTCTTGTCCCTTATTTACTAATACTTCTTTTGTTTGTATTAGATACCAAACACTGGTTTTGCATAGGAATCCACAGCTAAGTACAGGAAAGAGGTTTCATAGTTTGGCAAGATTGGTGAAAAACAGTCTGGAGCTGCCACTGAAAGAAGGAGAAACAAAGCAAAGAACCCAAATAAATAATAAAGAAAGCAGTATCCAGAGGGAACTAGACAAAGAAGGTTAGATGTGTACATCCACATGATATCATATAGCTATCTACACATGCATCGCCATATAATGGAAAGGGGAAGCAAGAGAAACCATAAGCCTAGTGTGGGAAGAGAAAGATAGAGAAGGATTGATAAATGATATAAAGTCCATAGAGGTCCAGAGGAATAAAAATTAAACTGTGGGACTTCCCCGGTGGCACAGTGGATAAGAATCTGCCTGCCAATGCAGGGGACACTGGTTTGATCCCTGGTCTGGGAAGATCCCACATGCCGTGGAGCAACTAAGCCTGTGCACCACAACTACTGAAGCCCGCGCGCCTAGAGCCCATGAGCCACAACTACTGAGCCCACATGCCACAACTACTGAAGCCCATGTGCCTAGAGCCCGTGCTCTGCAACAAGAGAAGCCACCGCAATGAGAAGCCTGCACACTGCAACAAAGACCCAACGCAGCCAAAAATAAATAAAATTAAAAAAAAAAAAAGAAATTAAACTGAAATTTATGCTGGGTATTAGGGTCTGTGCTGGCCAAAATTGATAGCATCTCCCTTCCCTACTCAGGTTATGAAACAAAATTTCTCTTTTTTTTTTTTAGTAATAGAGGCGAGATCAGAAGACGTGGCTTCAGGGCCATTAAGGAAGAGGGTTTTCTAATCCTGAGCTCCAGAATTCTTTAGATTTAACCACTTAGTCAAGGCAAAATAAGATTGTGAAAGCTTCCCTGGAGAAGAACCATTTCCCCCATAAGTAGCAGCAAAACTAACGCGCACTGCAGGCATCTTGCTCCCTAGAGGAATACGGATGGAAGAGAACAAACTTGTCAAAATGGTTCCAAAAAGAAACATTGCTCTGGGTAACTCAGGCAGAAACAGACTGATAAAGGGACAGAGAGAGGCAAAAAGGGCATCAAAATCCCTTCTCTAGGAAACAAGGAGGAGGGAAAATGTGTTCCCTCTAATATTAGACTTCTAGGCCTAATGAATGATGAGAGAAATGATCCCTGAAATAGAACAAGAAGGCGTCAGTTACGGCATGTTAAACAATTAAATGCCTGATCGTATGTATGGTTAAAGGAAGGAAGGGTCATCAAGTGAACGCTGTTTAAAAATGTATGATGAGGTAAGGTTTCAGCGTTATGGGAATGGGAAAGCTTTACTGAGAATTTTTAGGAATAAATAGACAAAAACACAAACTTTAATGTCAATGACCACAAAGAAGAAAAGCATGATAAACCCTTTTCTTATTTAATTGTATCCAAAAAGTAATCCATAGTGCTTATGTTAATCATTCAGCTTTAGAGATTAAAATTGTGACCTGATTGTGAAGAGCTCTCAACCAGACACACACACACACACACACACGTGATTTGACCAAAGGAGCTGGAGAATGCCACTGCACTCTAGTCCATTACTAAATAACATGTCACATGTCATTCATATTGGTTATTATTTCCACTACTCCTTGCCTCATACATTTTCATTTTTTCCTAAGCGTTTGGGATCTGCTTCTTAAACTTCAAAACGTGTTTTGTTGTTGTTTACAAGTCGAAACATTACAGAATTCCAGAAATCTGATCTTTGAAAAGGTGGAGATTTTACTGACTTAACTCTGTACCCCATAAGGTAATCACTAACTGTGATCCTTAATACTGAATCTGGAGATTCTGGAAGATTATTAAGCTTCAAATATGTAGTTGGCTGCTAGCAATAGTATTTGAATGGTTGATTGCAGAAGTTAAATGAAAAGAAAAAGACAGCAACCACTTAACGACAGAATTCTGGAGCTGTGTACAGCTGTCTCCACGAGCACCATTTTCTGCCTTTCTAGCTGTGCTGCCTACGCAAATTCCATGACTTCCTTGAGTTTCTATTTACACAATTTTGAAATGCATATATATACATATATATGTGTATATAGGTACATTTATACATATATATGTGTATAAATGAATATATATATAAAACATATGAGACTCATCACGGGCTGGACCCACCTTACACCTCACCTCTTCAGCAGAACTCCCTCTCCAGTGTACAGTTTAATAGAAATATTTTTAATCTTGAGAATTTCCAAATAATGACATAAGAAGTTATAAGTGATGCCTGATTTCATTACTCTCTTTTGTACTATCCACCCATTAATTTCATAAAAATAAGATGAAATAATGCTGAATTGAAGTATCAGTTGGCTTAAACAAATTTTATTAAATACATTTAATGATTAAATAAATGATTTTTTCACTCTATTTTGAACTTTGGAATTTATGTATGTATTAATACATAATGCATTTATTAATTTAAAGTATAAAATCTAAAAAAACTATATAAAGAAGGTAATTCATAACTATGTCACCAGATTACACATCTATTATCATATCATAATCAATCAATAAATTTGTACTTGTATTAATTGTAAGGCAAATACACTTCCTGGATGTCTGCCTTAAAGACGCTTATACCCATGGTGTTAGAAATATTAGCTAGAGTATGTGAGTTCTTTGTTGCTCATTTCTTGATGTCAGTAGTTCTCAAAGTGTGGTGCCCAGATCAGTAGCATCAGCTTCGCCTGGAAATTTGGAAGTGCAAAATCGGGTCCCACCCCAGACCTACTGAGTCCTGAGATAGAAACTCTGGGGGTTGGGACTCAGAAATCTGTGTTCTAACAAGTTCCCTAGGTGATTCAGATGCATGCTCAAGTTTGAGAACCACAGCTCTATGTGATTCTATGCTGTGAATTCTAAAATTCCCTCCCTGAATAAGAGAAGCTGAAATTGCATCACAAAAACCCAGGTAATGCATCCCATAATTACATGGCACTAGTAAATTAGAGTGTCATATTGAATGTCTCTTTTAGGTAAATAAATGTTTTGATGGGAATTTTGCCCCTTTTTTGGTCTGGTGAAGACAATCTTGAAATCCAAGTGTATATGTAATGCAGAATGAAAGGGTACCTACACAATTTACTGTTTACTTTAGAGCAAGGCTAAGAGGCATAGTCATACCTGTTGGAACCTACTGAATATAATTTTTACATATTGTTCTTTCAATAAAGATGACTTTAATTGCCCAAAGATAAATTACCTCACCAGTACTTTTCAGATGAATATTTTCAGGATTATCTTGCCTTGGAGCCTGAGGGCAGCCAAATGAGCAAGGATGGGATGTGATAGAAAAGCAGCTTTAAACTCTTTCTGAAGCTTGTTGTCTTAGAATAACCACCAGATAGTCCTCCTGGTGTAGACTAAAGAACACCTAGGTTGTCAGGTCCACAAATTTTCTGCCAATTTACATGGTTCCCTGAGAACTGACTCAGCACACTTTGTAGAACTAATCTAATGTTTTTATAGGGTTGTGTACTGTTGCTCTCTCCTCCTCCCCCTCCTCCTCCTCCTCCTCCTCCAGCTCTTCCAACTTATCCTTTTTCTTCTTCTTTTCTTAACGGCTATATATAGTATTATACAATGTATATCTTAGTCAATCAATTACTATTGTTTCCATTATCTGGGATATTATGAACATTGCTTTGTTAAACACCCTTATACTTAGATTTGTGTTTGATGATTTTCCCCTCAAGATATATTATTTCAATAGCATATCTGTGCCAAAAAGCGTACATATTTTTAGAGCTTTCAATACATATTGTTATATTACTCCCTAGACACCTGTTACTAATTACCAATTCAATTTTTAGGATATACCTTTTATTTAAATGCATGTTAACACTAGGCAGTAGTACTATTTTTCTTCTTTGTCAATCTAATTACTGTTTATTTTAATAAAATTTCCTTTGATTACTAATGAGGTTAGGCATTTAAAAAATTTTACCAGCCAATTATATTTCCTCTTTTGTTATTTATTTCATTTGTCAATCCTTCTATTGGATATTCATCTATCTTATTGATTTTTAGGAGCTCTTTGTATATTAATGACATCAATCCATTAATGATATTAATGATACACTGGAAATGCTTCTCCAAGGTATTTTTTTCTTTTAAATTATTTCATTTTTTACTTTTTCCTCAGCTTTACTGAGATATAATTAACATTGTGTAGGTTTAACTTGTACAAGGAACTTGATACATTTATATATTGCAAAGTGATTGCCACCATAGTTTTAGCTACCTCCTCCATCCCATCACATATCCAAGTTATTCTTTGTCTTAATTTTTTATTTACTGTATTTTCCATGTTTACATAGAAAATATATTAATTTTCCCTATGTATCTACCTATGTGACAAGCTTAAATAAATGTTTTCCATCCCCAAATTATTTAACCATATGTATTTTCTTTCAGTACTTTTCTTTTTTCATTTAAATGTATAATACATCTGGAATTTCTTTTGAGGTAAGTATATGTTAGGAGTCTATCTTTTCTTCTAAGGAACTCCCTATCCCAAGATAATATAAGTAGGAAAACTTTTTGACTGTCAGAGGAGAACTTCTCAATACTACAGTCTATTTGAAAATTTCAGAAAGAATCTGTCATCTATTCTTTCTCTACAGACCATTTCACAGCATTTTATCATTGTGCTTCTTCACTGAATTGACTGAAAATTGACTGGTTAGTGTGAGATAGAAGAGCAAATGTTTAACTAATTCTGACTTTTCTTCAGGTTAACCAGTTCCTTCTCATATTTTTATCTCAATTTAAGAAAACTGCAGTGATTTTTTCTTCTGATGATGATCCCAGTAAAGTTATTTGTTTCAAAGCATACTTTGGAAATTTGCAGTTCAAAACACAAATCCCTTGGTCCCTCTCTATTACTCTTTGTTGTAAGGTGATACAGTGTAAAGTCCCTTACAAGGGTCAATTGCTAATTTTCCTTAGTATGTGTCTCCTTTCAGAGAAAACTAAACCATGTCTTTCTCTCCGTGGAGGTCTGAGACAAAAATAGCATGTCCATGCCTCATCAATTCGCATATTCCATTCAGCTTTCAAAGTAGTGTTGAGATGATCTTTTCTTACCAGAGTTGGGCATTCCTCAGGGTGCTCTTCTGTAATCAGAGAGCAGTATGCTGACTACACTACAGAGACTCTGGCCTGGTGGACTCTGAAGAGAGTCCAGAATTGCCCGAGACCCAGTTCTTATTCTTACTATGCCATTTCATTAACTTTCAATTCTTACTAAACCCCTTAATCTTTCAGTATTTCATGTTTTGCGTCTGCAGCAAATGATAATAACGCTGATGTATTCTACCAGGAGATTGTTAGGATTAACTAATTAATGGTCACAAAGAACCTTTTAAATAGAAAGTGCCAAATGCCTTCCCTGGTATGAAGCAAAATCATTTTGCTTGCTTTTTCATCTGTCCTTTGTTGTTAAGCTGTCTTCTATCATCTACTTTCAGAGTGCTTAGGCCCATCTACTTTTCAATTCAATTCCTTCCAAAAGACTTTTAAATAAAATCAAACTACTTTAGTTCCCAATTATGGGTAAGGAAATGATCCTACTTTTATAGCTCAGTGCCTGGGGGACACAAGTCATAAGGTGCTTCTAATTCACCAGAATCAGAATGCTTTAAACATTCACTGGAATGTTTAAAAAGTCCAAAACAAAAAGACCAATATAGCATAAGGAAATTTCAAGAGATCAGAATTCAAATTACCAGAAACCTCAGTTACCTGGAAAACAGTTTCCTGACAATTCACCTTTCATGAAATAAAGAAATCATACATTTGATTTTTAAAAATATACACACAGAGGTCCCCAATAGACATTTTTTCCAAAGAAGATATACAGATGGCTGACAGACACATGAAAAGATGCTCAACATCACGAATCATCAGGGAACTGCAAATCAAAACTACAATGAGATATTACCTCAAACCTGTCAGAATGGCTAGTATCAAAAAGACAACAAATAACAAGTGTTGGCGAGGATGTGGAGAAAAGGGAACCCTCATGCACTGTTGAGGGGAATGTAAATTGGTGGAGCCACTATGGAAAACAGTATGGAGGTTCCTCAAAAAATTAAACTAGAACTACCCTACGATCTAGCAATTCCACTTCTGGGTATTTTTCAGAAGACAACAAAACATTAATTTGAAGAGATATATACACCCCTATGTTCACTGCAGCATTATTTACAATAGCCAAGATATGGAAGCAACCAAAGTGTCCATTGGTAGAGGAGTGTATAAATAAATCATACAAATACTGTATGATTTCATTTATATGTGGAATATAAAAAAAAAACAAATGAATAAATATAACAAAACAACAACAGAGTCAAAGACACAGAGAACAAACAGGTAGTTTCCAGTGGAGGGTGAGGTGGATGAGTGAAATAAGTGAGGTAGATTAAGAGGTACAAACTCTCAGTTACAAAATAAATGAGTTAAGGGGATGAAATATACAGCATGGGGAATATAATCAAAAATACTGTAATATCTTTGCATGGTGACAGATGGTAACTGACATCATGGCGACCATTTTGTAATGTATAGAAATGTTGAATGACTATGTTGTACACCAGGAACTATCATAGTATTGTAGGTCAATTATACTTCAAGCAAACAAGCTCACAGAGAGATCAGATCTGTGGTTTCTAGAGGTGGGGGTGGGGGGAGGGGGAGTTGGATGAAGGTGATCAAAAGGCACAAACTTCCCTTTATAACATAGTAAGTACTAGGGATGTAATGTACAACATGACTGATACAATTAACACTGCTGTATATTATATGTGAAAGTGAAGAGCGTAAATCTTGAGTTCTCATCATACCGAAAAATATTTATTTTTACAAAATAATTTTGTATCTATATGAGATGATTGATGTTCGCTAAACTTATTGTGATAATCATTTCATGATGTATGTAAGTCCAATCATGCCGCACACCTTAAGTGTGTACAGTGCTGTATATAAATTATATCTCAATAAGAGTGGGAGAAAAAATTAATTAAAAAATAAATATGCACACAAATTCATGGATATGTCACACTCTACTCAACCTTCTATAGAGATGCATCTTTAGACTAGATGACTGCATAATTTATCATCAAAACCAGTATTGATTCAACCAGAAGATCAGGATTAGATCAGAGCCATCCTAGACTAAACAGTACATATGGTCACCCTGTCCATACATCTACTGAATGATAATCATTAGCATTCAGTTTGATGTTGCTGGTTGATTCAGGCAAGATTTTCAGTTTCTCTGTTATTAGCAGAAATAGAAACACAAAAAAGTTTCTGTTTAAGCCTGTGTTAATTAATTAATTAGAAATTTCTATTTACTAATCATTCTAGAAACATTGAGTCCTCGTAATTCACACAGGCACCAGGACAGTAATTAAATAAAGCAATTGTCTGTTTTCAGAGTATCAGTTCTATGCCTTCTGTTTTGGGGTAGCCCCATCTTATGCATGGCCCATTCTAGATTCCTGCCCTCCGGGGATGTGATGGAAGGGAACTGGTCTGGTAGGGCACCTAGGAAAGCCTCCGAGTTTTTTGACCTTGTCCAGGACTGCACTGTCTTAGCAAAGAATCACTTCCCGGAGAAGGAGTCATGCTAGCCAGTAGTTGCTCCCCAGCAGATGCTCTGGCTCTAAACAATCACAGCCCTGAGCTCAAGAGCAAAGAAATAAGCCTTTTCTTCTGATTTTAGTGTGGGTAAAAATCACTAATTTGTTTTCCTAAAGTAGAGATTACTGAGCCCCACCCTCAGAGATACTAATGCAACTGGCTTTGCAAGAGACCCAGGATTTGCATGTCTCAAAACATCCTCGGTTATTCTGAAGGAAGTGGCCAGAACCTCTTTTCTAAGAAAATTGTTTCCAAACTTTAAACACCAAAGTTTGCACCAGCCTAAACATGGTCCATAATTATGGTTTTACCTGTATTTACAATGAAGCAATTTGGACAATGAGGACTGCAACTTGAGAGGCTAAACATATCTAATATCTTCTATAAAATAAGAAAGAACTAGTAAGAGAACCTATTTTCTTATGAAGAAATCTTTTTAAAGATTAAATCATTTAAAACTGGAAGCTTAATTTAAGAACGCTTTCCTCAAAAACTGTACCTCTTAAAATGCCTCAAGTTGTTCTAAAGCAAGTGGCCAATGTTTCTCACACACACTGAGAACTACTGTCCTTAAAAGCTGAAGACCAATCTAGTTGACCATAACAGAGCTTTATATTTCATGACAATGGTTTTGTAATTTGTAAAATGAATCCTACACATTTAGGGTATTATTATTTTTTTATCCTACAAACCATAAGCAAACATCTTGGAATGTCTTACAATTTAATAGGGAAAAGGGACCAAGTGCACAAAACACTTAGGGTCATGCAAATTAAATTTTATGACCTTGATTATTTAAAAAGAGTTTGAATCTCTATTTGTGCTTCTGAACTTATTCCATCTTCCCCATAAGATTATAAAACATTCTAAAATATGAGTTGCTATTATATTGGCTAATCATAATAATGACAATGGTCAACAGTTTTATGCTAGGTATGTGCTAAGTGATATACACACAAAGTCATTCAGTAAGAGTTTATTCATTTTTATTAATTAGTCCTACAACTATTTGTTTGCCTACTATGAAAAGGGGCATACTTTGCAAGATGCTGGTGATCGTGATGAACACGGTAGATGATAATAGAGTTCTAACTTCAAACCTCAATATGGACATTTACAAGACAACTTACTAAGAGTTGTAAATTGATCAAGTTAGATGTGTTGACATCGATTGGAAGAAAACATGCCATAACTCAATGCCTTTTATCATAGGTTCATTTTTCTAGCTGAGTCCTCAAAAATACAGTTAAAACAAGAGGAGAGACATGTGGTAAATGCTTTGACAGATGAGGAATAACATTTCAAGATTTTTTTTCTTTTCTTGGAAAGAGAAAAATCTAAAGCTCCCTTTATGTTCAATTATTGAATTCTCCAAAGACCCAGTATGAAAGCCATTACAAATTCTTGCAGTAAGCCAACAATAAAAGTATATTTTAGAACACTCAAAAAATACAAACAAGAAAATAGCTGCAAAGATGAATAGCTACTATCTCTAACTTTCACAATCCCTGAGCTAAATTTTGCTTAATTAAAATTAAACAACCATGGCCATAGAAAAGTTTCATGATAAAACCTCAATTCAAGTGGATTGTTGACTATTTACCAGTTATGAGCTATCATAACTTAGTTACTGAACTAATCCTCACTTACTGAATCTATAATATGAATAAAAATACTACTGATTTCACAGGGTTGTTCTGAGTAGTATAGAGGTAATGTTTTTAAAGTATTTAGCACTGTTGAGTGGAACATAGTGTTTACCTAAAACAAATAGACTGCCAAGTTATTTATCTGGCAAAACTGGGTTTATTTAGAATCAACAAAAAATTGCAGTTCAGGGTCTGCAACAATGGCGAGCTATGTGCAAGTCTCTGGTAACAAGAAGAGGACTCTTTCATAGAGAAGAAAAGGAAGCTGGGAGGGCTATGTTAAACTAAGGATCCTTTGGAGGAATTGAGAGTTTGAAGTACGGTGGCTTCTCATTGGCTGAGTTGTGACAGTCTCTCATTGGCTGAGCTCCTGCCAGGTAAGAAGAGGAAGTCTTTCTTCTTCCTGTTGGCCTCTGCTATTGCCAGAAGGCATGAAATCTACCCCTCCTGGCCTCCCAAACCTATTTAAATTGAGTTTTCTGCTTATTAATTTTTATAATAGTAAATGCTCAAGAAAATTAGCTATTGTTTTACTCTAAGTCAAATCATTTAATTAATTATTTCTCAATTCTATTTTCTGTAGTATCAGTACAACAATGTACTGTATAATACAAGGGGTCCTAATGATTTCATGGATGTTTAGACCTCATAAGATGTCTGCTGTCTTTAGAATTTAAGTAAAAAAGTTATAACTAAGCCATTTTTCAAACTATAAGCAAAGGACCACAGAACTTGTTCCTTAAAAATCTCAGCTCTAACTGTGCCTGTTACCATAGGTCTGAAGACATAGCTCACTTTTTTAATACTGATCTGAGTTTGCATATTCAGCAATCCTTTCCTCAGATTCTGTACTTTACCAGAGTATAATTGAGAGGCTTTCAATTACTGAGAAAAGCACTGATGAATTGTTAACCATTCCCTTGTGGGATAATGTCTCTGACTCAATACAAGTACAAATCATGTTCGAGAACAAGCTTGACAACTGTTTCTGAGTTTCATTATGCAGAACTTTTTACATTCCCCTCTCACCGACCCCACCCACTCACCATTGTATTTTTTCCTTTATTACCTTGTCATTTTATTACATACTGTAAGACCTCTCAAAAGTTCTTTGGGGAACTCAAGGAAAATATTAAGTGTTTATAGTAGATTAGATGGTGCTTTTCAAAGGCACAAATTTTGGTGTGTGGGAAATT
This sequence comes from Balaenoptera ricei, assembly GCF_028023285.1. Lineage (NCBI taxonomy): Eukaryota > Metazoa > Chordata > Mammalia > Artiodactyla > Balaenopteridae > Balaenoptera > Balaenoptera ricei. The sequence continues at coordinate 53,830,479 of NC_082656.1, forward strand.
TAGGTTGTAGGACTGATGTTAAAGCTTTACCTGTTCCTTGAGGCAACTCCCAAATGCCACTCTCCTCACCTGAGCTCACCAAAGCAGCCCCTCACTCTTGGCTGTGTCCTCAGGTCTATCTTGACATAGGTCAAGCACACTGATTGCCCTCCAGTACAGCCTGTAGAAACTGTAGCCAGGGACTACACAAGCACTCACCTTGGCTTTTCCATCATGTAACTGCTTGATTCTTCCTCATTGTTTGGCCACATATATACTGAAATGTCAACATTTGTTTTTCTATTTCCTACCAAAATCTCTTAAAGAAGGGATTATATTTAGTCACCCTCTATTTAGGTAAAAATATTTACTAATGATAATGCTTCATCATTTGCCATTATTGGAATAACCAGAACACAGATTGCAAAGCTTTCAGTTTTATCCTCAATGATTGGGTTGAAGAGGAAAAGCATTGATTCTCTTAATAAACAGGCAGAGGAGTAAATGGGGGTGGTTACAAGTTCTTCCTTTGTTTTTATCTTTTGTAAGCACATACAAACTCAAACTTCCATCTTTTCTGCTTTATTCCAATGACAAGGCAGTCATACTCTTAGAATGGGCAAGTAGAGTGCAAAAAGTATGTTTTGATTTTTGTGATAGCTGTCATTCTCAGTACATTTGAATCCACACAGTTGAATTCAAATTGTGAATGTGTGTGTGTGTCTGTGTGTGTATGTGTGTGTCTGTTACAGCTATATTTCTGTAAGTAGGGGTAGCTCTTATTTGGTTCAGCACAGAGTGATTTTCCTGGAGGACGTTTTTAAAAGGAAATTGTCTACGTGAAGAAATGATGTAGTTATAATCCTAAGAGTTAACCTTTTCAAATATGTATAAGTGGCATACATTTCCTTGTTTTGCTGTTTTATTTTCAATCCAAGATTTTTAGAGCATTTTTTGCTCACATCTCTCTCCCCGCTCCTCAAATCTCCTGCATGATGCAAGATTGAAGTTAGAGGTCAGACAAATAAAATTAGATGGAATACTTGGGGAAACTCCCTCCCTTCTTTCCTCCGTCTGTCCCTCCCTCCCTCCCTCCTTACCTTCCTTCCATCTTTGCTTCCATGCTTTGTTTTCTCTTTGGGGCATTTTAAAGCTATTTTAGATTGTAATTTATACCATCCCCAGGTCAAGTTAAAAAGCCCTAGCCAATCTGCAGACAGGTTACCCCAGGCTCTTATTACCATTCCGTGCAAATTTCTGTTTCTCTTTAAGATTGTTCTACTGACATCTAAGGATATACAATGGAAACTTTACCACTGGTAAAGATTTTGTCCCTTGATTTGCCTTTTCAAACTATTTTCCCTTGATTTACCTTTTCAAAGTCGATTTAATGTTTTGAAATAGTACCCAGTATTGGTGAGCCTAAGTTGAAAAATGGTGTTCTCAGAAAGAAATGATTAAACTGTATACCGTAAAGGGAAGCAATTTGGCAATAATATCAAAAGCATTAAAGATATATATATATATATAAAAATTGTGATCGAGTAACTACATGTTTAGCAACCCATGCTAATAAAATAATCAAGCATATACACAAATTTTTTCAAGTTGCTATTCATGTTAGAATATGAGAAATTTCTTGAGTATCCAATGATTAGACAATTAATCAATAAATTAATCATAATTAGAATATTATGGTAGCATTAAAATCATGTTTGCTTTTAAGGGAAAAGTACGTTTTGTGTGTGTATTTCAGAAGGATATTTTAAATATATTAAATAATACTAATATACTAATAATACTAAATGAGAAAAGAAGGTTTTAAAAGTGCAAATCATTTATGATTATAATTCTGAAACCATATATATATATATATACGGTTTCTCTCATATATATTAGAATACAGCAAAATTTTAATGTTCTATTCAATTACCTCTGAATGGTGATATCATTAGCTTTTTCTGTATTGCATACACTGAGCATGTATAACTGGAAAAAAAGAGATATTAATCTGGAAAAAAGCTCATTTTAAAGATATCAAATGATTTCTCATCCATTCTACCGTTCACAATACACTAGTTCTTATTGCTATTAATTTTGTCACTATCTCCTAAACATATCTTCTCTACACTACACACATTTAAGATTCCCAAATGCTTCCATTAAATGTTTTACATTATCCTTGATTAATAAAACCAACTGCTGCAAAATATAAAATATTTACAAAGCTTGATTCAGTGAAAATGTAACCTCATTTTATTGCCAGGAGGAGTATAAGTTAATGGAGAATGTGATTCAAAGAAATTGAAAACCTTAAATGCATGTGAACCTTATTTAACAAGATATTAGCAGTAATAGTATTCAAGGCATCACGAAAATTAGTGAGATCTTATTATCAGCCTGTCTGTTTGTACTACAGCTCTCTGCTGGAAAGATCCACAGGAATCTTCTAATGCCATGGTCTATAAATTGTCTCATGAAGAGCAGTTTATTTATTTAATGAAATTTAACCCCGATCACTCTTTTCTGAATGTTGTCAACCTACTGTGTGGAAGTGCATCATATCAACCTAATTTCAGAAGGTTCTCTTTTGTGAAAAACACTAAGTTTAATGTTCCAAATATATTTTAGTTTCAAGTAATTATCACCATTATCATATATTACAACCTTAGGTAAGTGTTAATGACATATTGGCACGCTGTTATTACTTTCAAAATATAATAAATGTTTCAGTTATTTTCTCAAATATCGAATCAAAAATCAAGACTAGCCTTTGTAAAAATTAAGAAACAGAAACCTGAATTAACTAGAGTTGTGAGACCAGAAGGGAGAGCTCCCACTCCCTTCCATGAGGGCAGAGACCAACAGGAAGAAGAAAGATTTCCCCTTCCTCCCGGCAAACACTCAGCCAATGAAAGCCATGGACGCTTTGTTTACTGTAGCCCTCCCAAGTTCCTTTTTTCTCTCCACAAAAGCTTTCTCCTTCCCTTGCCAGATGAGGACTTGCAGGCAGCTGGCCTTGGTTGCAGACACCGAATTGTAATTTGCTGCTGATCCCAAATAAGCCCATCTTTGCTGGACACATACTGGCAGCCTATTTGTTTCAGATCAACACCTTCTTAAAAAGTGACATTTAAACTGGGTCCTCATGGAGTCCCAAGTAAGCAAATGAGCTTGGGCAGAGGGGGGAAAAAAGCCAGGAGGAAAAGGATCCAGAATATGCAAATGTCTAGGGCAAAAGAGAAAAGTTATTAAAAATTGCTCAGTAGAGCTGAAACAGTGAAAAGAGATTTATTTAATTCAATAAATGTTTATGAATCATCTACTCAGGGTTATGCATGTGATTGGTACTGGGGATTTGTTGATGAACTGGAGAAGGAGGGAGGCTGGGAACGGAGATTAAAAAACGTTATACATACAAATATAAACGTGCTGTTACCAGGGAGGACACCTCTAGCTAATCTGGAAGACCTAACCCAGACTGGAAAGAAAGGGAAGACTTCCAGAGGAAGTGACATTGAGCTGGACCTGGAGGATAAAACGATCGCAGCCAGCTTGGCAGCGTCAGAGCAGGGGGCCAAGCATACATCAGGACGTGGAGAACATGAGGCAGGCGACTTTAGCAGGGTCACGGAATATGACAAAGTTCACTATAGCTTAGTGTGGAGAGCCTGGGGGAGTGGGGACGCGGTGATGGACAGGAAGTGGGCGGGGCTAAACATGCAGGGCATTGCGGGTCCAGGACTGTGGTCTTTATTGTAAGAGCTGTGGAAGGACTTGACCTCCCAAAACAGAGGACTAACAAAATCAGAGGTGCGTTTTTAAAAGGTCAGTTTCAGAGGCACTGTACAAAACACGTGAGGGTGAATGAAGGGAGACTGCTTAGGCAGCTAATACAGAACTTCAGAAAATAGGTAAGGGCGATTTGGGTGGCAGTCGTAGTAACAGGAATGAAAGGAAGTGGACTAAAGCATTTTGCTCCAGACCTCCTCTCCTAATGACTGAGGCTCTAGATAAGCAACCAGCCTGCCCTCTATGAGGTATAAACCACATAGCTCCTCCAGGCTGAGAGGCAGGGCGTCACTCCCTGAGGGTGACTGCCCTTTGTTTTCTAAACGGACACGGAGCCACGCATCATTATGCCATTTTTAAAGGTCATTTAATAATATATATTTCAATGTTACAAAGTTTAAATGGGATAAATTGAATGCGCTTTGGAAACTATGATCATTTTATTCTAAAACCCTAAACAGATACCCACCCATCTATATTTATTCATTAAACACTTCCTTTAGGCTTGACATTGTGCTGGGCATCATGGAAAAAACCAGAAGAAATTTATGAATGTATTGGTGTGTGATTTAAAGAAGTGCTTAAAAGTGAATAGAATTAGGGAACATTGAAAAGAGTGAGGTGGACCCAGACCTTCTGCTCTAAATATAGATCATGTTTCTCTGTTTTAAATCTGTGAGAAGTGTGCTGAGTTAACCTTGAAATACAATTCATCTTTTCTTGATTTGTTATTTAGAAGTGTTGATTACCCTAGGGGGAGAATTATCTTGTGAGTGAACTTGGGAAGTGTCTGGTGGAGATTTTCCCAGCAGTTGGAACCCAGATGATTACTGTATCTGCCCAATGTCATGGCCAGACCATCACTGTTTATGTTTCATTATAATCCAATTAGGTAAGCACAGCCTTAAAGGTTTATAGATAACAGAGGTTCCAAACGTTTTAATTTCTCTTTTATTCTTCTTCTTGTGATGGAACATTCTGCTCAAAGGAAAAAACAGATTCTGTTACTGGTGAAATCATTTTGTTCTCATCGAAACTGTCTCTGGGCCTCTTCTTATTTCTGCCTGTCTTCCTGATCTAAACCAGGTTGTTATTGAGAGCACTTTCATTTGCACTTTGTGAAAACACCGTTTGTATCATCATTTATTCTATTGCTCTGCAGTTAGGTCTATGTTCCGATGAACATAAAGATCGAATGAAATTTCATGAAGCATACACATCTCGGGGAGAAAACAAAAGTAAAATGTTCGCTCCTCAGTTTATGGACTGTTAGACAATTTGTGAATACAGTTGATTTTACTCATCTTTCTTTGGCTTAAATTTTACTTCAGAAGTATTAAAATATATAGTTCAGTAATGGTAGAAAAGATATGAGCATATATCTTTGCAATCATAAAATTTTTTTATATGCAAGGAAGATATCAGAAGATATGGATTTTAGTTCTAATTCTTGGAAAAGTCCCAAACATCTCAAAATATCAATTTTCTTATCTTTGCAATAGGAATAATAATGTCCATAGAATAAGGTGGTTCTGAGGATAAAATATGATAGCTTCTAGGAAGAGAGTGCAAGTATAAAGCACCACATAAATTTGACATTGACCAGCAGCTCTTGCCTAGATGTCCAAGTTTAAAGATTTTAAAACATGATGCCAACTGAAAAGTATTATTAAATAAAATTCATGCTTCACTCATTCCTAAGTTTCACATTTGAAATCTTAAAAACTAATCCATTAATTTCATGAGATAATGAATTTAATAACTTATTTGATTTTGAAGTCAATTGTACTTTAATCTACTTTTAAACATTTTTATTTTTAGAAATTGAAATTTTTCTCTGAACTTGAGTAGATTACAATATGCCAATTTACACATTCATTCACTTACTCATCCAATAAACATTTATTGAGCAACTAATGTATAACCTAGACACTATAATAAGTGCTGGGAATAAAAAACAAAAAGATGTTCTGTTTTTAAAAAAGGAATTCCCAATATAGTAAATTAGGAAATGTAATATACAATAATACACGTTAGTACACAAAACGTGTAAAGCAGCAATTGTGATTCACAGTACTAGGTTTTATTTTAAAACTGTTTAAAAGGTACAGTGAGTAAACAAAGGCAAAAAGAAGATTCTTTATGTGAGAGAAGGATTATAGAAGATGTCACAGAGGTTTCCTTTGAACTGAGTGTTACGAGCTGAACTGTGCCCTCCCAAAATTCACATGTTGAAGTACTAACCCCCAGTACCTCAGAATGTGACCTTCTTTGAAGATAGGTTATTTGCAGAAGTAATTAAGTTAAAATGGGGTTATTAGGCTGGGCCCTAATCCTTATACAAAGGGAAATTTGAACACAGACATGCATACAGGGAGAAGGCCATGTGAAGATGAAGGCAGAAATCTGAGTTCTACAAGTCAAGGACCACCAAAGATTGCCAGAAAACAACCAGAGGCTAAGGCAGAAGCACGGAACAGATTCTCCCTCATAGTCCTCAGAAGTAATGCTAACACCCTGATCTTGAACTTCTAGTCTTCAGAAACGTGAGAAATAAATTTCTGTTGTTTAAGCCACTCAGTGTGTAGTACTTTGTGATGGCAGCCCAAGCAAACTAATACGGTATCTTTAAAAAAAATGAATAAGAATTCATCAGTATGACAAAGGAAAGAAGCATAGGGAGGGTGTTCAAGATTGAGGACAGAGTTCGCACAAAGACAAGGTGATATGAAGAAGCAGGGTTCAAAGGTCAAACTGCAAGAAGTTCAGTTTGTCAGAACATGGGATGTGAGGGAAATCCCAGCAGGAGAAAACCTTAGAAAGGTGGTCAGGAGTCACCCTATAAAAGCCCTGAGGCCATGCTACGGGGTTTGGATTTTATTTTAAAAGCAATTGGAGACCACTGAAGGCTTTTACACAGAGGGAACATATGATGAAGTGCATGTTTTATAAAGACCTCTTACTTTTTTTTAGTTCTTTGCAGGATGGTTAGAAGGGATGAAACTAGAGATCCAGTGGTCAGCCAGGAATTTACTGTGATAGTAACATGAGAAATGAAGGTTATTCGATAAAGGCTATAGAGTGGGATAAATGGGTAGATTTGGGAGATAGTAAAAAGTGGTAAAAATTCAGTGAGCAGCCAGTTAGCTGAGAGACAGAGAGAGAGAGTAGACTGTGATTTGAGCAGTAGGTATGGAGAAGGGATGGCTGAGACTATTTCCAAAGAAGAGCTGAAAGGGACCTTGACAAAATTATGACTTGCCCTTGACTACTGATCTGGTTATTTGGGGCCTATTTGGGAGAGCATTTTAATGTATTGTGATTCTGGAAGCCCTGGATGGACACTTGTTCAAGTGCCACCAATTATATACCAGCAATTCCAATAAACCATTACATTTTTATTATATTTTATTGTACATATCACAGATGCCTATTCACTTTGATGGCAAACAAATGTTTCTGCATAAAAAATAATTTTATAAACTTTCTGCTTTTAGTGGAGAGGATAAAAATTCCTCTGGTAGCTAAATTGCAAAAAGTTTTGCTCTAAAACATAAATGTTCATTTTTTGTAGTAAAAGAAAGGGAATGCAAATCTTCTATTCACACTAATGGAAAGCAACTTTAGCCTAAACTGCTCAAGCAACTTATTTTTTCTTAAGTTTCAAAATGCGTCACTTGAAAGTTAAAAAGAAAAGAGGGGCCATAGCACAATTTTAGAAAGAAGTTAAGAACTTTCCTATTGCAGAAAATTACAAGGTATCCTAAGGGTACTTTGGATGTTTTTCTCTTTGCTACTAGTTACAGTAGCTTGACAAAGCCAGCCTCTTCTTTTTCCATTAAAATCAATTAGCCCCTACAGTTTGCATTTCCATGAAGTGATTTGCCAGGCTCTAGTTATTTCGCAGAGGATCTGTGAAATAACTAAATGAATTCCTCCCTTTACTTCTTTCTGTTGTAAAAAGTCCTTCTCTAAAGCATTCCATGATACTTCCCTAAGCCCCCTGCCCAGTATTTTTTTTTTAAACATCTTTATTGAAGTATAATTGCTTCACAGTGGTGTGTTAGTTTCTGCTTTATAACAAAGTGAATCAGCTACACATATACACACGTTCCCATATCTCCTCCCTCCCGCATCTCCCTCCCTCCCACCCTCCCCATCCCACCCCACCAGGCGGTCACAAAGCACCGAGCTGATCTCCCTGTGCTATGCGGCTGCTTCCCACTAGCTATTTTACATTTGGTAGTGTATATATGTCCATGCCACTCTCTCACCCTGTCACATCTCACCCCTCCCCCTCCCCATATCCTCAAGTCCATTCTCTAGTAGGTCTGTGTCTTTATTCCCATCTTGCCACTAGGTTCTTCATGACATTTTTTTTTTTTTCCTTAGATTCCATATATATGTGTTAGCATACTGTATTTGTCCAGTATTAACCAGTGCTCTGTCCTTGCCTAGCCTGGTGAATGAAAAATGTTTCCTGCCATATCAGTAAACAAAGGGCGTTGCAGCCATCAAGCCACTACAACCACGAGCAATGGTGAGCCCTGAGGGAACTCAGGTTGGAGACAAAATGGGCTGCCCACTGCCCAGCCCTCCTCCACTGCAGCCACTACCAAAGGTGCACCCTGAGGGGACTCAAGACGGAAAAGCACAGGATAACGGCCCCAGCCCCAGGAATGATGTCAATGAGCCCAGACTCTTGCATCTTCCCATACTTAGAAAAGTGCTAAAGTCTTTACCTTGAGATACCTGGTTTTCTTTTGATGTTCTGACTACCTGGTTTTTCTTGCCAAACCCCCTATATATCCTGGCTCCTCCCTTACCTCTTCGGATCAGTCCCTCAGAGCTACCTGAGAGTCTGTCTTCAGAACTTGAAGTCCTCAGAAAGTCTGCCAAATAAAACATAACTCTCAACTTTTAGGTCGTGCATTTTTTTTTTTTAGGTGAACAGCCTTGACTGGCGCCTTTATTCTCTGTTCAAGAGATTATCTGCTTATTGCTAGCTCTCCACTTTGTAGTCCTCTGCTTTTGTCAAGATTTTCCCTCAAGCGTCTTTCTGCTAGTTTAGCTTGGATATCATCTCCTCAAGGCACCAACTTTTGAGACAAAGGCCCCCCTACTTTATGTGCTCCATAACACCCCGTGAACGGCTCCATCATTTCACTTCACTCTATTTTACTGGAATTATCTAAATAAAACCTCCACCCATGGGATATGAAATTCTTGCGGGCAGGTTGCTGTATAGAATCTGATACAAGCTGTACTTTGCTTCACAGCACCAGTCTCTCTAGTCAATCTTTAAGGTACGTTTGCTAGTGACAAATCCTTTTAGTTTTCTTTCTGAGAATGTCCTTAATACCCTTTCATCCTGAAGGAGAGTTTTCTATCACGGGATGTAGAATTCACGGTGGTAGACAGTTCTTTGCTTTCAGCCCTTGAAAAATATTGTGTGACTTCATTATGTTCACCGTGGACACAGGTAATGTGTTATTTCTCTTTGGCTCATTTAAAAATCTTTTCTTTGTCTGTAGTTTCAGAAGTATAATTATGTGTCTTGCTGTGTATTTCCCCAACTGGGTGATTCTGTAGGCTTGTGTCTTTTGCCAAATTTGAGACATTTTCAGCCTTTATTTCTTCAAATACTCTCTCATTGCCTCTCTTTCTCTTCCCACCGGGACTCCAAAGATAAGAATGTTGGATCTTTTGTTATTATTTCAACAGGTCACTGAGGATCTGTTTGTTTATTTTTTGAGCCTATATTCTCTGTTGTTCAGGTTGGATGAATTCTATTGTTCCATCCTCAAATTCAGGGTCTATCTTCTGTCATCTCCACTTTACTATTGAGCCCATTTACTGAGTTTTTGCCTATTGTATTTTTCATTTCTACAGTCTCTATTTTTTAAATTCTAACTTTTGTTTCATTTCTAAGATTTTCCACGTTTCTCTCTCATTTCAAGAGAATTCATAATTATTTGTTAAAGCACTTTTATGATGGCTGCTTTAAAATCCTTGTGAGATAATTGCAACATCTTATTCATTTCATCATCAGGCATGTTGGTATCAGTTGATTGTCTTTTCTTATTCAGGTTGTCATTTCCCTGTGAGGCAGGAGATAGATGGGTCCCTGGGGAAAAAGGTTTGAGTTCGTTCCTGTGGACTGATACTCTTGAGTCAAGAATAACAGGACAGGGGCTTCCCCGGTGGTGCAGTGGTTGAGAATCCGCCTGCCAATGCAGGGGACACGGGTTTGAGCCCTGGTCCGGGAGGATCCCACATGCCGCGGAGCAGCTAAGCCCATGCACCACAACTACTGAGCCTGTGCTCTAGAGCCCACGAGCCACAACTACTGAGCCCACGAGCCACAACTACTGAGGCCTGCGCGCCTAGAGCCCATGCTCCACAACAAGAGAAGCCACCGCAATGAGAAGCCCAAGCACAGCAAACGGAGAGCAGCCCCTGCTCGCCACAACTAGAGAAAGCCCACGCGCAGCAATGAAGACCCAACGCAGCCAAAAATAAAAAATAAATTAAAAAAAAAAAAAAAGAATAACAGGACAATTGAGAGAGGAGGGTGGGCCCTGCCCAGATAGAAGATAAGAGACCACATATTTCTCATTCTCGAAGTCAGGAGACGTCCTCGACTATACATGTGCAGAAAAGGCTCCTTGGAGGTCAAAAGGGGAGTGATGCCAAATGGCTAAGTCTACCCATAGGCCTCTTCAGTAGAATCCATCTTGGCTAAGAGATGCACGCACACACGTGGGAAGATCCTGAGATATACCAAATACAGACTTTGAACCAGGCAAATCTAAATGACTGGCCGGAGGAAACCTGGAAGAAATGCCGCATATAAGTGATTCAGACTGCCACGAGGGTGTGACTTTCTCTCTGAGCCCGCTCATGTGTCTGTCCACATGTACCGAATTCTTTTTTTTCCCCTAATAAGTACTTCACTTGTTTCACTACTTTCCTTCTTTGCGGGAATTCTTTTTCTACAAAGCCATAGGGCCAGGGCTTTGTCACTGACCACTGGTCTAGTGGCTATGATTTGCTGCTCTCACTGCCATGACCTGGCCTCAGTCTCTGGCCAGGAACCGAAATCCTGCTTCAAGCTGCTCTGCAGGCCGAGGCCACCCGAGATCACCTGGTTCTAGGTCAGATGATGATTTTTTTTTAATCACTTCCTGAACATTTTGGATATTATGTTCGGAGACACTGGGCCTTATTTAAATTTTTTATTTTAACAGGAAGACACCCTGTTTAGGCTTGGCATGCAGGTCCTAGTCTACTTTTGTGATTCCAATTACAGTCTAATTTTCAGAGATTGTGTGGTGCTGTGTTGGTCTGTTTGGTTTATTTCATGCCACTGGGGCTCCTACTGGTCCCTGATGATGCTAGTTGAGGGGTCTGAAGGAACTTATCAAAGCCAGGTTGCCTTGTCTCTCTAGATGGGTGAAGAGATTCTTAGGCTCATTGCACAGAGTGCTTCCTGGGCTGGGTACTTGTGGTGAGATCCACCTTGTCCCATGGATGCATGGTGCTTCTGGGTGGGGGAGGGGAGTCATAGGACCAGAGGGGAAGGAGAGTGCTTCTCGTAGCTGCTTATTATCAAAAAGGTTTCCAACTGATCCTCCTTGCTGGTTTTGCTGGGTTTGCCTGGTATTGTCAGAGACACTCCCATTTGATGCAGTAGCAATGAGCTAATCTGGGATGCCCTTTGTTGTTAGGTTGGAAATCAAGAAACACTGGGTCTAGGTCACCTTCTTCTGTTGGCTGTGGGGTTGAAAGACGTCCTCCCACTGTTCTATTTCTCTAGCCCAGGGGTCTCTAGCCAGTTTGCCTTCCTCTTGCAACCTTCAAAGTTCTCCTTTGATTTTCTATTGGCTTATTTCCAGAGTTTATAGCTATAGTTAGTGCAGAGGAGCAGGGAGAGACAAGTCTTTGCCATCTCATCATGATGGGAAATTCTACTATGCATAAAGATGGCCAAGTTTGCTCTAGACTATGCGCAGGACTGTTCCACAGTTATGCAAGTAAGGCTGGGCATAGAGAAGGTAATTGAGCTTTCTAAATGTTAGACACGGCCTTTGCACATTCAGATGCTATCACTTGCAACTGTGTCCTTCTGGATGATGATTTACAGGATCCAGAAGTTTGCACTGGGACCTGGGAAAATGCTGCCATTTTACCGCAGTGCTTTCTGACTGTACTGTGTTTCTTCTGATTCCATTAGATCTGGATATTTTAGTTTTACCTATATAAGTAGTCAAAGCAAGTGAAGAATTCTTGAGGTAGCAAGATGGTAGCAAGTGAAGAATGGTAGCAAGGGAAGAATTCTTGAGGATCTTAGAAACCATTCAACATCATTTTGTAGGTAAGAAAAACGGAGGCCCAAAGAGGTTTATTGACTTTTTCCAAATAATAGAGCCAAACAGTTGGAGAGCAGGATTAGGTCCCAGGGTTTATGACTTCTACTCAGTGCTTTTCTTCATTTCACCATGGAAATAAATAATAATGAATTAATGCATTTTCAATAGGAAATATATTATTCTAACTCCTTCACAATTTTTTTCTCTACACATTTAGTTTGCTGGCATATTTGGTTCTCTTATGTCATATAAAAAATACATCTATTCTGTCATTTATGAGCCAAGCACACAGAAGAAGAGAAAAATTTTAAATGATGCTAGTATCTATTCATTGAGCAGATTTTATTAAATGTTTCATAATATTCTAGGATTCAAGATAGTTGTGGAAGTATTGTAGAAACAGAAAGCTACGTAAGAGATAACTTCCTAACTTGCATCCCTCACCCAAAGTAGTTTCTAGTCTAATGAGAGATACAGATGTATAAACTTACTATAATGTAAGATATTGTGACATAACTGGTTAAAAAGGGGATATAAATCAAGTGTTGTCAAAGGGAATTGGAAATAATGGTAAAATCTGACTAGGTATATTAGGGAAGACAATCTAAGAGACGTCTTAAAGGTTGAATAAGAGTTAAATAATGCTCCATAAGGAGCTCATTCTATGTTAGCGTGGTGCTAAATACTTTACATAGGTAAACCAAACAACATAAATAAAGCTTGTACATAGATATGCTTATTGATGTTAAAATATAAAAATGAAAAGTTATTTAACTTATAAGTTTAAAGATTTAACATTTAGAGGAGGGTTACAAATTTGCTCAAAGCTACTCAGTTATTACATGGCAGACTGGAAGAAACCTGAGGACATCTACACTACAAACTTTCTGAGTCTACAAATTTTTGTATCTCAGGAGTGCATAGTTCTGGGTTTACTGTATACTCTGAAACTATTGGTTGATGGTAAAATGTACTTTATTTCACATCATTTTAGACCTTGGTTATTTTTGTTAAATTTTTCTCAGTCTTTGTCAAGGTGTATTTTCCAACTTGATTTCCTTCAAAATGCTAATTCTGTGCTTTATGCCTGCTTCATGGACAGCAGGAAAAATTTATAGCCTTCAGATAAAATTACAGGTGTGAAATGTTCCACAAATAGCAATAATTCACCATATCATTTGACATTTTTTTTTTCTGAAACATTGTATTCATAGATTTTTAAGTTACCAAATCAACAGGTTCTTCTAGTAAGGAGAACTATTTCATAACTATCTTTTAAAAGTATGTTTTTAAAGCAAAATAAGTAAAACCTGAACTTGTAAAGTGAAGGCAATAATGGTTATGTGATGCTATGCCTTTAACTGCATGTCACTACATTTGTAATTCTTGTAATCACTCCTTTTGCTCAATTTCTGATCTAAGGTCTATATAGATGCTCTAGAGTGTATCATAAGCTAAGATAATTAAAAGATGAACTAACATGCTTGTCATGATGCCAGTCTACATTGTAGCTAAGACATCGCTAGAAACTTAACAACACAGGGAAATATTAGTGTCCCATTGCTGCTGTAACAAATTACCAAAATTTAGTGCTCACAACGACACAAATTTATATCTTATAGTTCTGGAGGCCAGAAGTCCAATATGGGTCTCACTAGGTGTCTCAGTCAGATTGGGCTGCCATAACAAAGTATCACAGACTCTGGGCCCCAAACAACAGAAATGTATTTTCTCACAGCTCTAGAGGCTGGAAAGCCCAAGATCAAGGTTCTAGTCAATTTGATTTCTGGTGAGCACTCTCTTCTTGACTTGCAGTCGGTCACCTTCTCTACGTATCCTCACATGGTATGGAGAGACCGAGCGCTCTGGTATCTTCTTCTTCTCATAAAGGTACAAGCTCTATAGCCCCACTTTTATGACCTCATTTAACCTTTATCATCTCCCCACAGACTCTGTTGCCAAACACAGTCACATTGCAAGTTAGAGCTTTAACGTATGTTTTTAGGAGTAACACAAACATTCAGTTAATAACATAAAACCTGCGGTCAAGGTGTCAGCAGGACTGCCCTCTTTTTTGCACACTCTAGAGGAGAATCCATTTCCTTGCCTTTCCGGCTTCTAGAGACTGCTCACAATGATTGGCTCCTGGCTCCCAGCTCCCTTCCTTCTTGAAAGTCAGTGTATTAGTTTCCTAAGGCTGCCATAACAAACTATCACAAAATGAGTGGCTTAAATTAACAGAAATTTATTGTCTTACTGGAGGCTAGAAGTCCAAAATCAAGATGTTGGCAGGGTTCATCCCTTCTGAGGGTCGTGAGAGAGAATCAGTTCCATGCCACTCTCTTGGCTTCTGTTGGTTTATTGGCAATTTTTGGCATTTCTTGGCTTGCATATGCGTCATTCCAATCTTCCACCTTCATGTGGTGCTATCCCTATGTTTCTTCACAGTCTTCCCTCTGTGCATGTCTCTCTGTGCCCCAATTTTCTCTTTTTATAAAGACATCAGCGATATTGGATCAAAGTGTGCCCTAATGACTTCATTTTAACTTGATTACATTTTTAAAAACTCTGTTTCTGAATAGATCATATTCTGAGGTACAGGGCATTAAGACTTCTACATATTCTGGTGGGGGACACAATTCAACCCTTAGACATCAGCAATGGCCAGTAAAGTTCATCGCGTCGCATTATTCTTACCTCTTCTTCTGCGTCTGTCTCTCACTTCTAAGGATCCTCGTGATTACATTGGGCCAACTCAGATGCCATGCAGCATGACACATTCATGGGTTCCAGGAATTAGGATGTGGACATTTTTTGGAAGGCCGTTATTCTGCCTACAGGGGAAAAAAGGTTATTTATTAAAACTCTCAGAAAGAGTCCTGGATGTGGCTTGAAGGAAGAGTTAGAAATTTTACTTATGTTTGGGGGGATGTGCAGGTGATGTGACTCTTCAGGAGGCATGGTTGCTAAACTGCCTTCCAAGAAGAAGGGTGTTTGAGTTTCTGAAAGAGCTAAGTCAGCGTTAAAGTACTGTGGCTAGATGAGCAGTTGGGCGTTTCTATCAGCGTTCTTGCATGAAGCATCCTCCAATCCTGCACCAAGCATCAACTTCTCAGCTAAATAAATGCTCAACAGATACTAAGATTAGGTTTCAGAGTTAATCAGCTATTTTGTGCATAAGTGTGCACTAAAATGATAAAAGTTCCATTTCAAGGAACAAGGTTTGGTTATAGGATACAGTTCTAGAAGGATACAGTTCTAGAATAATCACATGCCAGAAACCTCCTGAACTCCCTTCCCATCCCTGAAAACACACACACACACACACACACACACACACACACACACACACACAGAGTTATTGTTGCTATATTGGTGAAACAAAGGAGAAAGAGAATAGGGCTCTTTATATTGTACTTATTTAAAACCTATTCCAATTCCTAAGTCAGGTGAATTTTTAGAATTCTGGTATGATTTTTCTCCATACTCAAGCCTATCCTTATCTTCACTGAATATTTAGATTTTGCTTTATGGCGTTCCCATAATTCATACAATTAATATTTATTTTATTTTATCGTAAATTTACTGAGACCCCTTCCATTCCATATGTGAATTTATTTAGGAATGAATATATTCCAATGCCCTGGACCCAAAGACTGAATTGAGTATCCCATTTGGTGCATCTGTCAAAGAAGAAGGATTATTTTAAAACATCCTGAATTCTTTCCAAAATCTTCTCCAGGGTCACAGTCAACTGCCACAGATAGCAATTTTCCCTGGAAGTGTAAAACAGAGAGAAGGGATAAAACAGAGTGAAAGAGAGAAAGCAAGTAATTCAAGGAACATAAAGAAGAAAGAATGATGGGAATAAGAGAAAGATAAATCTTTGGAGGCTAAAATTTAAAAGAGATTATTAAACAGGGAAAGATTGAGACTCCTAAGGAAATAGAGATGACACTCTCTGGACAGAGGTATACAGAAAGCACTAAGGAGGTCATTGTAAAGAAAGGGAATTCTAGATGTACAAATAAAGAGGAAATGGGGGACTTCCTTGGAGGTACAGTGGTTAGGACTCTGTGCTTCCATTGCAGGGGGCCCAGCTTCGACCCTTGGTCGGGCAACTAGGATCCCACAAGCCGCATAGCCAAAAAACCCCGAAAAAACATAAAGAGAATGGAAGAGGAATGATAACATGAGCAAGGAGAGAGGGGAGAAAGCATAACCTGGAGGCTAAGATGTTTTTCATTATTCCACAGAGTACATTTTCTTTCAATACAAAAGGAAAGAAAAAGAATGTATGATTAGTTTATGATAAAAAGTGAAAACAGGATGGCAGCCAGAGGGCCAGAAATTTCTCAGGCCTCTTGAAGGATGCTGCATTCTGACTTTCAGCGTTGGCTGGAATTCATTCTTACTAACGTTGAATACAGGAATGACAAATCTCTGGGTGCTCTGCAAAGGCCCCGGATTCATTCATCGCCCATGGACTCCACGCAGGGGGGTTTCATAAATGATTCCCCAGGCATAGTAATCATGGACTGTGGGAGAAGGAAAGTGGGATTTTGGCCTGCCAGGTCCTCTGTGGCAATTTTCTTCTGTGAAATTGTTGTCCTCCTATTGTCCTGTGTCTGGAGTCCTGTCCCCTATGGAGGTGCTGCCTATGTATCCCTCACAAGTTTGTAAGGCTGTTAGATCCTTAAATGACTTCCAAAGGTTTCACTACATCATTTTCAGAGAATTCTGGGAGAATTCACAAATAAACATTTCAACACTGTATAAAGATTTAATGACATGTGTGTTTAAGAGACAGGTCAGAAAAAGAAAAAGAAAAACCTAACCTCCTAAGGTGTGACTATCCAACCAAATGCCCCAGAGTCTTTCATCTAAATTTGATGTTGCTCCTGTAGACTCTGATTCCATGAAGATACACTCAATGTGTGTAAATATGCAAGTGAGGGGTGATCTGCATTACAGAATCTCCTTGCTTCTTTCTTAGACAGGATGTGTGTGTGTGTGTGTGTGTGTGTGTGTGTGTGTGTGTGTATTGAAGATACCACCTAGATCCAGGATAGTTTTCTGAGTTACTTTTGATTTACTTAGTACTACAAAAGGAAGTCTCCTGTTGCAAACTACATGTATTTCCAAGGTTCTAGCCTTTCCTAATGAATATCTTCTCATTAAAATGCATAAGTAAAGAAGTACTTTGCTTTTCCAGATACCAACTTTAGTATAAAATAAATAGAAGGTGAGAAAGTGCTCTTCCAATCATTCTAGAATCATCTATTCTGAAAGCTTTCTAGCACAAATTAAAGATAAATGAACTGGTGAACAGTGGACAAAGTCTTTTCAAATGAGTCAAGTCGCAGGTTCATGTGACACAAATATTGTCATTTTTGTTGTCGCTGTTGTTATTAGTAGCAGTTGTTTTGATGTTAGGGCTCTTCAGGAGCAACAGAAAAGTATAAAAGCCAAAGAATTCAAAACAATTTAAAGCAATTTAAATTCTGATTTACCACTAGGCACCATGCCCACAACTGTAAGTCAAAGCATCAAATTATTTGGATCTAAGCCAGCACAAAAATGGTTTGAAATTCATAGCTGGGAGTCTCTACAGAAATTCTTCTTTAAATGTTGGGTCTTGGGGAAGAAAGTTCTGAGAAAACAAAGGTGGTGAGAGAGGGAGAGGAGAGAAGAGAATCAAAATGAGTGCAATGAGACCCAAAAGTCACATTGCATCTATTTTTTTAGAGTTATGAGTGTGGGAAAAAGGAAATAAAAAAAACCTCCATCATTCGCCTGTCTTAATCTCAGTTATTTAAAATAATTTCTTGCAATATGCTTTTTATTAGATTATAAACAAACTGCTTTTGACAATTACCTCAAGAGATCTCTTTGTATTTTTCTTTCCTTTCCATAATGGAATGTCTCACCCATTATAAACATGATACTGCAAACAGACACTTCCTTGTAGAGATAAATATTAAAAACTGAAATTGTAAGAAGAGCTCCCAAGTGCTTCTCTTGCTATTTATTTATTTGATTAATCTGAAACTCTGCGGTGGGAATAGCAAAAGATAAAACTGGGCTCTGAAACTCAGAATATTTTCAGAGACCTTGAAACATTTCACACAATTTTGAGACTGAGCATAATTGTTTTTAGTGTTATTTTAAAAAATTAATAGACGCAGTTTTAGTTTGATTGAGCTGAAAATACAAAAAGTTTTCATACACCCTCCTCCCCTAGTTTCTCCTAATATTAATGACTTGTATTAATGTGATACATTTGTTACAACTGATGAGCCAATATTGATATATTAATATTATTAACTAAAGTGCATAGTTTACAGTTGGGTTCACTCTTTGTCTTTTGTTATTTTTATTACAAAAAATATATAGCAAGAGTGAAGCCCTGATAGTTCCAAAGCCTCTGGTTTGTGGAAGCAACAGAACTGCAGTAATGCCATTGCCATGTGTCCAAGAGAGAGTGGCTCATGTGATTGATAGAGGATGTGAAGGAGTAAGTGGGAGAGAAAAGGCAGATGGAAGGAACGGAGGGCTGGTGAAGCCATTCAGCTCATCATGGAATCCACGGGAGCCTGCTGCCAATTACTTTGTATTCTAAATATAGGAGGCCCAGAACCTGCAGTGTGCCATGCACTAGATACAATCCAACCCTGGACTTGTACCTTTTTGTTCTCAACTTTATTGAGATACAATTAACATATAACATTGTATCAGTTTAAGGTGTACAGTGTGATGAATTGATGTTAGTAAATACTGCAAAATGATTACCACAATAAGGTAATCATAGTATCATCATCTTATGAAATGCTCTTGACTTTTACTAAAGGTACTACAATGAAAGCCACCCAATTACTTCTTCACGTTTGGCTAAATCACTGAAACTTTGTGTATTGATCCTAAATAAAAGTTTACCAACAGGAGTTGAACCCTAGGAAATCTATCCCTCTTCTAACATGCTAGTATACTTCTCATTATAGATAACTGATTGGTATAGCTACCTCTGCTAAGAAGATGAATTCTGACCTAAATTTGGTGCTTAATTGAAGTAATTGTTCTTAGGCAGTTTTTTAATGTAACTATTTGCATTAGGTCCTTTTCTTTTCACTGTGAGAGCACGTGATGGCAAAGAATACAGTGACCACTAGCACAGTTGGGTACAACTTTGATTCATATTAAGGTACCAAAAGTTTTGCCCATCACAGCTTTGCATCATTAGTGCAAATGTCAACACAGTACAAAAGGCAAATCTCTTAGTATTATTAAAGAAATAGCTGTGACCTAATGGACCCCCTGAAATGGTCTCTGGGCAACCCCCAAATGGGCTCAGACCACACTTTGAAAATTGTTCATGAAATAGATAAAGTTTCTTTGGGTATTCTCCTTTCTTCCCTAGAATGTAAATTCCAGAAAAGCAGCTGCTGTGTCTGTTTTGTTTTCTCTTGTATCTTAGCACCTAGTACTAGAGACAGATTAACTGAATCTAATGAAGCTATACAGATATAGATAAAAAATGTTTTAATACTAAAAATCTGGTAAAATAATTTTTCAGAATGCCTTTGTTTGTACAGCATAAACCTACAGTAATATTTCTCACAACAAACCTATGTTTAAAGTTTCATGTCCTATATAATAATAATAATTACAACAAATTTGGATCAAACATGTTAGAGGAGAGATTACAGGTTTCCTACTCTTTCTGTAACATTGTAAAATTACTGCCATTTAAGAGATAATTAAAGCATCTGCAGCCAAAATATATAGGAAAAATATGTTTTAGAGTCGTTAGGCTATTATTTCATGAAAATATTATGTTTTTTCTGACTTGTGTGAAATTTTTCAGATTCAAAACATTTGTATTTTTGTTATCTTCTAACAAATATTCTAAACAAATATTCTTTTTCATACCTAAATTGGTTATTCTTCTTAAAGAAGCCTCACTATTACCTATTATGTAAACTTTAAGGCCTCAAAACCGGGATCTGCTCCTGACTAAAGTATATCTCACACAGTAAGCATTCACTGATTACTGACTGATTGACTGAATGGATTTATTTAAGTACTATAATAAAACCTAAATCCCTAATCATTTTTAATGATGGATGACAAAAAAAAAAGATACAGTCCATGTATTTCAAGAATGATCTTTATACTGAAAACTGTAGAATGAATATTGGAAAGGGAAAACTGACACCCAAGAGAGGTGGTAGAACTCTCAGAACAGAGCGGTGATCTGCACATATTAAATAGTTGCAATTCTCTCTCTCTCCCCATCTGTCTCCCCACAAGCTTTGAATCATCTCGTCTAGTTTCCCCTGAATTTGCCAACAACTCTGGATGCTTGCAGTACAAATTGTCCCATGGGGAAACAGTTCCCCAGAGGTTAACTTTGTACTCTTCAGTTTTATCAAACCAAAGCCCATATTTAGTCCACTACAACAGTGTTTACTTTTGAGATCATATCTTAGGAAATAAAGTGAAAGAACTTAAGTAGAAATGACTGACAAGGGCAGACATTAAATTATTTCATATATATATATAAAAAAAAACTAGAGTACTTGGGCTTTAATTTAAGGAAAACATAATCAGAAGATATGGAAAGGGGCATGTAACCAAGGATTACAGAAAATAACAATGAGCTGTAGAGATAAATTCAGGAAGACCAAGGCCCCAGATGAAATATGGTCTCCCCCCAATTCCTAACAAAAGAGGATGTGAAATATTCATCTTCATATACTTGATATGGAGACCAAGAGAGAGAAAGATCCTATGATCTTATTTATCTAGTAAAAGGAAAGATTCTATTCACAAATGAGGGAATAATTTATGTATTTAAAGGTCTATAATGTAAAAGATGGATCAGATTTAAGTAACCAGAGGTCAGCTTTGGCCTGCAGTGGTGAAGAAGCTATAGAAAGACACAAAAGAAGGCTTTTTTTCCTTATTTCTCAATTCGTGGATTTGATTTTCTGATTTCAAAGGTCACATGAAAGGCATAAGAAGAAATTTAAAATATCCTAAATTTCACAAAATCTTGATATCTTGGTGTTTATCCTATTTGTCTTTTTTATAAATATTTAATTTAAAATTTAAAAATTATATTTATAGACCTATACTAGGTAAGTTGTATGGAGACAGTGGAAGAATTTCAATGACTGGATGGGAGATTGACCAGTGTGCATTAAAGATCTTTACCAAACCTTAGATTCTAGGGTTCTTTTTAATATATTTTAGACTTTATATTATAAAATATATTTGCTGCATTGCTTAATATTACTATGAAAATTTTAAGACAAAAATCCAATGAACATAGAGGTGCATTTTTTTAACAAGTTTGGTTATTAAAAACTTTTATGCTGATTATATATACAAAACACCTACACACACACACACATACACACACACACACATGCTTTCATATATTCAGTCAATAGTTACCATAGTTCGTGAAATTACCAGAAGGCCAATAAGCTAAGAAAGTAAACTAGTGGAAATTTTTAGTTGAGTTTCTATAGAATGTCTCTGAGAAGTCAGATTTTTATGGATTCAGGAGAAACCTCTGTTATATAAGAAGAAAAGCTTTTGGCATTCCCACTTTGTGTTTGACAGATTTCAAAGCCTGTTAGCTAAATAGAGTCAAGCCTTTCATGAGAAGATTTTGTCTTAGAATAAATTCTCTTGTTGTCCAATGGTAATGTCCACAACACAGTCCCTCATCTGCCACACCTTTTTCTTTTTCTCTTATCCAGTTAACTTAATTTCTAACTCACCATTACTGCCATTATGTATATGAGCCATTAATAAAAATGTTTTTAACTTCATAATACTCTCTATTTTTTCACTCAAATATCCCCTTTCTAAAGGAGTACCTTTTAGGTATATTTTAGAGGAGAAAGGTAACTATGAATGCATGCCTCTCTTTCCTTCTCCTAGTCCCTCAAAATGATTCAGAGGCATAGACTACAGCAGAAAAACACAGACTCAGCTCTACAAACAGAACGGGGCTAAAAAAAAATGACCACCAGCTAAATGCTAGCTCCATGACACTTGGGAGAAGAACAGATTTGCTTTCAGTCTTGTCATTAACTTGCTCATTCTACAGACTGGTGTTTTGAAGAATTACTTAAAAGTGAACTCAGCTATACAAACCAAAGAGGTTTTCTGGAACGACCACAGCTCTTTGTTCGTACATCCTCTTTCCATTGCCCCTACTTTCTCTGCACTTGTTAAATTCTTCTCTTTATAATTAATTTTGAAACTTTGTAAGTATTAGTCTTCTCAGGCCTGCAAGAATGCTTAGTAGCTTCAAGCAATGTGACTATCCAGACCAAAACCCAAAATTTCAAGAAATCTACATTTCACATGTTACCAGGAAGAAATTTTATAATGGCAGATTTGGGTTCATAATTATCTATGCGGTGCCTTGAGTGCTTTTACTTAGAAACCATTTACCTAAATATAGATTAAGATTTTGGAAAAATTAAAAAAAAAAAAGAATAACATTCCACACAATTATAATTAGAACAGTAAGTGTACAAGAATACCTAGGTGGCAAGGAAGCAAATTAACTTTTAGAGAATCTGATTAAAGTGTTTTTTTTTTTTTTTTGGGTTTTTTTTTTTTTTTTTTTTTTAAATTAATTAATTTATTCATTTTTGGCTGTGTTGGGTCTTCGTTTCTGTGCGAGGGCTTTCTCTAGGATGTGGCAAGCGGGGGCCACTCTTCATCGCGGTGCGCGGGCCTCTCACTGTCGCGGCCTCTCTTGTTGCGGAGCACAGGCTCCAGACGCGCAAGCTCAGTAGTTGTGGCTCACGGGCCCAGTTGCTCCGCGACATGTGGGATCTTCCCAGACCAGGGCTCGAACCCGTGTCCCCTGCATTGGCAGGCAGATTCTCAACCACTGCGCCACCAGGGAAGCCCTAAAGTGTTTTTGAAGTTCAGAAAAGAGGAAAAATAAAGCATTTTTTGATGCAGTCCTCACATCAAGTACTATCTTTTCTTAATTTAGGGACTGCATTCTTACTTTCCTATTTATTGGCCATGAGGTTGCTTCTGAGTTTAACATATTGTACAGAAGTTAGAACTGATCTAGAGCCAAAAATTCACATTTGAATCCTACTTCTTCCATGGGGCCTTGACCAAATCATCTAGGCATTCCAAGTCTCATTATCTTCAATTGAAATGTATGGGGACTCTACTGGGTGATGGGTAAAGATCTCTTCCCACTCTATTACTTTATGATTTTAAGAAGAAGCATCTCCTACAGACTACCTTGGACAAAAGTGGGTTGACAACAATCATTGAATAAAAGAAGAAACTGAGGAGAATGAAAGTAAATATAAAGGAAATATGAGAATAAAATAATCTGGTTGTATCTTTAGAAAGGATTTTATAAAATCATGAACTACTGCTCTAAAGACCTTGGAAGAAAAAGAAAGAGCTTTATATATGGCTATTATGGCTTTTCCTCCTAAGTGCTCCTGTAACACCCTATATGTACCTACATCATCGAATTTATCACATTCCATATTTTAATTTGCTTATTCATTTCCTCTATCTGTAAGCTTCTGGGGGTGGAGGGCAATCACTCTGCCAACTTCATCACTGATTCTCTAACACTTAGCCCTGTGCTGGACACACAGCAAGGACTCTGTAAATATTTGTTGAATGAAGGAAGTAACTTCCTTCTTTTCTGTATTAATACCACTTAAACTCCTTTTTTTTTGATTTCGTACCAGGCATCACTAAACTGAGTACATCAGTTCATTTATAGAGTCAGAGTAAGAGTGAGCAAACTTCAGCCTGTAGGTCAAATTTGACCCACCATCTATTTCTTTTTTGTAAATAAAGTTTTATTGAAACGGAGTCACATTCATTTGCTTACATGTTGTCCATGGCTGCTTTTTCCTTACATTGATTGGCAAGGTTGAAGAGTTAGGACAAAGCCTGGGTAGTCTGCAGAGACAAAAAAAGGTTTGATCTCTGGACTTTTATAGAAAAAGGTTGCTGAAGCCTGGTCTGGAGTTGTAAGCAAATCATGACTAATTAAAATAAGATGACATAAATCAATAGTAAAAGCCTAATACAACACTATTATTCATCGAACTTAGTTTTGTAAATATAACAATGTTATAAAGGAATCTTTTTTGCAGTTAATAAACAGGTTTATTTTTCATCATTTATAATTTAAAACTTTAGCCTTCTTTTTTCTCTGTATTTGACCTTTATGTTAAAAAGTGCATTGCACTAATCTGGCCTCTGAAAGCCCATATCTCTCACACAAGTGGTGCCTTTCATTCATCATTTAAAGAAATGTATTCTCCTCTCTGGCTTCAGCAAATCGGCTGCCTGATGTCAGCTTTCACACCAGGATGCCCAGCAAGGTTTTCATTGTCAAAGGCATCACACCAGTTTCTTACTATTTCTTCTGCAATGATGTTACATTTCATGATTCATAAAGAAAGCTAAACAAAAAATGACAGAGAAGATTGGCATAGCAACTGGGCTACAGAGAAGAAATGATACGATATATTCTTCTTTGGAAATCCCTAGACAGGTGATAGGAACAAGAAACAACAGAATTAAGAAATTGTTCACATTCTGGGAACAGGATAAAGGCAGTCCCAATTTTGTGCCCATAATTTTTTTCTTTTTTTTTTTTTTAAACATCTTTATTAGAGTATAATTGCTTTACAATGGTGTGTCAGTTTCTGCTTTATAACAAAGTGAATCAGTTATACATATACATATGTCCCCATATCTCTTCCCTCTTGCATCGCCCTCCCTCCCACCCTCCCTATCCCACCCCTCTAGGTGGTCAAAAAGCACCGAGCTGATCTCCCTGTGCTATGCGGCTGCTTCCCACTAGCTATCTATTTTACATTTGGTAGTGTATATATGTCCATGCCACTCTCTCACTTTGTCCCAGCTTACCCTTCCCTACCCCATATCCTCAAGTCCATTCTCTAGTAGGTCTGCATCTTTATTCCTGTCTTGCTCCTAGGTTCTTCTGACCATTTTCTTTTCTTTTTTTAGATTCCATATATATGTGTTAGCATATGGTATTTGTTTTTCTCTTTCTGACTTACTTCACTCTGTATGACAGTCTCTAGGTCCATCCACCTCACTACAAATAACTCAACTTCGATTCCTTTTATGGCTGAGTAATATTCCATTGTATGTATGTGCCACATCTTCTTTATCCATTCATCTGTCAATGGACACTTAGGTTGCTTCCATGTCCTGGCTATTGTAAATAGAGCTGCAATGAACATTCTGGTACATGACACTTTTTGAATTATGGTTTTCTCAGGGTATATGCCCAGTAGAGGGATTTCTGGGTCATATGGTAGTTCTATTTTTAGTTTCTAAAGGAACCTCCATACTGTTCTCCATAGTGGCTGTATCAATTTACATTCCCACCAACAGTGCAAAAGGATTCCCTTTTCTCCACACCCTCTCCAGCATCTATTGTTTGTAGATATTTTGATCATGGCCATTCTGACCAGTGTGAGATGAAATCTCATTGTAGTTTTAATTTGCATTTCTCTAATGATTAATGATGTTGAGCATTCTTTCATGTGTTTGTTGGCAATCTGTATATCTTCTTTGGAGAAATGTCTATTCAGGTCTTCTGCCCATTTTTGGATTGGGTTGTTTTTTTTTTGATATTGAGCTGCATGAGTTGCTTGTATGTTTTGGAGATTAATCATTTGTCAGTTGCTTCATTTGCAAATATTTTCTCCCATTCTGAGGGGTGTCTTTTTGTCTTGTTTATGGTTTCCTTTGCTGTGCAAAAGCTTTTAAGTTTCATTAGGTCCCATTTGTTTATTTTTGTTTTTATTTCCATTTCTTTAGGAGGTGGGTCAAAAAGGATCTTGCTGTGATTTATGTCATAGAGTGTTCTCCCTATGTTTTCCTCTAAGAGCTTTATGGTGTCTGGCCTTACGTTTAGGTCTTTAATCCATTATGAGCTTATTTTTGTGTATGGTGTTAGGGAGTGTTCTAATTTCATTCTTTTACATGTTGCTGTCCAGTTTTCCCAGCACCACTTATTGAAGAGGCTGTCTTTTCTCCACTGTATATGCTTGCCTCCTTTATCAAAGATAAGGTGACCATATGTGCGTGGGTTTATCTCTGGACTTTCTATCCTGTTCCATTGATCTGTATTTCTGTTTTTGTGCCAGTACCATACTGTTTTGATTACTGTAGCTTTGTAGTATAGTCTGAAGTCCAGGAGCCTGAGTCCTCCAGCTCCGTTTTTCTTTCTCAAGATTGCTTTGGCTATTCGGGGTCTTTTGTGTTTCCATACAAATTGTGAAATTTTTTGTTCTAGTTCTCTGAAGAACGCCAGTGGTAGTTTGATAGGGATTGCGTTGAATCTGTAGATTGCTCTGGGTAGTAGAGTCATTTTCACAATGTTGATTCTTCCAATCCAAGTACATGGTATATCTCTCCATCTATTTGTATCATCTTTAATTTCTTTCATCAGTGTCTTATAATTTTCTGTATACAGGTCTTTTGTCTCCTTAGGTAGGTTTATTCCTAGATATTTTATTCTTTTTGTTGTAATGGTAAATGGGAGTGTTTTCTTAATTTCACTTTCAGATTTTTCATCATTAGTGTATAGGAATGCAAGAGATTTCTATGCATTAATTTTGTATCCTGCTACTTTACCAAATTCATTGATTAGCTCTTGTAGTTTTCTGGTAGGATCTTTAGAATTCTCTACATATAGTATTGTGTCATCTGCAAACAGTGACAGCTTTACTTCTTCTTTTCCAATTTGGATTCCTTTTATTTCTTTTTCTTCTCTGATTGCTGTGGCTAAAACTTCCAAAACTATGTTGAATAATAGTGGTGAGAGTGGGCAACCTTGTCTTGTTCCTGATCTTAGTGGAAATGCTCTCAGTTTTTCACCATTGAGGACGATGTTGGCAGTGGGTTTTTCATATATGGCCTTTATTATATTGGGGAAAGTTCCCTCTATGCCTACTTTCTGGAGGGTTTTTATCATAAATGGGTGTTGAATTTCGTCAAAAGCTTTTCTGCATCTATTGAGATGATCATATGGTTTTTCTCCTTCAATTTGTTAATGTGGTGTACCAGGCTGATTGGTTTGCGTATATTGAACAATCCTTGCATTCCTGGGGTAAACCCCACTTGGTCATAGTGTATGATCCTTTTAATGTGCTGTTGGATTCTGTTTGCTAGTACTTTGTTGAGAATTTTTGCATCTATGTTCATCAGTGATATTGGCCTGTAGTTTTCTTTCTTTGTGACATCTTTGTCTGGTTTTGGTATCAGAGTGATGGTGGCCTCATAGAATGAGTTTGGGAGTGTTCCTCCCTCTGCTATATTTTGGAAGAGTTTGAGATGTATTGGTGTTGGCTCTTCTCTAAATGTTTGATAGAATTCGCCTGTGAAGCCATCTGGTCCTGGGCTTTTGTTTGTTGGAAGATTTTTAATCACAGTTTTAATTTCAGTGCTTGTGATAGGTCTGTTCATATTTTCTATTTCTTCCTGGTTCAGTCTCAGAAGGTTGTGCTTTTCTAAGAATTTGTCCGTTTCTTCCAGGTTGTCCATTTTATTGGCATATAGCTGCTTGTAGTAATCTCTCATGATCCTTTGTATTTCTGCAGTGTCAACTGTTACTTCTCCCTTTTCATTTCTAATTCTATTGATTTGAGTCTTCTCCCTTTTTTTCTTGATAAGTCTGGTTAATGGTCTATCAATTTTGTTTATCTTCTAAAAGAACCAGCTTTTGGTTTTATTGATCTTTGCTATTGTTTCCTTCATTTCTTTTTCATTTATTTCTGATCTGATCTTTATGATTTCTTTCCTTCTGCTAACTTTGGGGATTTTTTGTTCTTCTTTCTCTAATTGCTTTTGGTGTAAGTTTAGGTTGTTTATTTAAGATGTTTCTTGTTTCTTAAGGTAGGCTTGTATAGCTATAAACTTCCCTCTTAGAACTGCTTTTGCTGCATCCCATAGGTTTTGGGTCGTTGTGTTTTCATTGTCATTTGTTTCTAGGTATTTTTTGATTTCCTCTTTGATTTCTTCAGTGATCTGTTGGTTATTAAGTAGTGTGTTGTTTAGCCGCCATGTGTTTGTATTTCTTACAGATTTTTTCCTGTAATTGATATCTAGTCTCATAGCGTTGTGGTCGGAAAAGATACTTGATATGATTTCAATTTTCTTAAATTTACCAAGGCTTGATCTGTGACCCGAGATATGATCTATCGTGGAGAATGTTCCATGAGCACTTGAGAAGAATGTGTATCCTGTTGTTTTTGGATGGAATGTCCTATAAATATCAATTAAGTCCATCTTGTTTAATGTGTCATTTAAAGCTTGTGTTTCCTTATTTATTTTCATTTTGGATGATCTGTCCATTGGTGAAAGTGGGGTGTTAACGTCCGCTACTATGACTGTGTTACTGTCGATTTCCCCTTTTATGGCTGTTAGCCTTATGTATTGAGGTGCTCCTATGTTGGGTGTGTAAATATTTACAATTGTTATATCCTCTTCTTGGATTGATCCCTTGATCATTATGTAGTGTCCTTCTTTGTCTCTTGTAATAGTCTTTGTTTTAAAGTCTATTTTGTCTGATATGAGAATTGCTACTCCTGCTTTCTTTTGATATCCGTTTGCATGGAATATCTGTTTTCCATCCCTTCACTTTCAGTCTGTATGTGTCCCTAGGTCTGAAGTGGGTTGCTTGTAGACAGCATATATATGGGTCTTGTTTTTGTATCCATTCAGCCAGTCTATGTCTTTTGTTTAGAGCATTTACTCCATTTACATTTAAGGTAATTATTGATATGTATGTTCCTATTACCATTTTCTTAATTGTTTTTGGTTTATTATTGTAGGTCTTTTCCTTCTCTTGGGTTTCCTGCCTAGAGAAGTTCCTTTAGCATTTGTTGTAAAGCTGGTTTGGTGGTGCTGAATTCTCTTAGCTTTTGCTTGTCTGTAAAGCTTTTTAATTTCTCCATCGAATCTGAATAAGATTGTTGCTGGGTAGAGTAATCTTGGTTGTAGGTTTTTCTCTTTCATCACTTTAAATATGTCCTGTGACTCCCTTCTGGCTTGCAGAGTTTCTGCTGAACAATCAGCTGTTAACCTTATGGGGATTCTCTTATGTGTTACTTGTTGTTTTTCCCTTGCTGCTTTTAATAATTGTTCTTTGTATTTAATTTTTGATAGTTTGATTCATATGTGTCTTGGCGTGTTTCTCCTTGGATTTATCCTGTATGGGATCTCTGTGCTTTCCGGAATTGATTAACTATTTCCTTTCCCATATTAGGGAAGTTTTCAACTATAATCTCTTCAAATATTTTCTCAGTCCCTTTCTTTTTCTCTTCTTCTTCTGGGACCCCTATAATTCGAATGTTGGTGCCTTTAATGTTGTCCCAGAGGTCTCTGAGATTGTCCTCAATTCTTTTCATTCTTTTTTCTTTAATTTGCTCTGCAGTAATTATTTCCATTATTTTATCTTCCAGGTCACTTATCCATTCTTCTGCCTCAGTTATTCCGCTATTGATCCCTTCTAGAGAATTTTTAATTTCATTTATTGTGTTGTTCATCTTTGTTTGTTTCCTCTTTAGTTCCTCTAGGTCCTTGTTAAACGTTTCTTGTATTTTCACCATTCTATTTCCAAGATTTTGGATCATCTTTACTATAATTACTCTGAATTCTTTTTCAGGTAGGCTGCCTATTTCCTCTTCATTTGTTAGGTCTGGTGGGTTTTCGCCTTGCTCCTTCATCTGCTGTGTGTTTCTCTGTCTTCTCATTTTGTTTAACTTACTGTGTTTGGGGTCTCCTTTTCACAGCCTGCAGGTTCATAGTTTCTGTTGTTTTTGGTGTCTGTCCCCAGTGGCTAAGGTTGGTTCAGTGGGTTGTGTAGGCTTCCTGGTGGAGGGGACTAGTGCCTGTGTTCTGGTGTATGAGGCTGGATCTTGGCTTTCTGGTGGGCATGTCCACGTCTGCTGGTGTGTTTTGGGGTGTCTGTGGCCTCATTATGATTTTAGGCAGCCTCTGTGCTAATGGATGGGGTTGTGTTCCTGTCTTGCTAGTTGTTTGGCATAGGGTGTCCTGCACTGTAGCTTGCTGGTCATTGAGTGGAGCTGGGTCTTGGCATTGAGATGGAGATCTCTGGAGATTTACGCCATTTGATATTACGTGGAGCTGGGAGGTCTCTTGTGGACCAGTGTTCTGAACTTGGCTCTCCCATCTCAGAGGCACAGCCCTGACCCCTGGCTGGAGCACCAAGAGCCTGTCCTCCACACAGCTCAGAATAAAAAGGAGAAAGAAAAGAAAGAAAGAAAGAAAATAAAATAAAGTTATTAAAATAAAAAATAATTATTAAGAAAAAAAAATTTTTTTAAGTAATAAAAAAAAAAAGGACAGACAGAACCCTAGGACAAATGGTAAAAGTAAAGCTATATGGACAAAATCACACACAGAAACATACACATACACACTCACAAAAAGAGAAAAAGGGAAAAGAAACATATATATATCGTTGCTCCCTAAGTCCACCTCCTCAATTTGGGATGATTCGTTGTCTATTCAGGTATTCCACAGATGCAGGTACTTCAAGTTGATGGTGGAGGTTTAATCTGCTGCCTCTGAGGCTGCTGGGAGAAATTTCCCTTTCTCTTCTTTGTTCGCACAGCTCCCGGGGTTCAGCTTTGGATTTGGACCCGCCTGTGCGTGTAGGTCGCCTGAGGGTGTCTGTTCCAGCCCAGACAGGACGGGGTTAAAGGAGCAGCTGCTTCGGGGGCTCTGGCTCACTCAGGCTGGGGGGAGGGAGCGATACGGATGTGGGGCGAACCTGCGGCGGCAGAGGCCGGCGTGACGTTGCAGCAGCCTGAGGCGCGCCGTGCATTCTCCCGGGGAAGTTGTCCCCAGATCACGGGAGCCTGGCAGTGGCGGGCTGCATGGGCTCCTGGGAGGGGCGGTGTGGAGAGTGACCTGTGCTCGCACATAGGCTTCTTGGTGGTGGCAGCAGCAGCCTTAGCATCTCATGCCCGTCTCTGGGGTCCGCGCTCATAGCCGTGGCTTGAGCCTGTCTCTGGAGCTCGTTTAGGCGGCGCTCTTAGTCTCCCCCCCTCGCGCACCAGGAAACAAAGAGGGAAGAAAAAGTCTCTTGCCTCTTCAGCAGCTGCAGACTTTTTCCCGGACTCCCTTCCGGCTAGCTGTGGTGCGCTAACCCCTTCAGGCTGTGTTCACGCCGCCAACCCCAGTCCTCTCCCTGCGATCCGACCGAAGCCCGAGCCTCAGCTCCCAGCCCCGCCCGCCCCGGCGGGTGAGCAGACAAGCCTCTTGGGCTGCTGAGTGCTGCTCCGCGCCGAGCCTCCGTGCGGGAACCTCTCCGCTTTGCCCTCCGCACCCCTGTGGCTGCGCTCTCCTCCGTGGCTCCGAAGCTTCCCCCCTCCGCCACCCGCAGTCTCCGCCCGCGAAGGGGCTTCCTAGTGTGTGGAAACCTTTCCTCCTTCCCAGCTCCCTCCCACTGGTGCAGGTCCCATCCCTATTCTTTTGTCTCTGTTTTTTCTTTTGCCCTACCCAGGTATGTGGGGAGTTTCTTGCCTTTTAGGATGTCTGAGGTCTTCTGCCAGCGTTCAGTAGGTGTTCTGTAGGAGTTGTTCCACATGTAGATGTATTTCTGATGTACTTGTGGGGAGGAAGGTGATCTCCGCGTCTTACTCCTCCGCCATCTTGAAGCTCCTCCCCACAATTTCCTTTCTTGATTAAATGCCTTAGATAGAGGCATTTAGGAAGGCTGATAAGACAGTCTATTAAATTCAAACAGGAGATGAGGGAATGACCCTCAGAGACCTTGGATGTTGGCCAGTACATCAGTTCAAGCCGTGGTGCCTGGGCTGGCTCCTGGACTCTGTGCTCCTTAGGTAAGATGTAACTTATATGTAATAGATGCTGTGAACTAATTAAGAAAGCAAGGGTAAACACGTGGGTGTAAACGTTTACAAAACAAAAAAGCACAGCCCTCTGCTGAAGTTCCAGGAAAAAATAAATATGCAAAAATTTTTATTTTGAAAAATTCCCATAGTAGAACCAGAACTGTGAAATGTCTCTCTGAATAAATATACATTTATGAATATCTTAGGAGGCCTACTGCTGAAACACACAACAGATATCATTTTAAGCTATAATTTATGACTTCTTCATCAGCCTCTGAAACAACTAAATTATTAAAGAAGAAGAAGAAGGGGAAGAAGTCTAATGCATATAACAAGTAAGTCGAACTATTAAGTTTATTAACACCAGGAAATTTCTTATCTTTTTGGAGAAGTTAGGTGTTTGAGAAGAATTTTTGAGTTAAAGTTAACTCAAAATTTTTGAGGGATAATTTTTGGGTTAAAATTTTTGAGTTAAAATAATACACTTTATTAGTGTTGAAGATCTTGCTGGAAATTACTGACTAAATTCTCAAAAGAGAGTCTCTCATTTCCGATCTTATTTGCTTTCTAATGTGGGACTTTGATGCTTCCCTTCTACAAAGATTCAATGCATTTTCTGTGTAGGTAAAAATTTAAGTAAGATATGTAAAAAATAAAATATTTGCATTCACTTTTGTGTTAGTTATTAAAAATATATGTGAGAATATCATCCATTATATCTCCCAGATCTCTTTCTGGAGTTTCCAGTGAGGAATATTTCCTTTGAGTTTGGGATAAAGATATATTTGTATTCACTGTTACCTTTTAAGCCTTGAGTAACTTTCTATATTTCTCTCATCCCAATGTCTCTCAGAAAACTCAAGGCTAAATTTTATGGTCAAGTGTAATCACTGCATTTTTCCCTAGTGTTTGTCATGCTAGCTTTTATCTCTTTTCCAAACTTGATTTCTCCCTTGTCTTCCTCCAACTTTTTAAAAACAATTTTATTGTTATGGTTTAATAA
Source organism: Balaenoptera ricei (assembly GCF_028023285.1). NCBI lineage: Eukaryota > Metazoa > Chordata > Mammalia > Artiodactyla > Balaenopteridae > Balaenoptera > Balaenoptera ricei. Next base: position 53,863,571 of record NC_082656.1, read on the forward strand.
GATGCTTTAAATCCTTTTTCTCTATTAAGGAAGTAAATGAGTACAGTACTGAACCCACACAAGCATCAATCACATACCGTATGTGGGTTCTTTGTAAAGAAATTACTGTTTTCTACTCTGTGGCATCCTTCTTATGAGACAAATGAATTCCTGCTTATTCTTCAAGGCTGAACTCAAGTGTCTCCCCTACTGTACCCCCTTCTCTCATCCAGAAGGCAGAGTCCATCACGTTACAGTAGTACTGCCCTTGCCTCTGTGGATTCACTCATCACACAGGCTCTTTCTGTTTGTATCTGTCTTTACTCACAGATTATCTGGTTGTACTTTTTTCATGTTTCTATGCCCAATATCTAGTCTCCATGCCCTTCTTGAAACCCAATACCAGGCAAACGGTAGATATTAATCATTGCATGTAGATGAGACAAATCAATTAATGAATTTAAATACTATGAAAAAAATATGATACCTTGGCAGCGTTTATGAGGATAGTGAATGCATTGATGGACAAGCTTCCATTGAGTTTCCTCTAAGTAACTGACACCATGCTATGTGCTACTGGGGGGCGAGAGGAGGACCCACCAGGGAAATGAAACTCCAACGTGTGATACCTTCAAGGAGTTAATTGTGCTGAGAAGGATAAGACTAATATGAGTTTGAGTGAGTTGGATAATTTTTAAGACTTGGAATACTCTTAACAATATACATCAGTGTCTTCATTCAGGATAGGGTGGCAGAACAGAATAATCAACGATATGAAGACAAAACAATGAACATGACTTACTCAAGGAATGTTGAGAAAACCTGTTTAAAAGACTTGAAGGTGAGTGATAATTAAAGATGAGTAAACAATATGGTTAAATCAGTAGTTGTGTGGGAGGATAGAAAGTAGGAGTTGGATTACATGAAATTCTCAAGATTCATGTAGAGTGATATTTGATACGCATAAAAGGCATAGTTCACTTTTCAACAAGAGGATGGTTTAATGAAAATTAGATTAATTTGGCAACATTATAAACAATAAATTAGAACAGTGTAAAACAGAGGTAGGGAGATTATATAAGTAACAGTAGAAATCCAGGTATGGGAAGGAGAAGGTCTAGATTAAAATGCTTATAATATTAATAGAAGCAAAATTTCTATCCGGAAAACATTTCAAAGCAAGAATCTTGAGGCTTGGTAGATGAAAAAGGGTAGGTGAATAATGAGCCACAGTTTCTTAGTTAGAAGTAAAAATCTCACCATACCAATACTGAGAAGTAATAAATTTAATACATGCCATACTACTGTAGATCTTTAAAATTGTAAATCAGTAGAGAGAATGTAATTCCCAAACAAAAGGATGTAAAATGATGTATGATAGTACTAGACATTGATTTTTTTCCCCTGGAATAGTTCAACACGGAAGATAATTCACACTCATCATTATTTTAATATTGATTATTTAGAAAGCTGTAGTTTATAGACTTTGCAAATGATTATAACAGAATTATTAATCTGTGCATAACATTGCCACCCAGGAAAGGGTTTGTATTAGTTTGGTAGGACTGACATAAGAAAATACTACAGACTGAGTGACTTAAACAACAGAAATTTATGTTCTCATAGTTCTGGAGGCTAGAAGTTCAAGATCAAGGTGTTGGCAGTTTTAGTTTTGTCCTGAGACCTCTCTTCTTGGCTTCAGATGACCTCATTCTCATTATGTCTTCATCTGGCCTCTTTCCTACGTACCCACACTCCTGGTGTCTCTTCCTCTTCCTACACGGAAATCAGTCCTATTGGATTAGGGCCCCATCCTAATGTCCTCATTTTAACTTAATCACCTCTTTAAAGACCCTTTCTCCAAGTATGGTTACATTCTACTATACTAGGGGTTGAGACTTCAGTGTATGAATTTTGGGGTAACACAATTAAGCCCATAATATCCTGACCTCTGGGCCTTTAAAATTCATATCCTTGTCATGTGCAAAATACATTTACCTGATCCCCAAAGTCTTAACCCATTCTTGCATCAACTCTTAAGTCTACATCTTATCTAAATGTCACCTAAATCAAGTGTGGGTGAGACTCAAGGAATGATTTACCCTGAGGCAAAATTCTTCTCCAGCTGTGAATCTGTGAAACTGAAGAAGTCATCTGCTTCCAAAATATAATGGTGGCACAGACATAGGATAAGCATTCCCATTGCAAAAGGGAGCAATCAAAAAGAAGAAAGGGGTCACAAGTTCAAGCAAGTCCAAAACCTGGCAGGGCAAATATCATAAGGTTTTAAGGCTTGAGAATAATCTTCTTTGGTGCAATGTTCTCTCCTCTGGGTCCACTGGGGTGACAGCCCCCTTCTGGGCCCATTTTGGTGGTGTCATTGCCTCTCAGCCGTGGGCAGCAGTCTAACCTGTTGTAAACAAGGAGGTGGCCCCAACCTCTGAAACCTAGCAGGAGACAGCCTGGCTCTGCAGACCTGTGGTGGCAGTGGCAGCCCTACTGATCTCTGGATCACTTCTAGGGTTATTCTTCCCCCCCTTTTTTTTTTGAAGAATACTGCATGTTTGCGGCTGGATAGCTTTAATGTTCTGTCCTGTAGAATCCCAGATGCACAACAGCCTTCCTTCATTCTGTCCCATCTCTGCCCTCTTCGATCCAAGCTGTCAGTGTTGATGCTGATATAACCTCTCTTTGCTCCTGGCTTCTGCTGAGACCATTGTATAAAATCATGAGTCACACCTATCATCTCTTTATGGAGTGATTGTCCAGCCGCACCGTTGGTGTTCTCTCTAGAACTTTCTCATTTTTTTTGCAATACAGTCAGGCTGAGAATGTCCCAAATCTTCAAGTTCTGGTTCTTTTTGCTTTACAATTCCTCCTTCAATTTCTCTCTCTCCTCTCACGTTTTACTATAAGCAGCAAGGAGAAACCAGCTGCACCTTCAACACTTTGCTTAGAATTCTCTTCAGCCAAATATCCAATGTCCTCATTCACAAGTTCTACTACCTTCCACAAAATACTGGAATACAATTCAGCCAAGTTCTCTGATGCTTTATAACAAGGATCACGTTTTCTCCGGTTTCCAATGACATGTTCCAGATTTCTATCAGAAACCTGAGCAGGATCACCTTTCACATCCATATTCCTGCCAACAGTCTCTTCAAGGTAATCTAGGCTTTTTTCTAACCCACATCTCAAAATTCTTCCAGCCTCTACCCATTACCCAGTTCCAAAGTCAATTCCACACATTTAGGTTTTTGTTACACAGCCTCCCACTCCTCCCTACCACATTCTGAGTACATGGGTACCTTCTGGGGATATGGGTGGCTTAAACAACAGAAATTTATTTTCTCACAGATCTGGAGACTGAAAGTCCAATACCAAGGTGTTGGCAGGTTTGTTTTCTCCTGAGGCCTCTCTCTTTGGCTCGCAGATGGTGGTCTTCCGTGTCCTCATATAGCATGTCCTCTGAGCACCCACACCCCTGGTATCTCTTTCTTTCTTATAAGGACACCAGTCTTGTTGCATTAGGGCCAACCCTAATCACCTCCTTTTAACTTAATCACCTCTTTAAAGAACTTATCTACAAATATGGTTACATTCTGAGGTACTGGGGGCTGGGAATTCAACATATTAATTTTCGAGGAAAACAGTGTATCCCATAACAGGGTTTATGCCGTATATTTTCAACACAATCGTCTGTTTCATTTCTTCTTTGATTTCTAATATCTACTAAAGGCTTCTTCATATGATATAAAATTGTTTTCAGAAACCCAAAGAACCTCAAAATATATGCTTATGTTACCCAATTAATTTTGTTCTTTTTCCTACTCTGTGATAGCTGAGCCTTTTGAGTTTACAAATTTTTACCTCTAAATTAATGCATACTTTATCCTCTCTTTTTATAGTAACCAAAAAAAGTCCCATATTAATTGATTTTTTTAGATTATAACCACACTCCCTTTAACTTTTTATTTTTTGATTAAAAAATCACTTTTACAAAAGACAGGCCTGTTCATTTTCATGTGTGGGCTTGGGCATGTTACTTAATTTTTCTGTACCTCTGTTTTCTACTCTATGAGGTAGAATAAAATTACTGAACTGTTAGAATTGCTGAGAAGACTAAGATACAATGTGTGGATGTATTTGCATAGAGTTTGGCTCCTTTCTCACTTTATGCCCCAAACTATTCTTATTAAACCTGAGAACATGAACAGGGCCTGTTCTCTGATCAAAATCCAGTAGCACAATATCTCTGTTGAGAGCATTGATTAGTGTACTGTATTATAATAGTGATTCCTCATCCCTTTGCTGTTTGCAGGGCTGTTTGTTGCTGAAGTAAATGTCCCAGATCTCTATGTAGCTTTATCACATCTTATATGTGTTTTTAATTTTTCTTGTATTGCTTCTGCCACATCAGTTTACCGGCTGTCACTTTTTATCAAAATCAATAAAACTTGTTTTAACAGCCTCCCACACTTTAATTTGCTGTTTCCAATAACTTGCAAGCTGGAAAATCAGATGATCAAGCCTACTGGAATTTGGGGAGATGTAAAGGCGTAAGTCCCAACTCTGGACTCGGTGCTATGCTGCATGATTTACCTAATTATATCATTCAATCTTTATAACAACCCAGGGAAGAGGTACGATGATTACTTTCATTTTGTAGATGAGGAAACTGAGACTTCAGGAAGTAATTTGTTCAAGGACAAATATGTAGGAAGGAGTAGAGTCATTACCTGAAATCAGAACTTCCAGGGCCTGACTCAGTACATTTACACCACATACCCTGAAGTGAGATATTCCTGTGATAGATTATTAAGGGTCCAAAACTTGTTGTACCATATTGATTTAATAGTTATGATTCTGTCCCATACTACTTTTCTCAAAGATCATAGGTACATTCATATTTAACTAAACACCATAGCACTTTAGTTCTCTGTCAGTTTATATATGATAAAATTTAATCACGAGGTACAATGATTACTCCACAAAATCTTATTCAACAACAACAATAATAAAACAGCTGATGTTTATTGAGTGATGACTACGTATGTCTCCATCCCATGTTCTTTACATTTACTTTACATGGATTATCACATTCAATCTTCAGAATCACTCTGTGAAGTAAATACTATTATTATACCTATTTTGTAGGTGAAGAAACTGAGGTCATGAGTAATTAAGTTTTTGGCCAACCAGCCAGTAACTAAGGGATCTGGGATTCAAATCCAGGCAACTGAGACCAGTAGAAGAACTGGAAACAGAGATGGTGCCTTTAGCACTCAGCACTGAAAAGACAGAAGAAAGTTCCAAAAGTGTCGCTAAATATTCATTAAAGGTTCAGGTTCATTGAGCAGAAAATATCTTAGCTTGATGGAGTTCAGTCTCAGGAAACCAAGAGTAGGGATATAAAGTTGTGGGTAGAAATAGAGGACTGGAAAATGGAACCTACGCATTCATTTTTAGATTAATATACATATTCTCCCCTGAGACTGCTGAATGGTAAGGTTTCTGAATTTCATTAGTAAGTCACCTAAATGTACAGCTTTCCACTGTTAACCCCAGAATTGTTGGTCAGACCTAAATTTTCCCCCTGTGTTTCCTTAGGGAAGAAGGATTCTGGGGCTTGGTCTGTTTGGTCTGTTTTTTGCACTCTGTGGTTGCTTTCTTCACTGGTTCTACCTTTTGCTTTGGTAGGTGGGCTTTCCTACCATTTCCATAGCTATTCCCTTTCTTCCTTTTTTTCTGCTTTCAAGATCATTACATCTGTGTGACCTGGTTCACAGTCATCTTCTCTTTCCCATTTTCTGCTTAGATCTGTGAAGACTCTAGCTCTCAGTTGAAGTTGAACAACCCACTCCACAAAGTTTGTTGATCTCTTTAATTTTAGCCATCCTTTGCTAACCTAAACTAGGACCTTGTTATGTGGCACTTCCTTAATTCCAAATCTGTGACCATACTTATTATCTTTCTAACGTTATTATTACACCATCCCCACTCTACTGGCTCATCTACCTCAAAAAACCCAGCCCCTTAATCTTTCCTTTTTTCCCATTTCCAATCCCCAGTCATTCCCTTTAACCTCATACTCCCAATTCATTCCTGCCTCTTTTCCTTCTCCATCCAAACAGACCACATAGTCCAGCTTTTCCATTCTTTAAATAACTCTGTCCCACCATCTTATATTATCTACCTTCTGGTCTTATCACTTTAAACCTGGTTGCTCTACAAAATCCCTACTCTGAATTAACATCAACACCCAACTTCTTCTTTCCTACATCCTGACTGCTAACAGAGAAAAGATGAGAGTAGCATGACTGAGCACAACTCCTAATTTATCATCTTCATCCTCAGCCTTTGGTAAATAACTTCTCTCGTTCTTCACAGTAGCTATTTTCTGACCTTTATTACTCCCTTCAAACCTCCAGCTCTACCTTTGCCCTATTCAATTTCAGTAGTCACAATGCTTTTTTTCCCAGAAAAAGATAGAAGTTACCAGGTCTGAATAATTCATTCATCTCAATTTCCTTTCCTAAGGTCTCAGAGAAAGAGGTATTCACACTCATAACCAGAGTCAGTTCTTCCATCTAGGTTGGAGACTCACAGCCCATCTCTATAAGAATCTTACTCCATCAGTAATCTAACTTGTCAACTACATCTTCAACCTCTTTGTAGAACTGAAGGCCATGGTCTACACCGCATCTGTGATCTCTCCAAGCATCAAAGTCTCCACCAGCAGTTTCCTCCAGATGAATTCTTATTGCCATTGTTACTGTCCTGAGACAAGTCTTCCAAATTGGCCCAAACCTCATGATGCCAAAACACGTATGAGTGTTTGTGCATGCACCACATGAATTTGAGTGTGTGTATATGAGAGAGACAGAGAGAGAGAGAGAGAGAGAGAGAGAGAGAGAGAGGAGTCTGGGGCTACATCTAAGTTTTCTGCTTATTCTTTTAAAAGTTAGACTCAAGGCCAATTTTGAACTAATTGCCAAACCCTTGAGTCTAGAGATCTCACTTGCATCAGAAGTATATAAAATAGTAAACTTGCCATCAATATATGAGTCCCAAATGTGTAGACATTAAACAGATAAATTGGCCCAATAATTTTGCCATCAATTATACATGAAAAAATTTAATAAATCTTTTTTTTTCTTTTTAATCAGATGCGTATGTTTGATTTATTTATTTATTTTTATTTTTGTCTGTGTTGGGTCCTCGTCTCTGCGTGAGGGCTCTCTCTAGTTGTGGCAAGCGGGGGCCACTCTTCATTGCGATGCGCGGGCCTCTCACCATCGCGGCCTCTCTTGTTGCGGAGCACAGGCTCCAGACGCGCAGGCTCAGTAATTGTGGCTCACGGGCCTAGTTGCTCCACGGCATGTGGGATCCTCCCGGACCAGGGCTCGAACCCGTGTCCCCTGCATTAGCAGGCAGACTCCCAACCACTGTGCCACCAGGGAAGCCCTTAATAAATCTTTTAAATGAAATGCCTTTCTAAATTAGTCTACAAGTCTTCAGCATATCTTTTCATGTTTTGTTTTTGATCACAAATGTCTCTATAAAGTAGATACACAAAATTATACTATTAGAAATGGTATTATATCAGTTTATTATAAGTTATATAAGTATATTATATAACTGTATTATATCAGTGGGATGAAGGGCTAATGGTAAAAAAAAAAATCTGGTTATATATTACTGTCAATAAGCCCACTCATGAGCACATTATTTTTAATTAAAACTATATTACTGGGGCTTCCCTGGTGGCGCAGTGGTTGAGAATCTGCCTGCCAATGCAGGGGACACGGGTTCGAGCCCTGGTCTGGGAAGATCCCACATGCCGCGGAGCAACTGGGCCCATGAGCCACAATTACTGAGCCTGCGCGTCTGGAGCCTGTGCTCCGCAACAAGAGAGGCCGCGATAGTGAGAGGCCTGCGCACCGCGATGAAGAGTGGCCCCCGCTTGCCACAACTAGAGAAAGGCCTCGCACAGAAACGAAGACCCAACACAGCCAAAAATAAATAAATAAATAAATTTAAACTGCTTTGCAACATACTAATTAAGTCTGGGACCCATTTCTCAGATTAAAAAAAAATAAAATAAAAACTAAATTACTAATAGCAATAGGGAATATATGTAGTATCATTAGAAATTCCCTGTAAAATATTTAAGAATTTAAGATTTACTGTATTGAACTCACCATAACCTTGTCTACCAGAAAAAGAAGTTGGTGTTTTCTTTCACAGCCATGGGAATGGTGACTCTAGCCAGAAATTTCATAATGGAGAACCTTGAATGATTAATCATTAATAAATCAGGAAGAGCAATTCTTTAGGATGCAAAACATGTGAGAAAAATAAATGTTAGTCTTAGGCAACCCCCAAAACAAAAGCAAGAGGAAATTTTCGTTTGGCTTCTTTCATGTGAAATCAAGCATAAAATACAATTACTATGGGCATCACCAAAAAAAGGAACAGTTATTAAGTGGTAAAAGTATTCTTATTTTTAGATCAATAAAGCAAGGGAGTTTGGAGTCACAAAATAAAATAAGAAAAGTATGTTGGTGTGGGGGGGATGGTATTGGGGGATGGTGAAAGGGGACAGTGCTTCCTTTGATAAGAATAATCTAGAATCACACAGGAGGCATCTTTCCAGCCTTGAGGTCCCAATAGAGCTACAGCTTGAGAAGCAACAGGCAGGATTGAATATTCCCCTGAATATGCAGTATAAGGAAAACCTGAGTTGTGAGTCAATACAGTCTCTGTCACTTGCCAAACAATCACCCTTATCTACTTGCTTTACACCCCAAATCCCAAATGCATTCTCCATGTCACTAGGAAATCTGAAAATCGCTCCTGTTGAGGAAGGAGTGGGAAAGACAGGAGGAGCTAGCTGTTAGCCTTAGAGAGTGCATAAATCATGCACAGGGCGATCAGCTCATGGAACAGGGAGGGAGGCCCTCTAGAAATTCAGGCCCACTGAGGATCATGCCCCCCCACGCCTCTGCCGAAGTACCCATGGTGCCAGGAAGAAGATAATGGGGCACGCACATTTGGGTCAAGGAGTGGAGGAGGGGCAGAGGGACAATTTACCAGGTGGTAAAGTATGATCCTGGCCATTTCATCAAATAACATTTGCAAACGCTATAACCTCTCTTCTCTTGATTCTGTTCAGAAAGAAACGCTATACCCCCTTCCCACCAAATGAAATTGGGAAAATGCTTGATAATATGCTTTTCATGCTTGCAACTCAATTCCGAGGAAGTCTGCATATAAATAGAATTTACAATTATTAGCAATACAATTCTGGTTGCCCAGGTTTCTCAATAAAGTTCAGAAATTGTGCTAGGAACACTGGGGTAAGGTGGTTGTGAAAAGCATCTGGAACACTTCAGGCCGCCCATGGAGCAGGCTTTGGAAAATATTTTTATTTCCCTTTGTCCTTTATTCATTTTCCTGACACTATAGTGAACTTTGTAAATGACGGCCTCTGTCGTCCATCCATCAAAAGACTGGGCCTCAGACCATCTGTGAGACTTTTTTTGCTAAAATGAGATTTTGTTTGAAAACTTCGGCTTAAATGCAAAAAAAAAAAAAAAAATTCCCTGAAAAGGTTAAAACCATAGCGAGGCACATCTGCTGGCTAAAATTAGGCTTGTTCCTATTAGCAAAGGCCAGAACCCACGATGGGGAAATGTGGAGGCACCTTTGTTGAAAACATCCTAACCTTTTCATCCTGGCTGGATTCTTATGGAACAACAGCCGTAATATGTTCTGCTTTCAGTTATGCTTTCTGATTTTCTGCGTCACCTTCCTTTAATGGATGGAAAGGCCGTTAGAAAAAACTAACTGAGGTTCTCCACTTAAGCATATCCTTTTAATGAGATTTTTAAAACAAAAAAATATTATCCTTGGTAACATTTTATGTCAGTGTTGGTTTTTTTTCCTGTCCTAATTAGAAATAAAAGTGTGGCCACTTCTCTGAGCCATTCCCTCTTGAACAACTGAAAACCTGAGGAAAATAACTTCAGTGCTTTCTCACTTCCCCAAGGTTTAGGAAGCTACAAAATCAGGCAAACTGAGATTTTAGAATTAAACCACTTCTGCATAAGAAAAGGATCACTTTTATTTAGTGAGGGTCTCCAGTCAGGGCTGAAGAAAGGCAGTTTCTGACTTTGCCTCAATTTCTCCGTTTCTTCAAAATAGAGAAATATGACTAAAAGTCACAGAAATAGCATCACATGAAAACAAAGTTGGTAAATTTAGCATAATAGACTTTAATGAAAGTCTTTCCAGCTTTGTCCTTAAAGATATGGTAGTCTTTTTTTGCAACTTTATTGAGGTATGATTGACAAATAAAATTGTATACATTTAAGGTGTACGATGTGATGTTTTGATATATGTATACATTGTGAAATGATTACCAAAACCAAGGTAATTAACCTATCCACCACCTCACACAGTTACGCGTATGTGTCTGTGTGTGTGTGTGTGTGTGTGTGTGTGTGTGGTAAGGACACTTGAGATCTACTGCACATTTCAAGTAACTATAGTCACCATGTGATATGTCAGGCCTCCAGACCTTATTCAACTTAGGTACCTTTTGACCAATACCTCCCCATTTTCCCCAGGTGTGGTAGTGAATGCTGCAAAATAACTTTCATCACAGTACAGTCAGAAGAAGAAAAAATAAACATATCAGTAGCATATCTCTGCAAGCAGAAAATATCTCCAGGGAAGCAATCAATCTGCAGCTTTGATACAGGAGGAAAACCAATGGTATTTATTTCATCAAGGCATCTTTATAAAAATGAAGAACTTCAGTTTGTGAATCTTGGCAGCCTCTCCCAAATAATCAGAATATTCCGTGAGCCTGTGAGTTAACCAGAGAGGGGTTGCTAATCAAACAGCCATTCCAGCTTCAAGTTCTAATTTGGGAATTTTAATAAAGTTCAACCACCTGAAATGCTTTTTTTAAGCAGTGTTCTCTTTTTTTGGAGCCTAAGAATTATGATTGCTACCAGAGTCTCATTAGAGAATTAAAATCAGCCTTGGTTTGTGATTTCCGTGGTAATAATCATTAATTTAATTTCAGTTTTATTTAAATTATTTCATAGATCATGACATGGAAACTTTTTAACAAAATAAATTAGGGTGTTTTGTTTTTTTCAAATACTGGGTGCATGCCCCTGTCTTCTGCTCTCTAAAATAACAAGGATAACAAGAAACAGAAGTGCAAACTCACACTTCAGTAAAATTGGAGACGCTGGTACCCAGAACTACACTGTATGTAGAAACACTGCCAAATGTAGTGAAGGTCAAATAAAGATGAGGGAAGATGCTGAGAAAGCATGCCTGCAACTAGAATTTCAAGCAATGGGGCAGAACATAGTTCTCCCAAGCAGGTTTTATGAATTTAACCGTGATCAGAGTTAATGTCAACCATAATGGTGAAAGCCAACATCACAGGTCTCTTGAGAAAGGCACAACATCACTCATTCCTGTTCGTACCCCCTAAAAATCATAGCCTAAAATGAATTTTGAGGAAACCATCACACAGTCTAAACTGAGGCTGTTACAGACATCCCACAGCATTGAAATGGACCCTCACCCAAAATTTGGATCCAGCATTGAGACTGATGATCACACACACACACACACATGCACACAGGATGAAAGGGAAAGGTTTATTACTCACTTAATGAAGCTTTCTGGGTTCAGTGGAGTGGATCCTAAGAACATCCAAAAACAGTTTAAAAGAGAACAGGAGACTGGCTTGGGGATTTTACTGTGATTAGGAGGTGGGGACAGGGCAGGTGGTTCCTCCCAGCGTAGGTAGGAACTTGCATGGTTTGAACCTCCAAATGCACCCAAAAGAAAGAATCTGGTTTTTCCTACCAGCTTGTCCAGATGTGAAGCAGAAAGGGAAGACGTAGAGAGGACTGAAGAGTTGTCAGCAAACACCAAAAAACAGAGTACAAAGGAGCATATTGAAAAAGAATTGGCCCAAGCTCTTCTAAAATGTCAATATAAAGAGGTGAAAGCACACATAACTGTTCCATATTAAAGAATAATCTTTTTTAGAGACATGACAACTATATTCAATGTGTGATCTTGGATCAGAAAAAATGCTCTAAAATACATTATTGGGACGATTGGAAAATTATGAATATGAATGATATAGTTATTTTTGTATCACAGTTAATTTCATGAATTTAATAATTATATGTGATTTTCTAATATAATTTTATGTTCTTAGGATATACATAAAGTATTTATGCGTGAAGAATCTTGAAGTCTGCAATTGGTTCAGTAAATAATATTTATATATGCATATTGTCGGTGTGTGTGTACTTATCATGTACAGAGAGAGAGAAAGAGAGCAAAATCGTGAAGAGTGCATACACGTCAATTTTTGTAAATTTTTATAGCTTCAAATTTTTTCCAAAATAAAAAGATGAAGTGAAGGAGGTAGTATGAAATCTCTTTACTGGAAGTAAAGGAACAGGATTCATGGACTAACAGATGGAAATTCGCTGGGCCCTTCGTGCCAGTAATGAGAAGGAAGAACCAGGTGAATAAAGATCCACACATGAGACCACCTTTACAGGAGGGAGGAGAGAAAGTTCAGAGCTACGAATTTTTGTGGACTGTGGAGAAAACAAAAAACAACTCGCACTCTCACTCTGGGTTATACCAAAGAGCTTTCTCCATACCAGGAAGAAAATCTACTAACCCAGAATTCACTTCATGCAGTCAACACAAAGAAACCAGCACATTACCCATACGAAGACTCAATAACCAGTCTCAGTACTGTGGAGTGCAAGTCTGGGCAGTTTTTGCTTTTTCTTCAGTCACTGCCTTCAGCCAGACCATGTCAAATTCCCTTTCTAGTTCCTTAAGGATACCCTGGGGAGATTTCATAAATTCTCTTTTATAGTTAGTCATTAACTCTTTAGTCTAATATTAATATTTCAGGCAGACAGTCACCTTAAAGGTCTCCTTCCCTCGCACTCAAAGTAGACCAGATGTGAACTGGAAAGACCTGAAATGAGAAGGATAGGAACACATGACATGGCACTCCTCTCCCTCTCTCTTCTGGATCCAACTATTCCAGCAGTGGGAGTAGACAGAAGGGAAGAGGGGAAAGGCACTTATCCTTTATTTATTGGAACACAGAAGTAATCCTCATTTCTTTGTTGTGAGTGTTTTCTGGCTCATACTGAGTTGCTATAGATATCTCTTGTGTCTCTGGAGTCTAAGTGCTAGCTCACCCATAATAAGTTATACATTAGACTCACATGTGACTTTGGCTCAACTTCTGCTACCTGCTCTTCATAACATGGTATATTTAGCAGCATCTTGCTGGCTGGGGCCCTCCTCAACCAGAAAACAACTGTCTCAGAGGGATGATCCTAGCCACACAGCTCAATCCCAGAGTGCCCTGGATATGTTGTATATTTTGCCTCCTTGCCACTTCTAGCAGAGATTGGGAGAGAACAGGTGGCCCTTCCAACTAATCCCTCCTTCTACTCCACCACCTTCTTCTGCTGCCTAAGCCAAGGGCCAACCAGGAAAGGGAAGGTCAGGCTTTCCTATCATGTCCTTTTCTAGAGTTTCCCTAAAACTTGGCTTTGAGTTGGGTTAAGAAATAGCTTTCTACAGCCAATAGAAGCTGGACACCTTCTAGGGTGCTTTTTCTTTTCAACTCTATCTCCTCCTCCTCCCTCTGGTCACAGAGAAAAGACACACATACTATGTATAACTGAAACTGAGAAAGAAAGAAAAAGGAAAAGAACGTGGAAGGGCTTCCCTGGTGGCGCAGTGGTTGAGAATCTGCCTGCCAAGGCAGGGGACATGGGTTCGAGCCCTGGCCTGGGAAGATCCCACATGCCGCGGAGCAACTGGGCCCGTGAGCCACAACTGCTGAGCCTGCGCGTCTGGAGCCTGTGCTCCGCAACAAGAGAGGCCGCGATAGTGAGAGGCCCGCGCATCGCGATGAAGAGTGGCCCCCGCTTGCCACAACTAGAGAAAGCCCTCGCACAGAAACGAAGACCCAACACAGCCATAAATAAATAATAAATAAATAAAATTAAAAAAAAAAAAAGAACGTGGAAGATGGTGTAAGTATTGTGTCTTCTTCATTGTGAAGAACCAGGGAGTACAAGAATTTCCAGTTGTTAATCAAGAATGAAGATATGGGGGAAAAATAATAGAGATGTGAGTATATGTAAAGGTACAAATGATAAATACCAAGAAAATGGCAAAAAATGTAATACAAAAATAATATTAAATAGTGGAAGGAGAGAGAAGAGAAAAAAGCAATGAAAATGTACTTATTTATCAATGCTGATGCTGGCTATAGAAATAGAAGTTTAAATACATGAAGTTATGAAGTTGTATCTAAAATATAATAAAAAAATAAACGTTCTAAATTATAAGCATGAACATAACAAGTAAAGAAACCACACCATGTAATTAAACAAGAAAAACAAAAGCATTAAAAACAATTTAGCATAATGTAAAAAGACATAAAAAATACATCATATAAATTAATGCAAATGGGTTAAAAATTTCCCTTTTGGATACTAAAGCCCAAATATTTTCTGTTTACAGCAGATCTCCAGCCTCCAAATCAAAAGGAATTCACAAAATTTGGAAATAAGAGGATGAGCAAAAAAAGCAAACCAAAACAAACAAAACAGACAAATTTAAGCACAAATAAAACAAAAATTAAGATCTTAATGTCAGACAAAATTGACAGTCATTTTATAATGATAAAATATACAGCCTATAATAAAAATTAATTATAAAATTTTTTCCCAAATAAATTAACATAAAAACTGATTCAGCCATAATTATGAGTACAATATAAAATATTAGTGATAGTGAAATCTATACCTCTCTGGATCCATAAAAATTCAAATGAATAAAAGTAACTAAAGGCTGAGAGACCTAAAGAGAAGCAAATATATTCTGATACTTATGCATTTAACTCTATATCCTAAAAACAGAAAAACATCTTCTCAGGTATCCATAGAACATTTACAAAATTTGATCACATAGTCAGCAGCAAAGCAAACATCATTAAATTCCAATGGTACTCTGTGATCATGAAGCAGAAAAACAACTCACAAAACTGAATATGGAAATAAGGAATCGCTAGAAAATAACAATAATAAAAATGTTCCATATCAAAAAATTTGAGAACCATTGAAAGCAATGTTCAAAGAAAAAATAGAAAAATTCATACTCTTAAATACACACATTAATTCACCAGAAAGAATGAAAATCAATTAATTTGTTGAACCAAAGACATTGGAAAGTATAAAAGAGAGGCTAAGAAGGGTAGAAGGAAAATTAATAAAGTCAACAAGCAGAAATCTATCAATAATCAAACATAAAGATGGTAATACTACTGAATAAATCAAAGACATGGATATTAAGAGGAAATACAATAAAATGAATAAGGATTTACCAAAATTTCTCAGAAAAAGAGTAAGAGAGCATATATGATAAGTAAGAAATAAGAATGGGGAAATAATCACATATGGACAAAATGTTAAAATATTTATGAGATTACTTTGTTCAGTTCTGTGCAAATAAACTTGAAAATATACATGAAGTAGATAATTTTCCAGGAAATTATAATTTCCCAAACTTGCCAGAAACGATACAGAAAATCTAAAATAGCAATACTATATGAGAATTTAGAAGACTTCCAGAGTTTCCTTCTCAAAATGATGGGCAGACTATTTAAACTGTTCTGTTTTAATGCTATTTAAACCCTTCTAATAAGAAGAAAACCTTTCTAATTATTATTTGATGACATGAGCACAAAAGTGATATTAAAACCTGAGAAAGATAGTCCCTAGAAGAAAATTATAAACACATCTCAGGTATAAACAGAATTTAGCAACAAATATCAGCTAATTGAAAGACATCAATTAATTGAAAGAAGTTACACCATGACCAGATGTGGTTTATGAAATAAATGCCAGGTTATTTTAATACTGGAAAATTTATTGATATAATTCACTATGTCTATAATATAAAGGAGAAAATAATTTCTGTATATGTTGCTAGAACATTGAGGAAAATTCATCATTGAATATTAAAAACAAACTAATAAAAAAAAAAACTCTATAAAGTAAGACTGACTTGGTACATCTGAAACACATGGTTTGTCTCTTTGATTCTCTCTCCCTCTCCTCCTCTCACTCCTCCCATAGAAAGACACTAGAAGCCTCTACAGGGGCTTCGATATATGCCCCGAGAAGGGGATATAAGGGCAGAAAGAAATGATGAATGGTGAAAAAGGATTTGTGTGTATATATAACTTCAACGCAAATAACACAAGATAAATAGGGTTGATCATGTCATATCCATAGTTGCCTATGAATTCCATTATGGAAAATAAGTTACAATCTATCCACACATTAGTATTGAACTAGTAGGGTCTGAGTAAAGGAACACTTAATTAGATGACGTGCTTGATGAAAACACATACATCATTTGGATGAAAACTGTGAGATAAATACAAAAGGTTATTAATTACTGGCAGAGTTCACTTTCTTATAGTGCAGAGGGAAGGAAACGATACAGCATGAAATTGCTTAACATATCTGTCAAAAGCAAACTAAAATGATTATATTGTATTTCATGCTGTTTTGAACACTGAGGTTATTTTTTTTAAAATTCCAGAGTTATGCATAATCTTATTGCTGTGACAGCATGATACCAAGTGCCACTTTAATGTAATGAAACAAATAAAGAATAATTTAAATGATTTATCAAAAAAATTTTTGTTCAAGTAATAAAATGAGTTGGACAAGGATGAAAAGAATAAGACACTAAATAGTAAAAATATTATGGACAACTCCCCCGTACTGGTATCATATAGACACACACTGTCAGTATGTGAAAATTCTCAGCATCATATAGTCCATTAGAAAGATGTCTTCTCTAAGTAGTGTATAAAGCAGGTTACCACCATGGTCACAGCTTAATGGTTTAATAGAACTAAATACACTGTGAGAAATAGTTTTATATAACTGTACAGTTCACACTTGAACAACATGGGTTTGAACTCCGAAGACCTACTTATACGTAGATTTGTTTTTCAGTAAATACATACAGTACTACACGATTTGTGGTTGGTTATATCCAAGAATGTGTAACTTCAGATACAGAAGGCTGACTATGGGACTAGGGCATCCTTGGATTTTGGTATATTCAATACTTGGGGGCTCCGGGAACCAATTCCCTGTGGATACCAATGGAGGACTGTACATACTGTTAGAAATATTAAATATAAAATACCGTTCCTCTTTTAAAATTTCTGTAGAACCAGCTAATCTTCTCCTAGTAAAGCTCTGTTCCCAACTTATTTCATCTAGAATTAGTGACCATAAAACTCTGGGGAATTACTGTGGGATGGAGATAAACTGCGCAGGGTAGAATGCAGAGTTGAAAGGGATGAAATGTGATTCCGAAGTGGTAAACAACAATATCAGCATATCAGTGAGCCATGCAATCCTTCCAGAATTTACACACACACACACACACACACACATACACACACACACTATCCCTTTCACTAAATCATTACTCATTCATAACAATACTGTTCTGAATTCTCAATGAAGCACTCAAGAGCACTTGGATTAAAACGGGTCATAGTTTTTGGCAAGAAAGACCATGAAGTAGAGTTTTAAAGGTTAGAAAATAAACCATTTGCAATTTCGGCTTTGTCACCTTGTTTAGAGAGAATTACTTACTACACAGACTATATGGATTTGCTTCCCCAAATCACGCATGTTTTCATTCTCTCTTTCCTTTCTCTATTACAAAGTCTGGACACCCCAAGTGCTTGCTTATCCAGCCTCCCTTCCAGCCAGCCATGGCCATGGGATGCTATTCTAGTCGGTGAGAGCGAAGCCGCAATCACTGCATAAGCACTTCGGGAAATGTTTAAATGGAGCAGACAACTCTAGTAACATACTCTTTGACTTTTTCCTTTCGCCCTTCTTCTTGCTCGCAGGCAGACACAATGCCTGGAGGGACAGCAGACTTATTGCAACCATTAGGTTGAAAACCACCCACTGAGGCTAGTGGAGCGGGAAGAACAGAGGAACCCGTGTTCTGAATGACATCCTTGAGCAGCTCCACCACACCTCGGCCGCCACATCTAATTCTGAAGGAATAAAAACCCTTATCTATTTAAGCTGGTGGTAGATCTACCTTCTGTCACTTTAAGTAAAAATCCTTCCTGGTTGATATGCTTGCGAATTTTCTTACTTTTAACAAGAACTGTCCATCAGAGAGTTAGGCTGTTGGCAGGTGGCCAGGGGACACTGGGGTCCCTCCTAGATTGTTTTTAACCCTCTGATATTCGGTCGGTTCATCATTCTGGGCACCCATACTTTACTACTGTAGGCAGTATAAGGGGATATGGTTTATTTACTCCGGATTCATTCACTGAAATAAAGTTTGGACTTGGAATCCGATACCTCTGCCTCTTACTACGGTGCCTCTGCCACTTTCACTACGGTAATAACGATTAAAATAAGTATCTGAGTTTTCTCCCAAAAGCTGGAGAGCTAGTCCTTCAAAGAGAATGCATCGGTACAATTCTATATCACTTAGGGAAATAGAGTTTCATATATGAAAGCAAAAAAAAAAAATCACCTTTTAAGATGAGTTTTCGTATGTCTTTTTTGCCATCCCCTTTATGCCCTCATGAATTCTAAAGGTGCTCAGTGATTCTAAAGGTGCACTTCAGTCATCTAAGACACCCCATGGGCCCAACGGATAGCAATTCTAGATCTTTCTAATTTAGTGCTTCATGCCAAGAGTCAGCTGCCATCTGATGAAGATGGTCTTAAAGAAGTGGGATGCATTTTACGCTTCGTGTATTTAAAAAAAAAAATTAAAAATATGTTTTAGAGTTGCTCAGCCCTCAAGTCGGAACATTTTGTATCATTTTCTCACTTTTAGTTGCATTATTGTTTTCATCGAATTTCACATGTCTTTAACTCCTTTTTATCTACTACTGTTTTCTTAAAAACAAAACGGCATAGAGGACAATCAGTAAATACTGAGTCCAACACTTGACTTCTAGACCCAGCTCTTCAGTGATCTCCTTAACAGGGGATCTCTAGGAATGCTACTTAGGAGAGTCATAGGAACAGCAGCCTGGTTGGCAAGGGCATGGGAGGTGGAGATTTATTGGCACAATACCCAGTGGTATACATAACTTAGAGATTAGAGGGAAAGCTAAAGCCTACCGCTGACGCTCTGCACCTGCATTTCCTCATCTCTAAGGCTGATTTAAATATAAGCATTTTAAAATTCTATCTTGGGCCTTCAATTACTTTATTTCCTAACTTTCATCACGTTCCCACCACTTACATACCTGTAATTCCAATTGTTACTTTCCTTTAGCAAAGCCAGTATCCAGCTTTCCCTCACACACCTAATCTGTACCATATCATTGCTACGCCAAAGTCATCAGTTCCTCCAAGCTTTCCTTATCTCATGAGATTACTCTAGGCCAATTATACATATTTTATTTTTCATAATGTTTGATGAGTTCCAGAGAAGTTTGTCACATAAATATGTTGTGCAATGGCTCTGGCCTAAGAAGATTAGCTGAGTTTCGAGAATAAAAATCATGTACATCACTAAGTAACAAAAATGACCATTTCTTTGGCTTTTGTATGTGCCAGGAACTGTTCCCAGCTGGTTTTATTCATTGTATCTAATTTAATGTTTCCATTACAAGTATTTCTAGTTGGTGGATATGATTCCCTTTTTTTTTTTTTTTTTTAGAAGGAAAGGGGCCTGCCCTGAGACAAAGGGCAGGGTTGTTTTTTTTTTTAAGTATTTGCTTATTTATTTATTTATGGCTGTGTTGGGTCTTCGTTTCTGTGCAAGGGCTTTCTCTAGTTGCGGCAAGCGGGGGCCACTCTTCATCGCGGTGCGCGGGCCTCTCACTATCGCGCCCTCTCTTGTTGCGGAGCACAGGCTCCAGACGCGCAGGCTCAGTAATTGTGGCTCACGGGCCTAGTTGCTCCGCGGCATGTGGGATCTTCCCAGATCAGGGCTCGAACCCGTGTGCCCTGCATTGGCAGGCAGATTCTCAACCACTGCGCCACCAGGGAAGCCCATGATTCCCTTTTTTACAGGTGAGAAGTCTGAGGCTTGGATGGGTCGACTATCTCACCTGCTGTCATATGCATAGTGAGTGGATCATTCTGATTCAAGCCCGGATCTCTTTAATTCCAGCACTACTCTCTTCCAGCCACAGGATTCTGCTGCCCAGTAGGTTATAGCACATTTTTCATGAATGCAACCATCTCTGCTTGCTTTTCTCCTTGCTGGATCAGACTCCAAACAGATATAGCTTTAACCATCTGTTCACATACTTTATTACCAAACTACCAGACAGTATATCATTTTCAAGACCAATTCTTCACTCCACAGTCAAATAAAATGTTTCAAAAAACCAAGGAGACGATGTCCATCCAGATTCCCACCCCGACTTCGTGCTGTGGCGTGGAGTTCAGGGCCAGGAGCCGTGCTGACTTTAGCAGTGGTCACAGAGACCTTGAAAGGGAGGGCAATTTTTTTTATTAGATAGCTGGTATGGAAAGATAGACTTTAACCTGCATACTTCCTAAAAGTGACTTAAGGTGATTTCAAATAAAAAAGAGCAGATATAATAAATCTCAAAAGAGATGTGATAAAACACAAAGCTAATTGTTAAAGTACAAAATAGGGCTTCCCTGGTGGCACAGTGGTTAAGAATCCACCTGCCAATGCAGGGGACATGGGTTCGAGCCCTGGTCTGGGAAGATCCCACATGCCGCAGAGCAACTAAGCCCGTGCACCACAACTACTGAGCTTGCGTGCCACAACTACCGAAACGCGTGCACCTAGAGCCCACGCTCCGCAGCAAGAGAAGGCACTGCAATGAGAAGCCGGCGCACCGCAAGAAAGAGTAGCCCTGGCTCGCTGCAACTGGAGAAAGCCCGCGCGCAGCAACGAAGACCCAATGCGGCCATAAATAAATAAATAAATTTATAAATAATAATAATAACATAGGTGTCACATACCAGAAGGGAAATAGGAATGAGAAGAGAAAAATTGTGAGAGAGAAGGTTTAGCAAGAGAAAGTGCTGCAAGTGAGAGTAAACCTTAGTTCAGACATATCTGCAAGCCCAGCTGGAGAGCGAAACACGATGAAGCTACAGCAGCACTTCTTTAACTTGAATGTGCAGGTGAATAGGCTGGAAATCTGGTTCAAATACAGATCCTGATTTAGTAGGACTAAGGTGGGGCTAGAAACTCTGCACGTTTAACAAGTTCCTGGATGATGCAGACTACACTTTAAGTGGAAAAGAACTACATTCATAGTCCAATAACTGAAAATTTACCATGACCCAAAAAAAGGCTTTATTGCTTTATGTTTTTTATCTCTGAGTGTTATAAGTTGAATTGTACCCCCATCCCAAATTCATATGTTAAAGCCCTAACCCCAAGTACCTCAGAATGTGACCTTATTTCAAAATAAGGTCATTGCAGATGTAATTAGTTAAGATTTGGTTATTTGAGTGGGCCCTAATCCAATATGACTGGTGCCCTTCTAAAAAGGGGAAATTTGGGTACAGAGGTACACACACATGACAAACACCATAAAGATGAAGGCAAAGATACAAATGATGCTTCTACGAGGCAAGGAATACCAAAGATTGCCAGAGAACACGTAAGGTAGGGGAAAGCATGGAGCAGATTTTTTCCTACAGCCCTCAGAAGGAACCAACCCAGCCCACATCTTGATCTTGTACTCCTAGCATCCAGAGCTGTGTGACAATAAATTTCTGTTCTTTAAGCCACCCAGTTTGTGGTCTTTGTTGCAGCAGCCCTAGCAAACTGATATGGAAAGAAAATATGTCTCTATAGAAGGAATATTGCACCACATGTCACCCTTGACTGTGATTTAATGAGAGGTTCCTAAAGTGTCTCTTAGGTCTGAATGTTTGTTTCCCAGACTCTATCCCTGGATATTTTGATTTCATAAGCTTGAGGTGGTCCAAAGAACTCGAGTTCCTATAAAACATCCCAAGTTACAAATAATCAGGTATGTTTGGGAACTAGTGGTTGAAATTAACATTATGGGGGCAATATGTCTCATGAGATAATTGTCAGATATGATATAGAATTTGTTCCCTTCCATACATTGCAGTTTCTACAGTGATTTTTTTAATCTTTAATGGAATTAATTGATTGAACTATTGGTACACTGGATGAAAGCAAAAACACTTTAGGACAAATTTCTTGTCCACCGTCTATAATCACTCTAAATGGCTTTTGATTTTACCACCTAATATTCCCAAAATAGAATTTATCAAATAAACAAGAAAATTCATCTACTGACTTTGTTATAAATTTACTAATATCTCTTTAAGCAGGAAGAATGAATGACTTTGACCTGTGTTTCCAAGCCACCCAGCCTGGGCCCTTTCGTTTGGTGAACAAACCAAAGAGTGGTAGCTTTAGAGAAGGGCAAGATTTCCAGTTCTTCCCCACAGCCTCAATTCCATTAGCATGAGACCTTGAAACCACGTCTGTTTTTAGTTATGAAATTCAAACAATTGCCTAACCTCTTGGCTCTTAAGTAAAATGTTCAAGGGCTCACATGACAACACTTTGTTGTATATATGAATCTGTTGTATATTATGAATCTGTTGTAATTATATAATCTGTTGTGTATAATGAAACTGTTTTTGCAAAAAGAGGAAAAAGAGGGAACAAATAAATGCCTATGAAACATCTGGTTAGGATCTGCAAAAGGTTACACTTTTTCTGTGTCTCCAAAGGCTTGTTCTATCTGTCACCCACTGCTTTGTTTGAGTTTCTGCAGGTAACAAAATTATGGAGAAGTCCTGTGGATAAAAACACAGTGTCTGGAACCTACTATGCCTTCCTGTTTGGCCAGAACTGAGCTAGTCCATGGACAGGCAGAAAGCGGCTGTGAAAGAAAGTGTTTAGAATAGCGTCTCTTGATAGACACAAAGGAAACTCACAGCACCCTGCAACACATCTCTACTGAAACATTGCACAATGTGCAAGTTCGTTTGTCCAAGATTCAATTGCAGAAGTTTAGTAGGTTGTATAAACAACAGAGAGAGGGGAAAGATAAGGTGAAAAGATTCATCAAAAAAAAAATCAATGCTTTATGGTTTGCTCAGATGTAACTAACTATGTGCCAGAAGGACTTACCTTGTTTTGATTTGATGTATGTGTGTGTGTGTGTGTGTGTGTGTGTGTGTGTGTGTGTGTGTAGACACAGTGTAGGTCTTTGCAACCAAGGTGAAGGGGACACTAAGAATCTAAAGGATGAAAAAAACTTCACTTAAAACTGAGAAACTTGGGCTTCCCTGGTGGCGCAGTGGTTGAGAGTCTGCCTGCCAATGCAGGGGACACGGGTTCGAGCCCTGGTCTGGGAAGATCCCACATGCCGCGGAGCAACTGGGCCCGTGAGCCACAATTACTGAGCCTGCGCGTCTGGAGCCTGTGCTCCGCAGCGAGAGAGGCCGCGACAGTGAGAGGCCCGCGCACCGCGATGAAGAGTGGTCCCCACTTGCCACAGCTGGAGAAAGCCCTCGCACAGAAACGAAGACCCAACATAGCCAAACATAAATAAATAAATAAATAAATTCAAATAGCTTAACCAAAAAAAAAAAAAAAAAAAGAGTCAAGGGAACATATTTCCATTTAAAAAAAAAAAAACTGAGAAACTTATGTATATGAAGCATGATACTTTTAAAATTAATTACATGAAAATAAATATTGATTAGTTTCATCCTGTAGATAATTCTTTTACATTTGTCAGCACATGAAAGTGAACACTAACATACAGGGGGAAATGTATAGTTAAGGTAATTTAAAATAGTTAGTATTAAGCAGGACCTCAGAGAACACCCTTGAAGGATAATAATAGTAATGGTTTCATTTCAAAGTCATAAAACTTTAGAAATTTAAGTTTTATAAGCCTATGTGTTCTTAACTAATGTATATTGAATATTTACTATGTCATGGAATACTCTGTTTTATGTACGTTAACTCACATTGCATTGTATTAAAATGGGATTATTGTACCCATTTTACAGGTGAGGAAATCAAGGCTCAGAGTGATTAACACCTTGAACAAAATCAAGAGCTTGTAAGTGACAGAGCTGGATTCACTCTCCAGGCTCCTCACCCCTCTCTGTCTATAACCTGATTTCAGTGCCTGAATTATGTAAATTCATCCCTTCATTTTAAGTGTTTAAACCCAACCAGGCCTCCCTAAAGGCAAAATATGCTTGTTGTACTTCATGCTTATAGCAAACCAATACTGCTTTGACTTGTGTTCTGTCCACCTTGTGTCTATTAATATTGTTGGAAAATGGATGACAAAAAACTCACATATTTTTGTATGACAAAAGTTTTCTATGAAAATCTGTCAGAGAACGGATTTAATTATTTAGTGAGTGATAATTCATATGGGGGGGGTGTCTAAATTATTGCATTCTAGATTAAATGAGAAGTGACATTGATGCTTAGCATATCTAAAATTCAAAATGAGAAAGGGAAAAATTTTAGTAGGTAGACATTTCAGTAAGTTATTTGAGTTGGCTGGCTTTTTACATGGAGTTGCCATGTTGATTTATTATTTGTGCTGGTGTGATATAAACAGGCTGAGTGTTAGTATACAATAATAGCTAAAATCTAATATAGTTTAAATGTGTCAAACCACAGCAATATAAAGATGGAAGGGTCCTTACCAATCAATGAACCCCACTCAACACAGGAACCCCTCTACAATGATTTATGGTCTAATCATTCCATTAAACACGAGGAAGCTGAGGGTAAGCTCAGTTAAGTGATTTAAGTTTAGAAAGGGGTTAGGCCTCAGACTTCCCAATTCTCAGCGCACTGTTCTTATTTTAATTGTATTCCTTCACAGTGGACTCTGCTTTACCGAATTAGTGCCTTATACAATCAGCTGCAAAATGGTATCAAAATATGAAAGGCAAAATTATCTCTGTATCAAGCGAAATAGCAAGGTGGATTCCAAGGGACATCTCATGTGATGTTAGAGAGTACTTAGTTTGAATTTTGGGTTCCCTGTGATTTTACAACAGTATCCTCCTGCCGAGCAGCATGACACCCCCCATGCATGCTCACAACACACAAATCATAAAACTAATCTCCCATCCTGTATTCAACCTGCTTTTGGCTCCCAATCCCTTTATGTAATCCCCATTGCTTCTTCCTTAGGCACAGTGGTACTTTTCTAAGATCTTTGAATCCATATTTTCTTCCTGGTCATAAGGAATAGGTGCTAGCCAAGTAAGGACAGTAAGCAGACCATCCTACAAGACCCATGATAGGAAACATTGGGGTTGACCAGATACACAGTCAACATGAGTCATGCCTCTCAAACTGTGCAAATAGTGAGGATGGGCTCCAGCACATAAAAGCTCAAAGCCTTTCAAAAATTCTGACTCCCTCATTCTTTCCCTCCAAATTCCATCCTGCTGAGGCTGTTACAATTTGCTAAAACTTAATTTTATTCAAGACTTAAGTAATAAAATGAGTTAATAAAAAAAATAATAAACCCTTACACTCAAGTCCCTATCATTGCTAGACTCTCCTTCAAGTTGATGGCTTTGCTTTGATCATTTATGATGCAGAACTACTCTTGTGGGAGAGAAAGCTTAAACTGAGCTTGGTGTCATGTAGTTTTTCTTTGTAGTCAAAGATGCTGTTGATGCTGGCATTGTTTCCTGCACGTTGCTTCTTACCATTAGTTGTATTTACACATGGCCTGTTTTTTAATAGAACTTGGATGTAATTTCCAGCACAGTTTGCATTAACTTGTTACACTGGGAATTAATGACAACTTGAGTAAATGTTAGTCTCTAGAGAAAATCATTTTAAGACAATCATAGCTTCTAAAGCTACATTTTCCCTAGGGTCTATGTCACAGTGCGGGTGTCACAAAGGGCATCATTTATACTCACAGGAAAGCTCATTAGCAGTGTTAGGACTTCAAGATAATATTGGATGTCTTTCCGTTCCCTGAGTATTCAGCCTCTTCTTTGGGAACCAAGTCCGCCATAAAGCCGGTGAGGTTATTGATTTCATTCTGTCCTCAGCTACTGTGGCAGCAAGGTGCTATCTGTTCCAAGGTATTATTTCTTTCCTACTTGTATTCACTTTCTCTCCAGTGGTCCTTTAGATATTAGTATTTTTTGAAGTATTTTTACATAGGATACTACAGACAGTTTAGTGGTTTTACTACTGACAATTTCTGAAGGTCTGTGATTGTAAATTATTCATCAAGGGGCTCACTCATAATACCTGAGAAGGATGTCCATACTTTCCTGCTCATCCTAAAACTGACATAACTGGGAAGTGTGCCAGAGTAGATGAAGGAGGTCTGGGGTGGAAGCCAGCCAGGATTGCCCAATCTCTGCAATGCTGCTCACTAGACCTGTGGCCCTGAGAATCCTACTGTATCCATCTGAGCTTTAGTTCCCCCACTTACTAAACCCGTCTGTCAAACACCAACTTCACGGGAGAGATGGGAGGATAAAATTGAACAACATACGTGAAAGTACCTTGCACAAAGAAAACAATTAATAATTGCTGCTAAATAAGTAATGACAGATAATATTTAATAATACTTTCTTAGTTTACAGCCCACATACATTATATTGGTCCTCTGTACAGTTTGAGGCAAGTAGCTGTCATTATGATTTCAACTTTATGGTGAGGAAATTGAGTCTAAAAGGAGTTAAAGGACTTGCTTAAATTCATAAACACCCAAAACTAAAACTTCTGACTTTCATTTCCATGCTCTCTTGAGGTCTGGCTCAAGTAAGCAGCTAATAAGTGTTTATTGAATAGCCACATCTTTTCTTTCTTTTTAAAAAAAATCTTATCATGGAAAATTTCAAACAAACACAAAAGTAGATAGAAAAATACCATATGATCTAGCGATCCCACTCCGAGGCATATATCTGGAGAAAATTATAATTCAAAAAGATACATGCACTACAGTGTTCATAGCAGCACTATTTAAAATAGCCAAGACATGGAAGCAACCTAAGTGTCCACCAATAGATGAATGGATAAAGAAGATATGGTATATATACACAATGGAATATTACTCAGCCATAAAAAAGAATGAAATAATGCCATATGCAGCAATATGGATGGACCTAGAGATTATCATACTAAGTGAAATAAGTCAAACAAAGACAAACATCACATGATATCACTTACTTGTGGAATCTAAAAAAATGATACAAATGAATTTATTTACACAACATGAATAGACTCACAGATGTAGAAAAGAAACTTATGGTTACCAAAGGGGAAAGGGGGAGGGAGGGATAAATTAGGAGTTTGGGATTAAAATATGCACACTACTATATATATATATATATAAAATACATAACCAGGGACTTCCCTGGTGTTCCAGTGGTAAAGAATCCGCCTTCCAATGCAGGGGATGCGGGTTCAATCCCTGGTCAGGGAACTAAGATCCCACATGCCGCAGAGCAACTAAGCCCATGCCTTACAACTACTGAGCTCTCGCGCTTTAATGAGAAAGCCTGTGTGCCGCAAACTACAGAGCCCACCCACGCGCCCTGGAGCCCGCGCGTCACAACTAGAGAGAAGCCCACGCACTGCAATGAAGAGCCCGCTCGCCCGCAACAACAACAAAAAAGATCCCACATGCCTCAACAAAGATCCCGCGCGCCACAACTAAGACCCGACGTAGCCAAAAAATAAAATAAATAAATAAGTAAATAAATAAAAAAGAAAAAAAAAGATAACCAACAAGGACCTACTGTATAGCACAGGGAACTATATAGTCAGTATCTTGTAATAACCTATAATGGAAAAGAATCTAAAAGAGAAGTTACATAGATGTATAACTGAATCACTTTGCTGTACACCTGGAACTAGCACAGCATTGTAAACCAACTATATTTATAAAATTGTAAACCAGTTTATATTTATAAATTCTTTTTTAAAAAAAGAAAAATAGGAGTCCCCACATACCTATCACCCAACTTCAACAATTTTTAATATTTTTCCAACCATTTCTGTGTATTGCCCCATCTCTTTTCATTTTGGCTGTTTTAAAGAGATTCTCAGACATAATTTCATTTTGCTTATAAATACTTGAGTATGCACAATAATTTTAAAGGAAATTTTTACTATAGCCACCATTCCTTGATCTTTATAAACAAAAAATTTTTTAATTCCTTATTGTTATTCAAATTTTCCTGAGTTATCTCAATACTATCTTTTTTTCAGTTGATTAGTTTGAGATGAAATTCAAACAAGGTCTGCACACTGCACTTATTTTTTATATCACTTACGGATATTTCATTCTCTAACTATCCTCCTTCCTTTTGATTTCATGTCATTGGTTTATTAAAGGTATATTATTTTTATTTTTACATCATAGAGAATGGTTCATATTCTGAATTTAGCTGTTTGCTTCTTCATGGTTCCATTTAACCTGTTCTTCTATGGACCCAAATTTCCCATTAACCAGAGTTTAGATGTAGGTTCCCGATTAGATTCTGATTCAGATTTTTAGGCAAAAATATGTCATAGGTTATTAACACTCTCTTATTCCTAAGCTTGGCTTCTATCCGCCCCCCCTCCCTATACACCATTTTTCTGGACTTCCATTTTTCATCCCTTATTCTATCCTGACTTCATCTGGTGATGGCTTTACTCGTTGTTAGAATATCCTTTCTTCTTCACTTCTCCAGTACTAACCCTAATAGTGCCAGTACCCGCTGCAGTTTTGGCTTTCCTTGGCTCTGTGTTTTGCAGCATGTGTCACCCCTTTTGCTCCATGAAGCATCTTGGAGGATCTTCCTAAGGTTTTCACCTAGGGCCTCAATTATAATGGAATGTACACTGACGCCTGAATGTTCAGACTATATATTTAGAATCTGTTCCTCAGGGAGATATCAATTTGTGTTTATTCTGTATTTGTCTCTCACATCTTGCCCTCTGCAGGACTCCAAAAATTTCTGTGTGTTGCCCTCTCCTGTGCAGTGCTCTGCCCTGACAACTCTATCTGCCTTAGTCTCCTTGGACTCCCAGCTCCATCTTTTCAGTTCAGGGTGTCCACTGGACTTTGTCCGAATTTCCCCTCCTTGCATCACGGCCTGAAAACTCTTTCCAGGCAGTAAACTGGATGCAATTGTACGTACGGCTCATCAAATTTGTTTCCCATATTTAAGGAATTCTTAACCTTCCCTGTTAGTGATATTCAGTGTCTTGAAGACCAACGCGTTATTTGTTTTGTTTGTATTTTCGCTATTTCAGGTGCGTGGGTAAATCTGGTCCCTGTTAAACCAGATTTAAAGCAAAAGTCTATAGTCTATTATTTGAAGTCTTTTGAATCAAGCTTTGGGATAGTAAGGGGATATTTCACTGGGGATCTAAATCAATAAAGAAAATGTTATTTTGTTGTATTTTAAACCATGGGAACAAGACATACAATAGCAAGGATAAGATTGTAAAGCTGGGTAGAGCACTAGAATTTTCCTTTCCTATTTTGATAAGGTTGTGGTGGTTATCCTTGGGTGTTGCCTCTTTCAGATTAATGGTGGAATTTAAGCCCAGTGTGAAGGACTTGGCAGATAATAAAACTGAATGTAGCAACTGACTATTTGGAAACAGACAATACCAGTGAGGATCTGGGAGATACTGAAGACTTAGAAAGGCAGCTAACCTCAAGCCACAACACAGAAGTCCTGGGGGCTCTAGTACATGGCTGCATGCCTCATCACCAAAGGAATGATGAAATGACATTCAAAATTATAACTGTGTTCTTCTCCATAGCCCCAACATTTGCTTCTGTTTTTTTTCTACACAGGGAAAAATATATACATGTCACAAATTAATAGTTACATAAATTGTGAAACATAGCAATGATTTTATTTGTTCTGTGGCAGCACAAAATAGACGAATTTTTCTGCATCAAAATAGAAAATGAAATCACAACAAACAAAACTAATGAACAATAACACAATTAGTAATGATATTTTAATTGCACCATCCCATCCAAGTAAACCTGTTTATTCATTTCAACATTATATGTCTCAGAAACACTTTGTTTGCTTTCCTCTGTCCCTTAATATTTACACTTTTTGTCTAGCTTATTTGTAACTGTGATGTATTTTCTAGGCAGCTATAATTACTTGGAAACAAAATCAGAAGCTTCTAATAAAAAAAGAATTCCTAGAAAATTAGAACACATGAAAAAGTAATATATACTTGAAGTGATTGCTTTTGGAGTCAAAACGGATTTTGTAATGGAACTGTTGCAGATAAATGATCTTCTCACAAAAACATATTGAAGGAAATGGAAGAAACCTGAAATTCAGAGTTAAAAATATTTATTTGTTGGGGAATAGTATTTACTGTTAAAAGAGTATGATGAGTCTGGTTCATTTGTAAAGAAAAGAGATTTTTTTTAGTTGTTGAAAATCAGAAAGGTAAGAAAGAGATGTTTTTATATATGAGCTCACAGATTGATTTGAACAGTTCCATAGGCAGAAAAATAATAACGTAATTCAGAATGTGTGAAAGCATTGTTTCCATTAGATGTCAATCAACAAACAATGGAGCAAAAGTGGTATGGCTATCAATTAGTGTAAAATGTTCTCAAAGGGCATCAAAGATTCTCTTAAATAAGGGAGCATTTTGATTTTCATTATATTGGAAAGATGACTGAGACCAATCTAAACAGAGTGATAAAAATTTACCTGCAGCAAATCAGAGTTCATTTTAACATAATTGAGCAGGCAGAAATATAATCGTGCTGATAGCATGGGTGGAATGTTTAATAGTTTTTTCAAAGTTTAGGAAGAGAGAGAGAGAAGGCCTTTTTATATGTACTGTCATGATCACCATTTACTGTTAATTTGGAGGATGTTCTGTCAGCAAGTGGAACTCCAAAACTCTGTGAATATTAATAATTCTTTGAACAACAGTACCAGCCTTCTGCAAAGAGATTGCAGCATTTCAATACACTATAAACCAGACAAATATATTGAGAAAACTATGTGGCTTATAAAAATAGGTTTGATTGATTGTTAACAGACACTGGAGACTGTCTAAAAATGTTCAGATAGTGTTGAAATATTGGAAGTAGAATCAAATGAATATTTCAGATACACAGGTGGCTGATGAATTAAATGGCTTGTTGAATTTGGTTTCCAAATTGGAAATTATTATTTCTCGAAAAAAAATTTAGCACATGTTAAGTACAAGTATTAGGAAAATTCTTTCTGAGGAACTTCAAAATAGACTATGTATTTTTCTTTAAAAATGAAATAATTCTGTACTGTTCATCATCTTAGAAAAATGGTGAATATTTCAAAACAATCTGTGGCAGGCCAGAGTAGGAATTATACTTTCTGACTTCCCTTTCTAAATCTAAATTTTTTAAGATTTAGAAAAGAAAAAAAACTTCAGAAGAAAGATTTCTGAAATATTTCACAATGTTTTTTCTTCATCAGAATATTATACAACTTATATTCAGATTTCTTGATGCTTTAAGTGGAATGAAGATATATTTTAAGCAATAATTAGATGTGTATAAAATTTTTATAGACTTCATGCAAATAAGATCACATATCTTTGACTCTTACAGGAATTATGCAAAGTTGGCTTTGTCATAGAACTTGACCAATAATGCCCTTTGCTCCTGAGAGCTATTGCGTGTTGTCTTGACCAATCCCTACATCAGCACATAATGTTCACTGTCTGCTTTGTGTTGCAGAAGAATGCCATTCCCTACCACAAAGGCAGAAGAGAGAGTCAGTGGTTGGAACTGAGGATTATCAAGTAGAAATTGGTAACCAATTTATCTAGCCTGAAAGGCTGTCTGTTCCTAGAGGAAAAAATTGCAACATCAGTTTGAACAGGGATAATACAGTATTTTTCAAAACTCAATCATAAAAATTTTGCACAGACTTCATATATTACCCTGTTTAAATTTCCAACTGTTAATTATAAGCTTAAAATCTTCTGCCTTGTTTTTGGTTTTATGCAATGATGGCTCTTTTGGGGACTGTGTACTGGAATTAACATGTTATTTTATGAAAACAACACTTTATTATTCAAGATAACCAATTTGAAAAATGTTAACATGAAATTATTTGCAAAGCTCCTTGCTTATTAGTGGTCATTCATAGAGAAATATTTCCCTACCTGTCTATATAACCTGCAACTCCAATTACCATTTCAATAATGTTAGGCTTTTGGTCCAACAATTAAAATTTTGGCAGCATTTGCTGTTATGGACTGAATTGTGTTCCCTGATCATTCATATGTTAAAGTCTTAACCCCCAGTGGAAATGTATTTGAAGGTAGGGTCTTTAAAGACAGAATTAAGATTAAATGCTGTAATAAGGGTGGGGCCCTAATCTGATAGGACTGGCATCCTTATAAGAAGAGAGACACCAGGGGTGTGAGCACATGCAGAAAAGTCCATATGAGGACACCTAGAGAAGGCAGGCTTCTGTAAGCCAAGGAGCGAGGCCTTAGGAGAAACCAAACCTGCCAACACCTTGATCTTTGACTTCTAATCTCTAGAACTTTGAGAAAATAAATTTCCTGCAGTTTAAGCATCCCAGACTGTGTTATTTTGTTATGGTAGCCCTAGCAGACTGATACATGTCCCAACAAGTGCTACCATATTTTCTGTTAATTAGATTTCTTTCTATCATATGTTTGTTTTATATAAATAAAGAATACGTGAGGAGAAATAGTTCTTATTCATTATAATAGATATACCCAAATGTAAAATGGGGATACACAAACCAAACAAAGTGGGCTATTCCCATACTTAATAATTAGATGTTTTATCTCAATCTGAGTAAAATATAATTGTTTTAAAATTGATCTTCTTCAATTACCTCTTTTATTTCCTTAACCAGGTGCTACAGAATCAAAATCTATTTTCCAGGACTGCATTTCCCCATCACATGGATTGAATTCACAAGACGTCTTGAGCGTCTCATGCATAAAAATTACCAAAAATGATCCTGAGTCTTGTTCACTTTATATCTCCATCACAGAGTGTACTTCAAGCAATTTCCCTTGGTATTCATATATAGGATTTGTTATTTGTTGGCTAGTTGGAGGAATCTTCATATTTCTCTCTATGTCCATGTAATTTCATTTCATAGCACAAAAATATAAATAAAGGAAAGAACTTTTAAAAATATATAGTACACAAGGTGTGCTGAATTGGGCGAGTGGGATTGACATGTATACACTGATGTGTATAAAATTGATGACTAATAAGAGCCTGCTGTATAAAAAAATAAATAAAATAAAATTCAAAAATTAAAAAAAATATATATAGTACACAAGAAAGTAGACTACAGAAATAGCTTCTTCCCAATCCCATTGACGCCCCTCAATCCCATTCCCCCATATCTGGTCCCAAAGCAGGTTACTCTGAAGTGAATGGCATTTCTCCTCTTAAATGGAAGTTGTCGATAATGGGGTTTGTATTAAATGTTCCTTTTGTGTGAAGACTTGGCTAGGCCTTACCCTCCAATATGATCTTGTTCTAGAGCAGGAGTTGACAAACTGCCCTGCAGACCATATCTGGCCTGCTGCCTTTTTTTGTAAAGAGGGTTTAATTGGAACACAACCGAGCCATTCTTTTTTGTTTTGTGTAGGGCTGCTTTCTCCGTATAATAGCAGAGTTGAGTGAATGTAACAGAGACTTGGGCCCCGCAAAGCCTAAAATACATACTCTATGGTCCTTAAAATAAAAGTTTGCAGCCCCCTGTCGTATGGTATGTAAGGGGACTAGAAAGGAGTCGGAGGAACAGGATTGGGTCTCAAGGCGTCATTCAAAGAAAAAGGCTAGACGACATGTGCAAATGACTTGGATAGCATGCCACTAGACTGCATCTGAATATTCGGGGCCCGCTTCCCATTGGCCTTTTAATCCCGAGATTCCCATAATCCAGGTAGTAGTTTATTTCCTCTGAACACCCAGTCTGCAGAGAGGGGTTTAATTTTAATTTTTATTAGCTTAAGGATTTTGTCTCATTAGAGAGTAAGAAATTATTAACTTGCCATTAAAACAATTTGAGTTCTTATTGAAAGTGCTTTTAAACTCAAATCTGAGTCTAACCCAGACAATATGAGTATCTGAACCTCAATAAGTATGATTCTAAGTTTTTCCTTCACAAAATAATAGGATTATAACAATACATTTTAGAAAATTCACCTTACCTAGGCTAACACTTGCTCCCACTTTGTAACTTTTCAAGGGACACACAGTCAAACAAAATTTTAAGAAGCTTCTTAGAAACCTACTGAATAAACTGAATGTAGGAAATGTAGGAGAGTGGTTAGAAGGCCGGGAAGGAAGCCAAGACTTTTGGATATTAGACAAATTAAGTCACATTCAAATGAACTTGAGTTGTATGCATTTTTTTTCTACTACCTGCAATGCCAGCCTCCTTTTCATGCCTGAAGTGTGAATTTTGCATGCTATAAAGTTTAGAAAGAAAATCTACCCAAAGTGAAGGGCACTGAGCATTAGTTCATAAAATGGTCTGAAAATCTCCTATCCTTACCGAGCGCAAACCAAGCAGTGCGTAAATCTATTTCAGTCCTGCAGAGCTAATTAATGAGCTACAAATTGGCAATCCAAATTGTTAACTCAGTCTACCAGAAGTCTGGAGTTTGTTTTGTGTTATCTTTTGTTGTGATTGTTTTTTACCTGCTTAAACTTAAACACTTACTAATAAATCTGTAGCAATCTGGAAAGATGGTAGTAGCGGTGGCATAGTTTTTAAATCTACATAAATTGTACCTAAAAACAGACAACCATTAGAACAGCAAAAACTGAAACCTAGAGTCAACATGTACAACAAAGTTAGGCAAAATGTATGACAGCAAACCCCAAATTCGATTGGACTGAAATAAACCATTGACAGAAGCAAAACTCACAAGGAATCAGAAAATGAACAGGAAGAGTCAAAGAAAAGGCAACATAACTACAACCTCTCTGAAACTGAAGAAAAAACTAAGCACTGGAAACCTCAGTGAGCCAATCAGAGAAGAGTAACAGAAACTGAGAGGGAGGTGGACAATCATCAGTTCACAGCTGATTATAAGGACCCATAAGAGGTCAAATGGGGCTTCACTGGTGGCGCAGTGGTTGAGAATCTGCCTGCCAATGCAGGGGACACGGGTTCGAGCCGTGGTCTGGGAAGATCCCACATGCCGCGGAGCAACTGGGCCCGTGAGCCACAACTACTGAGCCTGCGCGTCTGGAACCTGTGCTCCGCAACAAGAGAGGCCGCGATGGTGAGAGGCCCAAGCACCGTGATGAAGAGTGGCCCCCGCTTGCCACAACTAGAGAAAGCCCTCGCACAGAAACGAAGACCCAACACAGCCATAAATAAATAAATAAATAAATTTTTAAAAAATGGCCCACATCAAAAAAAGAGGTCAAATGGCACTGAAGTTACCTGGGCCCCTGAAACACAGAAAACTAACTCAAGTTCTCTTTTAGGATAGAGTCCCATGGAAAGAAACTGCTAACAGAATAATTCCTACTCTGGAGAAATTGCAAAATAATAGAACCAAGGGGGGCTTCCCTGGTGGCGCAGTGGTTGAGAATCTGCCTGCTAATGCAGGGGACACGGGTTCGAGCCCTGGTCTGGGAAGATCCCACATGCCGCGGAGCAACTGGGCCCGTGAGCCACAACTACTGAGCCTGCGCGTCTGGAGCCTGTGCTCCGCAACAAGAGAGGCCGCGATAATGAGAGGCCCGCGCACCGCGATGAAGAGTGGCCCCCGCTTGCCGCAACTAGAGAAAGCCCTCGCACAGAAACGAAGACCCAACACAGCCAAAAATAAATATTAAATAAATAAATTAAAAAGATTATTATTAAAAAAAAAATAGAACCAAGGAATATCAGGGAAAAACAAGAGGTTTTACCTAAAACTGGGAGGGAAGAAGCCAGAATAATTCAGAAGTTATAGAGTCATAATGTTATTACCTGTGATTATATCAGAAGATAAATATTAAGAGCTATGAAGCTAGGAAAACTATTCTAGTTCATTTTCCTCCTAAAATTACCAAAAAAAAAAAAAAAAAAGTCACCTAAAAAGGAAAAAAGGCAAATATTGCTGTTGAATCCCATACAAAATTACATTCGGAAAAAAGAATCTAAGAAGCAGAATAGCCATACTATGGAAATGAAGGCAATCCAGAAAGAATACCCATTAGCCAGTGAAAACAGTAATCTAATAATTTATAAAGCATTAAAAGCAAGTTCCAAAAATAATAATAATACAAGCAATGAAGGAATAACATAAGCTAGAAACAAAACTCAACTCTAAGGCAAATAAAGAAAAGAAGATTTGAAAAGGGCAGGTTACCTGGAAACAGAGCCTAAGACAGAGATTTCTATGCATGTGATTTTATTGCGAACGTGTTCTTTAGAAGAAACAAAATCTATGAGGGAGTGAGGGGAGCAGGGGAGGAAAGGAGACCAATCTGAGAGAGGATGTGGTCTCAGGGCAAGCCTCGCCTTGGTCTAGTCCAAGGTGTGCAAGAGGAAGGGTACTGAGACGGGTGTGTGCACAGCAGAGCTGCCTCTACCTTCAGGCAAGAGGCCCAGTCTTTCGTGCCCCACATCAGACAGTCAGGAGCTATTGGCCATTCCCCAAGAAGTATGTGACCTTCCAGCAAGATGGTCCCCATCAGCTAAGAGCAATCTTCTGGAGAAAATAACAGTTGTGAGTTTTTAGTAGCCAACATTCATAGCACCAGGGGATGGGTGCACCTGCTTCTTAAAAGACATCCAGCGTCTACTCTAAAGTTAGTTGTAAGAAAAGACTATCGGGTTGACATTATTTTTTGACAATAACACTTTACTCCAGAGGATAGTGGAATGACATATTTAAGATACTCAAAGAAAATAAGATTTGATAGCCAGACAAAATGTTCTTCAAGTTCAAAGGCTCCTAAGAAACTGTTACGAACATAAAGAAAGATAGAGAATATTGTTCCAATGAGCACTTCCTAGTATATCTGAGCAAGAATTTCACAAAACCAAAACGACTGGAGGGATATCAGTATTATATACATGTGGCAAGATCAAATGATGGCTATAAGGGAAAAAGTATTACAGATAATAGTACCATGTAAAACGTAGATACAGTAGAACAATCTGTGGAATGAAGAGAATGTATGGAAAGAACAATTTTACCAAT
Organism: Balaenoptera ricei; assembly: GCF_028023285.1. NCBI lineage: Eukaryota > Metazoa > Chordata > Mammalia > Artiodactyla > Balaenopteridae > Balaenoptera > Balaenoptera ricei. The sequence continues at coordinate 53,900,912 of NC_082656.1, forward strand.
TAGGATTTTAAAATATATTATTTCAAAGAAGGAAGGTTGAGGAAAGAAAACATTACTAACTAATAAAAATATTGTACAGAAGAAGAAAAAAAAACACAAGAGCTTATAAAAGAGAACCAATGGTAATATATAGGTAAACAGACTAAAATGCAAATATATATGTGTGTATTACAAACATATATTTTTATACATATGGGTGTGTGTATTAAAGTACATATACATGTTTGTGTGAGTATCTATATATATAAATATATATATATGTTTGTATGTGTATACATAAAATACTCTAGAGGTCAAAAATTTTGATAATATCAATAAATTTAAATTGATTTTATTAAACTATTAAGAAAAATACTTCAAATAGGATAACAAACAAATGTAACACTGCACTGTAAACAAGGGACATATCTAAAACAAAGAGACTCAAAATGGTTAAAAATGAAAGTATAGACACAGATATAAGAGACCAAAGGAAATAAAAAGGAAACAGAGGATGTCAATCTTGGTATCTGACAAAGTAGGTTTCAGACCTAAAGGCATTAAAAGAAACAAATAAGCTACTGAAAATGATATATTTAAGAATTATTAATATTTATGTAACTTAGAGCAACAATATACATTAAAGCAGAAAACAGATGCAAGGAAACGAACATTATACACCTCTCTCAATACAAGACAATCAAATGGAAAATATTAGTGAGTAGACAGAAGATTTTAAAAATATATTACATAGAAATTTATAAAATTATGAACCTCAAAAATAGAAACTATACCTTTTTAAAAGCACATGGAATACTTGCAAATATTGACCTTTCCTTTGTCCACAAATAAAGCCTTAATAAATTCCAAAGAATTGAAAGAATATGAACATAATTAATATCAAGAAACAAAAGAGCCCTTTTCACACCAAAAATTTGAAACATGCTATTGAACAATTATTGTATAAAACACAAAATTCAAAACCAAAATGCCAAAATACTTGAAAACAATAGTGGAAAAATATCAGACTCTCTGGAATATAGCTTAAATAGTTATCTGAGAAATTGCATAACATTTAATACCTATATCAAAAAAAATGAAAATATATCAGTTGGGACTTCCCTGGCGGTTCAGTGGTTGACTCTGTGCTTCCACTTCATGGGGCACGGGTTTGAGTCCTGGCTGGGGAACTAAGATCCTGCATGCCGCATGGCACGGCCAAAAAATATATATATCTATATATCAATTAATAAATAAGTTACAAATAAAAATTTTGATTAATTCCAACTCAAAAACCTAAAAAGAAAAACATAGTAAGCCAAAAGAAAGTATACTTTAGGAATCATTAAAGAAAAACAGAATTTAATAAGTTAGAAAATAGTCATAAACCTAAAAAAGGCAACATAATATATAAATATCTTTTAAATATTTTTCATACATTTTTTCATATTTTAGAAAATAAAGTCAAACTTTAAAAAAATCAGCATAATATGTGAATTGTTAGTAAAATTAAATAAACAACTATGCAAATAAATGTGAAAGTGTAGATGAATTAATACTTTTCTACAAAAATACAACCTGTTAAATTTAGCTCTAGTAGAGACAGAGATTCTAAACAGACTAATTGCTACAGAAGAAATAGAAATTTTACTGAACCTTTAAAGATCAGATAATCCTAATGCTACTTAAACTATTCCAGAATACAGAAATGAAGAAAACTTCCTATTTTCTTTTATGAAGAAACACCCTGAAAGAGATTTCAACAAAAAAGATGAAAAGTAATACAACCCAAACTCACATATGAGCATCAATGCAAAAATATTAAATTAAAAAAATAGCAAACAGGACTAAATGATCCATTTGAAAAATTGTGGGTTTTTATTCCACAATTGCAAGGGAGATGCTACATAAGGCAATTCATTAATACTAACTACTCATTGTTTTAGGTCTAAGGAGAAAAATCATTATATATTGCCATACATTCTGAGAGATTTTTTAAAAGTCAATTCCCCTTTCTGTTGAAAACATTCATTAAAGGAGGAACTGATGGATTTTATTTGCTCTCTTCGTCTCTGTCTTTCTTGTCTGTCTATATCTCATTCTCTATCTTTCTCTCTCTCTCTCCACATACACCCAAATATACACACATATTGCATACATATATATACACATATATTACATGTATTTATTTATTCATATTTGTATGTGTGTGTATATATGTCAAAACCAACAATGTATCTCAAAAGTGACTTTCCTGTTAAAGTCAGGATGAAGAAGAAAATACACCCATAACATCCACACTATTTAATATTGTATTGAAGGTATCAGCAAATGCAATTGACAAGAAAAAGAAATTAACTGCATTAAAATTGGAAAGGATGAGGTAGAACTATCTCAATTTTCCAAAGATTTGTTCAATATTGGGAAACCCAAAATAATCAATGGTAAAATTACTATAATGATATGAGATTTAAAAATAAAACCGCAGGTTAGAAATCATCAAACAAAAACTAGTAATCTTTTATACATAATCGAAAACTAATTAAAAGATGTAATGAAAATCAGACATCATTTTTGAGGCTCATAAAAATTTAAAAGAATTAAAAACTATATTACTCACTCTTGAAAAAATCAAAAGTGGAGTTGACAAAAAGGAAAAAGGAAAATTCTCACTGGAGAATGCTAGGGCAACAACTCATTATTTTGGAAATTGTTTTATAAAAAAATGGTAGTGGCAGAGGCAATTACTCAAGCATTTATCCTGCCTGTAAGAATTATCCCACAGGGTAACCAAATAGATGATAAGGAATATTTTACCTTTATAGAGTTCTCCACTTAAAAAAAATGAATGATATCTACTCTCCTGTACATGATGAATCATTTTTTTCTTTCTGTGTTCAATATTTTACTTTTTGGCTTTAAGCAGATAGATTATGATGAGTTTAGGTGCAGATCTCTTTGTATTTATCCTACTTGGAATTTTGTTAAGATTTTGGATGTAAATAATAATATTTTTCATCAAACTTGGGAAGTTTTTGGACATTGTTTTCACTCTTTTCTCTCTTTTCTGTCTGCCTGGGACTTCCACCATCCATACGTTGGTTTGTTTGACCATATCCCATAGGATTGTGAGATTCTGTTCATTTTTTCTTTAGTGTTTTTTTCTCTCTTCAAGTTTATTGATTTTTTTTTCTGGCATCTTAAAACTACTGTTGAGACCATCTGTTGAATTTTCATTTCCGTTATTGTGCTTTTCAACTCTAAAATTTCTATTTGGTTCTTTTTATAGTTTATCTTTATTGATTCTCTACTTGTTAAGCCATTGTCACCATAGTTTCCTTTAATTCTCTAAACATATTTTAAATGGCTGCTTTGGAGTCTTTACTAAATACAACTTTAGGTCCATGCAGAGTCAGTATGTATATTGTCTGCTTTCTCTCCTGCCCCTTGGTGTGTCTGATAATGTTTGATGAAACACTGGACACTTTACATAATACTTTATATTAATCCTTGGTCTTGTTTTTATTTTTTCTGAGGTTTGATATTTCCCCTTTCTTCTTTTTTACCTTCCTTCCTCCCTCTCTCCCTCTCCTCCTCTCCCTCCCTCCCTTCCTTCCTTCTAGACTTAATCTTTGGCATTTGTCTCTCTTGCAGTGTTTGGCTGCTTGATGTCTCTACACAATTTTGAAAAATAATTTATATTTTCAAGACTGATATCCTATAGCTCAACCTTCTGTCTGAATAACAAAGTGGTCAATGATTTGGGCAGAGTTTACATTTCAACACCTTGCACTCATGAGCCTTCCACTCCTTGTAGATCAATCTGTGTGGAGTCTGGTGAGTACATTAAAATTTTCACCAGTTTTTAAGTCTGTCTTGGTTTTATTTTTCCCCGACCTTTCCAGGATCTCCTCCACGTATGTGTGTAGTTTTTCAATCTGCCAGGGATGTATGAAGAGCTTATCTCAGCACTTCCATTTCTCCCTCATTTTCAGGATATCTTGAGACCACAACTGCAACTAGCAAAGTTGCGCAACTGTGAATTTTTCCCATTCATTTCCTAACAAGTTCATCATATTTAGTTGTCAAAGTCTGGGCTCCAAATATAGCCCCTTCTCTCTGGCAGCAAATTTGTTACTTTTCACGGCCAGACCCACACTGGAAAGCTACAGTTCTCACAAATCAACACTAGGAAGAGATGAGAGCAGCTGCAGGCAAGAACACATGCTCCTGCTGTTCTTATGTGAAGCCCTAGCAGTTATTAAAGAATGAATGCTTCTCAATTTGTTGTTTGCATTTCATTTATTCCCACAGCTTGAAATTATTGTTTTTGACAACTTATTCAATTTTATACGGGTTTTTCCTTGCTTTTTTTCCAAAAACGATTTGCCAGTCCCTTTATTCTTCCATAATCAGAATTACTTAGTTTTTAAATTTATTTATTTTTAGGTGTGATAATAATATTGTGGGTATTTATCACCATGAGATACATATTGAAATATTTACGATAAAATTATATGATGATAATATTTGCTTTAAAATAATTTGTATCTCAAAGAATAGATGGAGATATACATGAAACAAGACTGGATGTGAGTTAATAGTTGTAGAAGCAGGGTAATGGGTACCTGGAGATTCATCGCAGTTTTCTCTAGTTTTGTGTATATGTGAAATTATTCATAATAAAATCTTAAATGAGAGAAAAATAAACGTTTGGAATCCTCTTAGTTATGTGCAGCATCAGAAATAAAATGAGACAAATAACTTGTTCTGATGCAGTGTATTATAACGAAGGTCTACACAGGTAACTCCAATTCTCTTAATATAGTAATCCAAACTCCTTTGAAAGGCAAGGTATCAGCCTACTGAGATTGCAATAGAGATGACTACCATCTCTGTATTTGCTTTTTTCTTTATCAAAAATTATATAATAAAAAATGACAGCTTTACATTTATCGAGTGCTTACTTTTGCCCAGTACTATATTTAGCATTTGGCCTACCTTGCCAAGAGTCAATGCTTGGCGTTCAGAAATTCTGATAGACCTGTGGTTATTTCCTGCTCTTCTGTCTCTTGAAGTTTAGAGAGAAAAAAGTAGCAGAAGATTAAAAACAATAAATTTGATCAAAATTGTGAAGGGAGGGTCCAATCACAGCCCGACACCTCCCCTGTGTTCCCAAGAAGAACCTTGTGCTTTGTACAGGAAGTGCTGGTAAACTCACAAATCGCATAGCATGAAGAGAGTCAGAGCACGGGCAGTGGGTGTTTCCTCTGTATTAGGTATATGTAAACTATTCTTGAAACGGCTTAGTTATGCATGTCTCAGTGACCATCAGGCATGCTACCAACTTTCTGTGTTCAGACCCCACAAGAGTCCTGGTACTGTAGCACTAAGTGGGATTCATGGGGCCATGTTGCCTGTCTGGGCTGCAGAATGGATCCATTAGCCATGGGGCACCACTGTGTTGCAAGGGACTGATTCTGTATACTTTCTCTCCTCTGGCTATGAGTAAATGCTGGGCTACTTCAGCCCACTGTACATGTTTTCTGTTCTCAGAGACCTTGACCTGGTAGGTAAGTCCCACCCAGGGTGTCTTCCCTGGGTGGGACTTCCCTACCTTTTGACCCTGGCCTCACTCATGTTATAGTCTATATTGTGGCACAGCCTGACCACCTAGTGAAACAGTAATCTTACATTATATGTTTGGTATCAGTTAAGGATGCTTTGGGGAACTCTGAACTGCTATAGATTGGGACAAGTGAATAAGGTAAAGAAAATATTCTAAATGACTAGAGTAGGGGTCCTGGGATTGCTGCAACTCCCTAGGAGTCTTCTGGATTTGGAGGATTTTTCCAAAATCAGGACCCTAGAAAAAAATGTATAGACAGATACAGGCCCTCAAGGTCTATCTCTGACTCACTCTATACATCTAGCTTAATCGTGGGAAACTGCACCTCCAATATAAGCCATGGTATCCTGGTATGATGTAGACATTGCGTGTCAATGAAACAATGAGCTATTAGCTGAGCTCAGGGCTTTCAGCACCTACAGTGGGATGGCCAGAGAATGAGGGGACAGCTCCCATGACCACTGATTCATGAGGCAGTTCAATTTTCACCTTTATCAAAAAGGATTCTGCTCTTTCAAAAGTGCTGAATCTCTTACAGTGACTTTGGACATAGACATCTTTGAAAATCTCTCTGCTGACACAGAACATGATTCATCAGTCTATATAAGGACACATTGTTATCTTCATGTGGGTATTTTGACTTACAGTTTGACAGCTAATATATTGTGGAGCCATTTCAACATTATTGCCTCTGCTCATACAGACCTGGGAACTTGTCCATGAAGTACTCAGTTGGATGAGGATATGCCTTTGTGCACCCAACAAGGTCCTTCTAAAGAATCATGACTGAAAGCATAATGTGAATGGAAAAGTAAGGCAGGAAAAGGACTAGACTTATCTGATAAGGGACATTAGAAACTAAACCTTCTCCCTGTATGACTGCCTTTGTCATATTTCACTGAATAAACAAACACTATCTAATAGCCTTGATCATCGATCATGTGATTTCTGGACTTCAGATGAGAAAACAGGGAGGGAAGTAAATGGAATTCAGACCTGCACAAATTCCTCAATAAATATACAGTCTTCTGCATTTATTTAACCTGGCAAGCTGACCCACTGAAATTTTATTTTGTTTTTCTTTTCTTTAGTGGTAGAAGAGGATTTTTCTTTAACTTCATAGTAATGGGGAATGATATCCTTATCACCTGAGCTTGTGAATTTAAGATTTAATGATCTTTATTCTTTGAAAGGGAGATTATTTTGTTTCTGCTTGTATAATCATCCCAACTCCTGCATTCTTGACTAAGGCCCAACTGAAAAATTTAGTGTTAGTTCTTATTTTTTGGTGTACCCTTTGGGTTAGCAGATGTTGTCCAGGAGAAATGAGAGGGCATTCGTAGCAATGTGAAACCGTTTTCTTTGCACACTGCCAAACAGGCATTATTGCATAAAAGACCCAGGAGGGATGGATGATGGAAAGCATTTACTTTGCTTTTTAAGCTCTGCTATTTTCATCATAGTAGCATATGAATTGCAGTTTGGAATATGGGGAACTTCTGGTATAAGCATACTATGTATTTTCTTTGGAGTTTACTTTCAGCTATTTGAATTTAATGCACCAAACTCTGTTTCTTTGATTCTTTGCTCAAACAACACCTCGGTGAGGCTACCTGGTAAACTTGATCCCCTTACCCTGCTCTCATTTTTTTCTCCATAGCCTTTGTTGCCTTTTAAAAGATATATAGTTTACACTGATTTTAGTTTTATTGTTTGTCATTTATTTTCTGCTACTCTGCCAGAATGTAAATGTCAGGTAGGCAAGGATATTTGTCTGTTTTGCTCTCTGTTGTTACCTTAAGTCCACGAGAAAAAAAAAAATTCAGGCACGAAGTTGGTATTCAAAAATAAGTTTTCAATTATTGAAAACATCTATGATACAAACAGCACAAAGATGATTTTCTGTTGTTCCAGACTTGGTTGGTTTTACATAATAAATATATAAAACCCACCAAATTTCAAAGTCTAGTTAGTCTAACGCCTTTAGATTTCCTTAGTCCTTCTGAATCATGCTAGTTTATTCAGAGCACATGCAATTAATATGGCTTACATACCAGATAAATTATTCTTCTGGGAATTCTCAACTTGTCCTTTCTTTGATGAATTTAATTATTTTTAATTCTTTTTCAAGTCCATTTTAAAAAAGTCTCTAAACAATAATCATATATGAACTTTTTTCCCATTTTTGTATTCTGTTACATCTGAGAAACTTAAAATATGTTCATGGATGTATTTGTCTGTGTGTGTGTGTGGGGGGGGGGCATTTTACAATGTAACCTCTAAGAATTCCTTATTGGAAGAAATACTAAATATTGGATGTTTTATATTAAGTACACAAACACTGTATGACTCTATTTTCCTGGTAATATTGGACTGTCTTTCTCAGCCACTTTGGAGACTGATTCAGGAAACAGCAGTGGTAGCTTTGAATTACTCTGTAATCTCATCCTGTTTTGATCCAAATTCCCTAAGTCTTCAATATCAGTCTCTAATGGCTTCTTTCTCCCAACAATAATTTAGACTCTATCCTCAAAATTGTCTCAGTAATGTTTCGGATATCCACAGTGTCCTGGGACAATGTACTTAAGAACAAATCTAACCTTGTTCTCTGACTCTGCCCTACCAGTTAAGATGCCTTGTCACTGCTTCCTTGGGGAAGATTGTTACCATTGCCTGCTACGCATCCCATAGTATGTGGGGAGAAAGAGAGTGGATCGCTCTTTTTAAATACAAGGTGATATTTTACTATCTGGGTCCCAGAACTACCTGGGCTTATAGTCTCCAGACACTTTAGTGAACACAACTGGTTTAAAAAGCAACCCATCATGTTAGCGTGGGAATGTGGAGTAGCAGTAAGTCTCACTGAGTCACCTCCATCTTTCTCATCTATCTTTTGTACTCTTTTCATGTACCCAAAGTTGCTAAATTTTGTATTTTATTCTTCAGGAAAGAGCAAAAGTCCCATATATATCTTTTGGGTCACCATTTTGTAGCAGTTGCAAAAACAGCCATCTAACTTGAGCTTAATTAGGACACTAGAAACTCTACCATGGGCACTCCTGCTTATGAAGAAGCTTGCACAGTTAATACACACAACAATAGTCGGGGACACCAAGAAATACTTATTTGGTTACCTGTTACTTGACAGACATTGTGCTAGACCTTTAGTGGTACCAAGAATGAATTAGCCATGGTCATTGCTCATGAAGATGGTGTAACATAAAATAAGAAAACAAATAGTTAGTTACTAATAAGGCTGAATGGATATCAGGTTTCTTAACTGAACCCAAGAGTAGTTGTTAGGCCTTTTAAAACAAAATAAAAATTAAATGGAAGGCAAAGAAGTATGATTCTAAAAACTTAAGAACTTTCTCAATTATTTTTTTTCTGAGTGGTTTTGAAGGAATATCAGAAGCTGCAGAGTAAGGCAGAAAATGTCAGGTTGATATGTGACAGGCTGAAAAAGCCCTCAATGTTTCTTCACAATCAGTCATTGAAAACACTAAATAGCCTGAGGCCATCTTTTAAAGCAGCAATAATTTAACTGAAATTGATCACTTAAGGAAGACAAAGTATTACTGAGCTCAAATATGTCTATCCACACTTGCTGAACTATCTCAAACAAAATCCACAAAGGCAAAGGATGAAACTGCAATTGATATATACACAATCCACAGTCACATAAATCTTCGGTCAATCCAGAGACAAAGAACAGACTATTTCACAGTTCTCTAAATTATTTAAGTATCAACCTGGAAAGGAAGTAAAGGACTGACAAAGTTTCTTATGTGTAAAAACAATTATTTAAGAAAGAAATTTTTAAAAGGGGTTATGAAATTAATATTAGCCATTAAGAACACTCAGTTAAAATGTCATTGTAAGTTGATTAATAAAAGTGGTATGAAAAGGGCATGAAACTACGTTTGTGAAGGTGGCATTACTCTCATTATGGTTGCTATTGTTTATTTGTCAGAAACACAACTAATTAAAAAAAGTCTTGAAAATGTGTTAGCTGAGACAACTTTAAGACTTAAAGAACAAAGTATAGAATTATGCAATATAAGTTTTAAAAATAAAAACCATTCAACATAAATTATCTCTCAAACCATAAAGAACAGTCAGTATTGGTAGGTGAATGAAGAAATTCTTCTCAAGGCACAAGCATGACTGATATTTCTTCAGAATTCTCAGGTATGTCACAAAAAGAAGCTCTGATGGGCAGGGTGAGCTTTAAGTCAAGAACTGAGATAAATATGTTCAAGAAAACTCTTACTGATGCTCCCAAATTAAATAATAGTTCTGTGAAAAGTGTGTAGATTATTCAGCGGACAAAAACTCAAACATAAAAAGACAGTGCAAGATGCGTAAGTCAAAATCACCTGACTAAGATGGGGCTGCATGCTTTATATCATTTTTGTCTGTCTTTCATAATTGGTATTTGTAATTCTAAAGTCAAGTCAGGTTTCAGATTACATTGTCAAAATTTCAGAGCCACCTCTCCAGTGTGTTGGGAGGAACTAATTATAGAGCTGTGCGCAGAGGAATCAGAGGTTCCACCTGGTCCTGCAAAAGGTCCACTTGCCCTTGGGTCTTGTCCCCACCACCTGAAGCAATGGGTTGGTGGAGGAATGGTCAAGGTTGGTGGAAAATATCTTGTGGGTTGCATTTAGGAAGAACAACAACATCAGCAATACTCACAAACCTTAAGAAATAGGCTTCAAGAGCAGATAGGTAAGTGGTAGTGTATACCCACTCCATTATCAAACCATGGAGGAAAATGAATCTCCCAACCAAAGGTCAAACAGCAAGTGCTTATTACTCCTATGAACAAACTTTGTGCTAACCACTTTGTGTAAAGTATCTCACTTAACTTAAATCAATAAGCCTTGTCTCTTTGTAATTCCACATTAAAATAGCCCTATTCTTTTAAGTTTCACCATGGCAAATGTCTGATTCATGGTTGGATGCTATACTGTTCAATGCTCTCTAAAAGGACTAAAAGGGTCTTATGACCCGTCTAGAAGGATGGATTAGACAACTCTCAACTATCTCTTTGGACAACCAATGGAATTTTAATATTGTACAAAAACAAGTTGTACTTTTTAATGAAAGGGAGCCTTAAAAACAAAATATCAGTCAGAATCCTAGAACAGCCTCGGTGACATGGAAAGTCTTCAGAATCATGATGACATCTCCCTCATTAGCTGTCAGAACATCACCAAGTGTCACTTGAGAGTCTTTTCTCCTTTTAAAAAAGAATAATGTAGAAACAGCATCATTACGAAGGGGTCAATAAATTACTTTTTCTAAAATTTTATATCATGAAAGACTCAGAATTTTTCATCTCACTAAAAGAAAAAAAAAATCAGTAATATTTTTAAAGCTGTCTTTGTTTTGCTGAGATCTGTAGAGGGAACGTCTGGAGTGGGCGAGGAGGAGGAAACAAAGAATAATGCTGTCTGGCTTCATCACCTGTCTAAAGAAGCACAGCAACAACTGGTCAAAGGGAATAAAAAACATTGTATGGAAGTTCCTAGGATATCTCTCAAAAAAGTTGCCCGTGATATATGGACAACAGGAAATACGATATGAACGAAAAATGCTGCACAGTCAAAATTTGTACATACATCTGTATATACACTTTTCTTAATAGAAGAGCATATGCATTTAGAGCTTCACAATGAAAGAAGGTTTATAAACCTGCATCTTGTTAATAAGAATGTATAAATAGCTATTAACTCCCCTGGGTGTTTGGCTTTATTGATGGGAAGAGTGCCAAGTTCAGTTACTAACACAGGCATCAGTGTGTCAGCTGCCAGCCCGGGGTGGGTAATGCCTGGCTACAGCAGTGAGGAAAGCCTTCCTAGAGAAAAATCAGAAAGAAATCTTGGTTTGAAGCTGAGTGTTAAACATTTGGGAACTGAACACAGAGATCAGAGTTAAAATTGAAGATGTGCTTATAAGGTGACAAAGTTTGCTTGTGGAGTTCATTCATTAAACCTTCCTCGCTGTGCCACAAAATGGAATTGGGCTGATGAAAATATACATTAACTTCTGCTCGAGTGCATCTTAAAAAACCCATTACCCTGTTAAGAAAAATGTGTAAGATTATTTCTTCCTCTTTTAATAAACAGCTATGACACATTCCATCAGATTATTTGTATTTCTTGAATGTGCATTCATTATTCATGCAAAAAAAATCATTTTGAAAGTCTGTCACTCCTAAAGAAAGGTCATCGCCCTTTTATTGGAAAAAGAAGAATGTATATAATCCTTTGCATTTCCTTTTGTTGCTTGTTCAGGTTCCTATTACTCATCATAATGACATAACTTAATGATTTGGTTTTACTATACCCATTGTCTCCAAATACAATTTTTTAACTTTCTGTTTTGATTTTAATGATCTAATAAAATAAGTCTAGAGTTATAAGTTATCTCAACTTATTTTCAGAAATAAAAACAGTTCAAACAGTAATTATTGTTTTATCATGAAATTTCAGGGTATTTGGCCTTTCCCTACCAACCCAAATTTATTGAAGAGAAATCGCTAGTGTTCTGCATGTGTCTTTCTATAAATTTCAAATTCTAAGTTGGCTTTTTCCCTGTGAAATTTAGGCATTTCTGTGTTCATTCTCAGAGCAAGAAAACGCTAAAAAATATCTGTGAAAGGAATAATAATTTCAAGAGAAGTAGAATCTAGTGTAGAGACTAACTGCGTCTCATAAAGTATACCGATTGGTTTTTAAGATGAATTTTGACAGCCACTGTTTTTAACTAGAGCATGTAGTCCATTACAGGTAATCTAAAAGTGATTTTTAAAATATATAACATATTATTTTACAGTTTCTACTTACGAATCTGTCTTATTTTGTTTGTCCCCTTTCCCTATTCTTGCCTTCTTCTGAAATTGTGTTTCCATCGTCATCTCTCCTCTGTTGGTTTGGAAGTAATATACCTGTTTTTATTACTTTAGTGAATACTCTGGAAATTACAATGTGCATACTTAACCTACTAAAATCTACACTCATCAATATTTTTATCTTTCTTCTTCTTCCTCCAAAATACAAAGATACTAGAAAATTTAACTCCACGTGGCAGGCATAGAAATATGTTTCTCAGATCTTCTGCTGGGGGGAGAACAGTTGACACTCAGCCTCTCTGGATCCTCCACCATGAGGATGGTGCGGCCATGCTTCCCCTGAGCTGCTGTCATGCTTTCCCCAGAATGAGGACTAGAGTGTCGGATGTTCCTGCCCAATGCAAGTTTCCTCTGAGTGACAACTTTTACTGGAGAACTCTCCACTGGTCTGGATGAAATATTATCCAATCTATGCTGCAGCTCGATCCTCTTTCTACCCAATGTTCCCTCCTCCTCTTCTCTTTACACATGTGGGAGACCTGTATTGTGGTCCCTTTCTCAGCTCTCCTCCCTTTACCCTTCAGGCAGTCTAGTCAATCCCTTGCACATCTAATCTTCTTTGACATATGCCTCTTGAGGTCCTAACTTAAAACAATTCATTTATTCACTTCCTAACTTATAGGACATTGTTTGATAGTTTATTTCTCTCTCATTTTAATCCCTTGAGATGTAATTATTATTCTTTCATACAACAAAAGTTCAGCAAGACAAAACCAACATGTACTGTTTTCTTTGATTTGTATTCCTTCTTGCATCTAAACCCTTGCATCTGGAATAATTTTTCTTCTAAAGGAATTTTTGGGGGTTCATTGGGCTTCTCCAATATTTGGAGTTATTCATCCTTCCAACACTATGATTATATTCTATATCTTTGATTTGTATCACTTGGCCTCACCATGTGGCATTCTAGGTAGTTTCTTTTGCCCTACCTTTCCAACTCGTGAATTTTCTTTTTAGGTATTTCAAAATGGCTAATACATTTAACCATTTTGTTTTCAATATTAGTTACAGTTTTCATTTCTAGAGTTTCCATTGTTTTAAATCTATAACATTTTCTTATAGATATATGTTCCTTGCTTGCTTTTAGTTTTTGAATGTAGAAAGAATATTTGCTTTATCTTTTTTTGATACTTCCAGTACTTGAAGTCTTTTGGGTCTATTTCTGTATCTATTGTTTCTGCTGTTTCCCACAAAAAAATGCTTTGCTTCCTTTTAAGTTCACAGCTTGAGCAGTTGTTTTTAAACCAGGAGATGGAAATTTGGGCTGTGTGTCCATCGGAGAAGTTTCTAGTGCTTACAACTTCTTAGTGATGAAGTCTCCCACACTGCATCCTGGCCAGCTCTGCTCAGTGTCAAATGTTAGAAGTTTACCTTCATGCTCAAAACACCACCAAAACCTAAGTTCAAGTTCCTAAGTTCAAGTTTTGGCAGCGTGCCCTCAGCACAAAAGCAGTCACAAAACTCTGCTTGCCTATTTGTGTTCCCACTTTCATTCATATTTCCTTCCTCTGTGGTCATTTCTTCAATACTTTAAAAAATATTTTAAAAACATATTTCACAAAACATTTATAATTGTTTTCAGTAGGGTACTTTGTCTAAATAAGCTAGTTCATTATGTGACTGGAAAGGGAATTTCTAATGCCTAGATTATAAAAGTAATATGGGAATGATTAATTTTAGAATCATATACATTAAAGTTTTTATAGGGTATGGTTTAGTATGGGCCACATCAAGATTATCAAATAAAACAGATACGTTATTTTCAGTTGTCTCCTAAAGAAATCATAGCACTTAAGTTTGTGAACACCCAATTGATTATTTAGATATTGAAAATATAATAATTCCTATTCCCTTGCTTGCACCAGATAAATAGAGCTATAACCTAAATTGATAGAGTAAAGTGTCCTTCATATTGTAGCAGATATCCTTATTTTTTAAACCAGCACAGTTGAATAACAAAAATATCCCAGACATTTCAAGAAAGAAATACTGACAAACTCAAAATGTAAGGTCTGAGTCTGCCACACAATAAGCTTAATTAGCACATCTTAAAGCAAAATTTAACATATTAATGTGGACCCTCTCATAACAATAATTACTAGATAATGCATAAATTTACTATATCCAAATCTCACTGTGAAAGAATTAACCTAAGTCAATATGAGTTGAGCAAACAAATGTTCATCAGCTAAATTATGCCTATCAGACAGTAAATGAGGTAGCAATGAGCTTTGCCTTAGGATTTTCATAATTATTATTTGGCATGTGATTGGCTTTATCCAGAAAGTTAGTCTCAATAGAATAATCTCCTTATTAATTTAGTAATTGTTTAGTAATCTTGAGAAGGAAGAAAATAGCAGAGGTCACCCTATAGAAAATGTAAGACAGACTATTTGCTTATTTAATCTAGTTGTAGGCCTATTTACTTTAACTTCACAATCCATTGTACATTGCCTTGGAAGGAATGAAGGAAATATGGTTCCATCCATATTTTCTAAGTTTTTCTTACCAGTCTTCTTTCTTCCCTTGTTCAAGTTTTTATCCTCATAAACATTTTGCTTCTGTTGAGATCCTGGTCTCTAGCTGCACAGAATTCCTTGTTCTTTTATTTATCTAATCATTTATCTATTTAATATTTATTGAGCAAATATTATTTTTTTTCTTTTTCTAACCATATATTCGTATCATCAACAAACATTTTCTACGTATTTACTATATTCCAGGTACAACAATTAGCAGTGGAGACATTCAGGAACGTGCCATGGAAGACTGCCCTCAGAGAGCTTACATCTAACCTGTTATAATGATGAAGCCCGTTGTGACATTTATTTCAAGGCAGCCTTATCTCATACCAAAGTCTGCACCTACTATGTTTCTGAGAAAGTCAAGACCGTCGTATAAGAGTGCCCTCACCTTCTTTCCTAACCACATACATTTTTTTTTTTTGCCTTTTGATTGTATTGTTTATTTTTATTTATTTATTTTTTTAAACATCTTTATTAGAGTATAATTGCTTTACAATGGTGTGTGAGCAAATATTATTTATCCAGCAATGTCTAGGAGCCAGGGTCTTGTGATTTAAAAGACAGACCCAATCCCTGTTCTACAAGCTTGCTTTCTAATGTGAGAAAAGAGAAAATAAACATAGAAAGTAATAACTAAGTAAGAATTTCAAAGAATGAAAAAGTGCTACAAGGAAAATAAGAGAGCCTTGATTAAGAGGTAGGAAGATAGGGAGAGGACTTGTGGATTTAACTATAGGGATAATGGAAAATTTATCTAAAGAGATAACATTTGGGCTGAGACTGTAGTGATGTGGAGGAAACAGCCATGCAAGGATAAACTTAGATGTTAAATGGAAATCACTTGTGGCAGGAATGGGCACATGGTACATACCATCTTACCTCCTCTTCTCTCTAACTCAATACCCTATGTCTCGCTGTCCTCATTGTTCAAAGGGGAAAATAATATCCAAGGAAAACAATAGGGAAAAGAAAATAACATCCAAGGGAAACTGGGGAAAAGAAAAAAGGTTATACACGCAAGTGTCAATAGAAATGTAACTCTTTCAGGAGAGCACAGATAATGGAAAGGGATCTGGGAAAAGTTTAAAGGAGCGATACAAGCATTTTTGCTTTTAAAAGTCCTATGTAGAGAAGTAAAGGAACTAGAATGGTTAACTTTGTAACAAAATGCTGATGTGTGCTGTCAAGCAGTTATGATTACTATTAGATTGGGTACTGTGTTCTCTTTATCTCAAAGATACTTACGTTTGCAGTGGTGCATGGGGAATGTGCATGGGGACAAACGTCCTGACTAGAATCTGCCTAGACTTTTACTAGCAAAAATACTTGTGTTTCTCTTTTAAATTTTACTACGTTTTTTCCAGCTAGAAACTTTTAGTTGTCTATTTTAACATGTATTTTGACCCATGAGTTAAGCATCAAAATCATGAGGTTCTCTATGACCTTCTTGAGGCCAGGTGTAGCATCCCTCTGCAAGGGCACAGTTGTGAATAGTGCTTTCAGATTCATTTTTAAAGGGTTTACCTAGCACTTAGGAATGGACTAAACAGAGCCAAATTCAAATGTAGGTAACATCCATTTCTATCTTGGTGACTTTCGGCAAATTACTTAACCTCTCTGGGCTTTCATTTTGTCATCTGAAAATGTGACTAGCAATAATACTTACCTCGAAAGGTTTTCTGAATGAGAGATAAAGGAATATATAGACAACACCTGCTTGTGGGAGTATGCTATATTAGATAGAATGCAGATTAAATTTCTGGGAGAGAAAAGATCATGAGAGAGGCTATCACATTTTAATCTACTCCAGCTCTTTCATTAAAACAGACAGAGCAACTAGGATAGCAAATGAAAATATCTGTGTACAACATGTTAAAAACAACGTTAGATGAAAAACGTCCTTCCAATACCAGAGCACAAATTGGTGGTGGATGCGGGCAGGAAATTACCTGAGTGGTTTTGGCCTCCACCAGAGGAGGAAAAACAAGTCATTATTTTTGTTCTGTTTGTTTGTTTTGTAATCTCAAGAGCTTGGGAAACCAAAAATGCTTTCCCAAATGAATAGGAGCCACTGTGAGTGCAATTCTTAGCAAGTGGATCAAAGAAAAAACTGAGAAACAGAGGAAAGTATAGAAGCTTTGAAAGAATACCATTAATCAGAAAGCTTGGAAATGACATTATTAAACAATAAGAGAAGCATAAAGAAGGTTGACAGCAGTCAGTAGAGTTGCAAAAACAAACCAACCAACCTTAGAAATATTCAAAGTTTTATTTCTTCCTAGTGGGAAATCTGGAGGCAAGGCTGGTATGGAACCTCCATTATACAATCAGAAATCTAGGCTTTTATATTTTTCTATTCCACTAGCCTTGGTGAGGGATTGTCATTCAACATCAAGGTCATTCAGTCACATTGTTACTGATGCTTCAGCCCCTATATCTTTATTTTAGGCAGGATAGAGCAGATGAAGCGACAACCAGGTCCATGTTAACCTAATCTTTCCCATTTTCCCTGAAGACCAAGCCAAATTTTGCTTGCTTCTCATGGACCAGACCTTGCTTATTTAATCACCTTATCTGGAAGGGTACTGGGGGTGTTTTGGGTTTTTTAAAAATTTTTTATTGAGCATATTGCTGTCCTACCCCCAATGAATCAGAGTCCTATTAGTGAAAAAAAAAAAGAACTAGCAAAAAGACAAGCAACTAGCAATGTATTCAATTCTCAGTAAATGTCAACTCCCTTCTCAGATAAGAATTATAGGTCAATGCATGGCACAGCAGCAGGTAGCAAATCTAGAAACCTATTTATTTTGTGGACTTGTGCTGGAAACCACAAGTATATCACAAATTTTCCAACCTGGTAAAATATCACATGAGCAGAGTGGGAAAACGAACATGCACTTGAATTTAGACTTAGATGCTGAACTGGATGAGGTTTGTTCTGCGGTCCTGCCTATGTTCATTTATTCTCATCCTAAGCTTCCTTTTTATTCACAGACCCCATATTTGAGAATTTGCCTAAATGCTAACATTTATTCGTAACCCCAAAATCAATACCCATGGTGTTTTTGTAGTCACTCGCAAACACATGCAGAGCAGTGAAAAATTTTAGTTGCCTGATTTGCATGTTCTCACCTGATTTTGAACAAGGTGAAGCTCTACCTTCCCATTTCAGCTCTCATACTATAAACAAGTGTCCTTTTCACAGTCTATTTATTGCCACTTTTTTTCCCTCATTTTTTTGTCGATTTTGCCCATTAAAATGCCCCAAGTAGCGTGCTGAAGGGCTGTCTAGTGTTCCTAAGCTGGGATGTGCCTTAAGAAGGAAATGTGTGTGTTAGATAAGTTTTGTTCAGTCATGACTTGTAGTGCTGTTGGCCATTGAGTTCAATGTTAATGAATTGACAATATGTATTAAATTAAGTATCTTTAAACAGAAACACATGTAAAACAAGGTTATGGATTGCTCAGTTGATGAAAATGTTGTTACCAGAGACTTGCAGGAACCTAATCCTGTATGTCCTGGTTCAGTATTTACTAATTCAGTGTTTGCGGCAACTTTATAGAACGTTAACTGCCAGGAATAATGAGTATCAACTGTATATTCCTACCTCTTTACACTGTAACTTTGGAGGCTGAAGTCCAGAGGAATATTCTTGAGCCACTCGGTAGACTGGGCAGCAGCATGTTACACAGAAGACTATTCAATATCCCACATAAATGCATGGAACTGTGGTGACACCAGATGCCCAAAACCCATCTCTTGCCCTTTAGAAGCTTATAGTTTACTGGGACATATACAGTAAAATGCAAAGCAGACTGTGATAAATGTGATGCTTTGAATGTAATAAACTTCCGCCTATTTAACCAACTGACAAAAGTGGGGCTGCTGTAGTTCCTCTCTTTCTCATTTAAAAAAAAATTTAAAGGTATTATTGGATACCTTTAACAAAAATTAGTTTTTCTACACGATTCATATTGCTGACATTTATCCTTACAAGTAACAATAGGGCTCATTGTTTAGGAAATATAAATCAAGTGATATATTTTGGTTCTTAAAATGCTTCTGTAGGTGTACTTCAACAAAAGTATGACCTTTTCTGTCATTAAGCTAAATTTTGGCTCTGGTATTCTCTTTGATTTGTTCAAAATCTTCTCTCTATTATATTTTACAGCATTTCTAACTCCTGAACATTTCCCTTTTTTCGGTAGTTTAATTCTTATTTATGACTTCCATTTGTCCCTACTTCCTTCTTATCCTTCCTCAGTATATTTTCTACAACACCAGAAGCTTGTATCACCTTATGATATGAATCTAGTTATTCCAGTTACCCTCCAACCATTTCAGATAGTTTCCCTTGGCAACTTAATCTTCTACATAACCAGCAAAATGTCAAAAGACAACCTTGACTATGTGTCATAATTAAGTACCTTAAATAGGACTCTGCAAATAATGTTCAGAATGAATCTCAATTTATTTGCTGAATATCTTATAACGGAGTAAGTTTTTAGCTGAACAACTGAATTAAAATGTTTTTTCACATTTCTTTAGTGATATTTTGAATTGAAATGAATCATTCTACTTTTTGTAAATTTCCCATTATAATTGAAAGAAAATCTCCAAGTAAGTGATGATCCATTATAGCTGTGTTTCGAGCATTAATTGGACTGTGATAAAAATTGCCTCCCAAAGTATAAGTTTTGTCTTCTGAGATATGTTCTTTTTCATGTCTTCTAGGCATGTCTGCCTAGCTAGAGAAGGCATTAACCACCAATAACAGTGTTTTCTATTTCACCTAGAGCATAGGTCACCACTAAATAGGAATGACATCAGTGTAGAGAGGATATAAATTGTGACCAAATTAAATATCTTATTTTGCCTTAACTGTTAGAGACATGAACCATATGGCCTCCATTTGAATGTCCAGATTGATAAAATAGAAGACTTCAGATTCCTCAGACTGTGTCCTATTGACACATAGACATATGAAAGAGTTCTCAGAGCTTACAGCAGAAACACAAAGACAAAGGATTCTAACACTGAGCTAGAATCCTTAGCTAACAAGCACTGGCATTGAAGGATGAATCCAAAATGAACATCCCTCCAACTGAATCCTAACAATTGGATCTCTGTTTTTCAAAGAGTACAATAATGCCTCAGTTGTTAAGCATTATCTGAACCACATATTTCTTCCAAAGTGTCCAAGTTTAGTGACACTGTTGCCTCTTCTATGGGTTAGTTCACACAAGTGAATTCTCTAAATTATGCATTTAAACATTTTGCTACGAAGGATAAAAATATACTATACTTTTCACTATTTTTTAAGCAGAACATGGGGAATACCCTTGGGTCTTTGTGAAATGTGATGATTGTGTGATGCTGAAAGGCAAAGATACCCCTAGCTCTTAACACACTAATAATGTGTTTCATGTATCTACTCCTCCTTTGCAGAGTTGAGAATGGGAAGCTTAGACTGTGCAGAGGAATGGAAGGCCATTACATAGATCTTATAGAAAGTTTATCTTGATATTAAGCACTCTGAATATCTATCAATTAGCCCAACTATTTGAAAAGCACTTTTCTAGGCATTCACACAAGAAAAGTAGGGGGCAAGGAGGGTAAGTTACAAATAAGAAAAGGACATGATCCCTGTTCTTAGAAAAACTAAATATATAGTAGGAAAATCAAATATGTACAAAGACATAAAAATAGGTAGGAAAGGGGCTTCCCTGGTGGTGCAGTGGTTGAGAATCTGCCTGCCAGTGCAGGGGACACGGGTTCGATCCCTGTACCGGGAAGATCCCACATGCCACGGAGCAACTAGGCCCGTGAGCCACAACTGCTGAGCCTGCGTGTCTGGAGCCTGTGCTCCGCAACAAGAGAGGCCGCGACAGTGAGAGGCCCGCGCACCGCGATGAAGCGTGGCCCCCGCTTGCCGCAACTAGAGAAAGCTCTCACACAGAAACAAAGACCCAACACAGCCAAAAATAAATAAATTAAAAAAAAAAAAAATCCAGTCCGTCTGGTTGTAGAATCCATTAAAAAAAAAAAAAATAGGTAGGAAAAAAAGGGAAATGTCAAAATAAGTTTTAAATATAGAATTCTGGAAGAGACATAGGTTTTCAATCCCATCCTAGTGGCATGTTGGGGAGAAGGGTAGGCAAGGATGGAAGAGACATCAGCTAGGCAGTAAGTCAGGCCTGTTTCCAACATCTCCGCTTTGTCTTCAGTTTCCAAGTTTCTAGCCACTGCTGCTGCTTCTACTGCCTCCTCTTCTGTTTTCCCATGCTTTTTCTCTTTTATTTTCCACCTGGCTAATTAGTCTCCTTTGACTAGTTTCCTTTTTCCTGCAGACCTGCCTACACAGTGAGAATGTTAATTTTTCAGAGCCCCTGAAGGCCGAGAGAGGAGCTTCTTTCTCTCCGTCATAGAGCATCAGGTATACCCTTAAGCATACTGAGTTATCGTTTCATACCCAGACTTTTATTTGTTTTCCCATATCTAATGAAAAATGTCTAGTTTTAGCATTCTTTGCATGTTTGACTTTGCCAAGGGCAGTCTAGTGGATTACTGTTGACTTTCTATTTTAAAAGAAGGCAAGAAAGAGAAGAAAGGAAGATGTATTTTGAACTTAAGAGTAAAGTTAGTTGTGCTTTAAACGTGAGGGAAAAGTTGTTTTCACAGTTAAAGCTTGGCATTTTTTTTTTTTACTTAACAAAAGTTTTACCTTTTCTGAAGATTAAAATTATATATATCTTTTTCAAAAACTTTAATAACAAGGTAATAAAGAAAAAGCTTCACTCCTGATGTCACTATTAAAATTCAAGCATATTTTATTTCAGTCTTATTTTGTGTGGTTATCTGTGGTTAGCCATGTATTGCATTTTTATATAAATGGAATTAAACTACCAACATTTTATATTTTGCTCCTTTTAAACAGCCTGTTAGGTGCATACAATAAATTTACAATAAACTACATGTTAAAGGTGCACCATTTGAAATATTTTGGCAGATAGATACATTGGCAAACCATCACCACAATCAAGATAATGAACATATATATCACCTCCCCCCAGTTCCTCACGCACCTTTGTTATCCTTCTGCTTAAATCTCCTACCTTCCCCATCACAAATGATCTGCTTTCTGTCACTATAGTTTATCTTACATTTTCTAGAATTTGATATAAATAGAATTATGCACCATGTGTTCTTTCTTAGGTGGGTGGAGGGTATTGTTCTGGCTCTTTTGCTCAGACAGTCTAGCCAGTATGTGGTCTTATCTTATTGTGGTTTTCATTTGAATTTTCCTAATGGCTAAAGATATTGAGCATGTGTTTCTTTTGTCATTGATATATCTTCTTGGGTGAGGTGTCTACGCAAATTGTCCATTTTGTAGT
Source organism: Balaenoptera ricei (assembly GCF_028023285.1). Taxonomy (NCBI): domain Eukaryota; kingdom Metazoa; phylum Chordata; class Mammalia; order Artiodactyla; family Balaenopteridae; genus Balaenoptera; species Balaenoptera ricei. Next base: position 53,923,359 of record NC_082656.1, read on the forward strand.
TGGGTTGTTTGTTTTCTTACTAGTGAGTTTTGAAAGTTCCTTTTATATTTTGGGTACAAGTCCTTTTCCAAATACGTGATTTACAAATATCTTCTCCAAGTGTGAAGTTTATCTTTTCATTCTCTGAACAGTCTTAAAAAGAGCAGAAGTTCTTAATTTTCATGAAGTCTAATTTAGTGGTTTGTTTTTAATTTATAGATTGTGCTTTTGGTGCTGTTGCTAAGAAATATTTGCCTAAGCCAAGGTCAAAAATTCTCTCCTACGTTTTCTTCTAAAAGTTTTATAAGATTAGATTTTCAGTACATGATCCATTTCCATTTTATACTAATTTCAGTATATAGTACAAGGTATTTATTTTATTTATTCTTATTTTTTGCATACGAATATACAATTGTTATGTTCCATTTGTTGAAAGACTATCTTTTCCTCCACTGAATTTCCTTTGTACCCTTGCTCAAAATCAGTTGTCCATAAATATGTGACTCTACTTCTCCATTTTCTATTCTATTCAATTGATCTGTTTCTTTGGTTTGACACCATTACCACATATATATATATATATATATATATATATATATATATATATATATATACTTAAGGAGATTATTAGTATTGTTAGATTTAAATCTGCAATATTACTACTTGTCCTTTTTTTTAAAAAAATGATTTCTGTTCATATTTTGTTTTCCCTCATTTTTTGCCTTCTTTTGGATGAACTGAGCATATTTTATGATTTCATTTTATTCCCTTTCTTGGTTTATGAGCTATAAATCCTTTGGATGTTATTTTAGTGGTTACTTACTTATTGTTTACAGCATACATATTTATTTTATCACTGTCCATTTTCCAGTTCATTATACCATTTCATATATAGTATAAGAACCTTACAAAAGTATACTACTATTTCTTGACTCCAAGCCTGTATGATATTATTAGACATTTTATTCCAATGTGTTATAAACCTTATAATACATGATTATTTTTGCTGTAAACAATTAAAATTCTTAAAGATTTAAATAATAAGAAAAAATTTAATAATGGCCATAGTAGTTCCCATTTTGCTTCTCTTTACTCCTTCGTGTAGACCCATATTTCCATCTGGTTAATTTTTCTTTTCTGTGTGAATGACTTCCTTTAGCATTTCTTGTAGCACATTTCCTCTGGTGATGAATTCTTTCAGCATTTGTATGTTTCAGTAAGTATTTTGCCTTTGTTTCTGAAAGATCTTTATGCTAGGTGTGGAATTTCAGGCTTCCAGGGATTTTTGTAGACAATAAAGATGTTACCTCTCTGTTTTCAAATAGAAATCTGCTGTTACCATATTTTCCCCACTGTACCCACTGTTTATTTTCTGTCAGTGTTTTTAAGTTTTTTTTTTTTCTCTTTATCACTGGTCTTAAGCAATTTGATAATGATGTACCTTGGTACAGTTTCTTCATATTTCTTGTGCTTGAGGTTCATAGAGATTCTTGGATCTATGCATTTACAGCTTTAATTGAATTTGGAAGATATCCAGTCTTTATTTCTTTGAATAAATTTTCTCCCCTATTCTTTCTCTTCTCCTTTCAGGACTCCAGGTGCATGTATATTTAACTTCTTGAATTTATTTCACATTGTATTGATTTTCTGTTCATATTTTTTTCAGTTTTTTTCTCACTGTGTTTCATTTTAGATAGTTTCTATTGCTATGTCTTTAAGCTCATTAATAATTTTTTCTGCTATATCTAATCTCTCATTCATCCTAGCCAGTGTACTTTTCACGTTAGACATTATAGTTTTCATCTCCACAAGTTTAATTTGGGTCATATATATATCTTTCATGTTTCTACAAAACAGGTTCAACCTTTGTTCCAGCTTCTTGAACATATAGTCATAAACTGTTTTAATGTCTTTATTTATTAATTTTCCCGGGTGTCGTTTCAGGGTCAGTTTCAATTGACTGATTTTTCTTCTCACTATGAGTTTTATTTTTTGCTTATTTGAATGCCCAGTAATTTCTGATTAAATATCAGACTTCGTGATTTATTCTTGTTGAGTGCTGATTTTTTTAACATTCCTAGCAAAGCTATTTATGAACTTTGTTCTGGGACATCATCCAGTTAGTTAGACACAGTTTGATCCTTTCAGGTCTCCTCTTTAAGCTTTGTTATGTAGGCTAGAATTTAATTTAGTCGAAAGTTAATTTTTTCCCACTACTAAGACAGGATACCTCTTTGTTCTCTAACTGATGATCCATGAATTCTAAATTTTTAAAATCTCTCTGAGAACAGATTCAATCCTGGTCTTGTCCAGTCTGAGTACTATTTTTTCAAACCCTTTCATGTGGTTCTTTTCTCCAGCTACTAGAATTTTCTTCACAAGTATGACCTAATCAGGACTCAACTAAATACTACTGAGAGGGACCATTTGTAAGTCTCAGAGTTGACTCTCTGTGCTGCTTTCTCCTCTATGATACTCTGTATTGGATTTCCCTAAATTTTAAAATCTAGTCAATAGACAAGCATTAGCAAACAAAACAAAATAACAAACTTAAACATGCTACTAATTATTAATTTATTAATGAAAATAATGGTCTATATGAAAACAGAAGCAACTTAATTCAGATTGGGAGAAATGGCAAGGGTTATCTCAGGAAGTAAACTTTAAGCTAATGAGTATTTTATAAGCTTTAAAATATGTTATAGCATTTTACCATTCCCATTCTCTGAACTCTTTAGTCTCATGCTGGTCCTGCTCTGGATTAGATATATGTTTTCTTTTTCAATTGTCTATTGACCTTTCTTTCTAAATGAACTTTCTTTAGCTTATTTAATTTGTCTCTCTTTTCCAACCTGCTTTTACAGGCAAATGTTTTAAAAGCATGTGTGCCTTTTCTAAAAGGAAATGAACTTTATCAGCAAATGTAGTATGTATGCCTTTCCTAAATTGAGGTGAACTCTATTAGCAAGTGTATTTTTAAGAGCATTTGTCCTAATGTCTCTAAAATATTAGCAAACAGGAAAAGTCAGATTAATTCATAAAACTGCATATTCACTGACTATTCCCACTCACATTTCTGTAGGTGTATCAGGGCCTGGGTATAACTTGAACTGGAATTTAGAAATATCTGCACAATTTTGCACGATGTTTGTATAATTTTCTGATGAAGAAAGCCACCAAGAACTGATTTACATAAAGATTCGTAACTAGATACCAATGAAAGTGTCAATCCTGGTATTGGAGATGGGAAGATAAGAGATGGGGATGACAAAATGGTAACCGCCTCCTTTTACAATAACTGTCAGTGTAGTAATGCTCACATCATCCTATTTCTGAGTCTAAGGAAAACTGGGTTACCAAGGTAACCAAAAATAATTCAGATATATTTATTGAACAATATTTAATAGCTACTCTAGTCCCAGTACTGGGGCTTGCTAGGTATTAAATATACAGTGTTGAAAAAAGGGCCTGGATCTCCCAGAATCTTAAAATCTATTCAAGAGACAAGCATGAGCAAAACAACAAGCAAACAAACAAACTTAAATATGCTATTAATTATTAATGAAAGTAATAATGGTCTATATGAACACAGAAGCAACTTAATTTAATTCAGATTGGGAGATATGGTAAGAGTTATCTCAAGAAGTGAACTGTAGGCTAATACCTGAGGAATGAGTGGACATTTGCCACTCAGGAGCAAGTGGAAGGAAGGGTATTTCAGGTAGAGGAAGTGAGGGATGAAGACACTGATGCAAGAAAGAGCTTGACACATTTAAAAAATTAAAAGACAACATGACTGGAATATAATAATCAAGAGTAATGAGATTAGGTTGGAGAGCAGGGTAGGGGTATGATCCTGTAGGACATTGCTAAGGCATGTTTATAATTTGGGATCTTATTCTAAATACAATGGGTAGTAATTTTAAAAGTAGATAAAATAAGTGTGGGACATGGAAAACTGAATGATTATTAGAGAATGGATGATAAAAAACAATAGAGGAAGCAGATAAGTCAAGATGAGAGAGTAGCAGCAGTTGCTGTGGGGCAAAGTATATAGATTCCAAATATAGTTTTGAGGAAGCAGTGGAACCAGAGGAAAAAAGAGGAACCATTTTTTGAATTGATGTGTCAAGTGAAGAGAGGCCAGGGGAGATCTCAAAGAGCTTCCTCTTCTCTGGCCCAAGTAATGGGGTAGTTTGATACTAATTACTTATAATAAGAAGACCAGAATAAGGTTGTTTAACTCAAAGATGGAGAGTTTAGTTTTAGATATGTTAAGGAATTTGTGTTGCCTGTTTGATATCTGTGAGATGTCAATGAGAAGCTGACTATAAAAGTCTAGCTCACAAGAGTGGCCTGAGCTGGGAGCACAAATTTGAGAGTCATCACCATATAAATGTCACCGAACACCAAGGAAATAGATACTCTGGCCCAGTGAGAAAATCTAGGATGAAAACTGAAAACAGTTCAAGGCCAACCTCAGTAGTACTCCCAACTCCAAGCAATTGCTTAGAGAAGGAAGCAACAGTTAACAGAACTGGGGAGGAGAACTCAGAGCTCAGAAGACAACAGTGGACAAGAAAATATGGTGTCTGAAAGACAAAAAGAGATCTAGTATGCTAAGGGCTAAGAGGTCCATTGCATTTTGGCTATGGAGAGGCTTCTGTGGCTTTAGCAAGAGCTGTTTCTTTGGAAAAGTGAGGGGAGAATCCCAAATGGTATGAGTAAAAGAGGGAAATAGGTAAGAAGGTAGAAACACTACAGCAGATGATTCTTATGGGATTCTGGGTTATATAAAGAAATGGAAAAACAGAGTAGGTCTAAAAAGGGATGGGAAATAAAAGAAAGCTTTGGTATTTGTCTTTTTTTAAAGGTATGAATTATCAGAGCTGGTTTGCAAGCTGTTGGAGAAGATCCTATAGGTGAAATAGACTGGATATGCAAGTGTAGAGGAAATACCCAAAGAATAGAAGTTAGAACATAAGAGGTATCGGCATTTGACAGGAGTAGGGCTTTCCTTTTGTCATTAAAAAGAAAAGAAGACTGAAATGGTCCAGATAGATGGAAACTTGGTAAAGGAAGATAAGATTAGTATGGAAAAGAATGCAGACCAAAGATTTTCTAATTCCTTTCAGTAAATGTGATATGATCTCACTAATTATAAAATATTTTAAATAAACTACACTTTATATAATTTACATTTATAAAAGTATATTATATTTTCTATAAAAATAAAATGTAAAAATACAGTTAATATATACAAATACAGTTAAATATACAACAAATTTAGCAATGGAAGTTTCCCCTTTTACACTGTCTTATAAAGCAATTGGTAGGTCTTGTATAATAGCATCCAAATGGCAATCTTGCCTTAAGTTTTAAGGACAGAAATAAAAGCCCAACTTATGTGAATATCTGAGAGTACATTTGATAAAACATCCTGCTAGAAACCATCAAAAGTTGAAAGACTTATGGCTCTGTTATAAAGCCAGCTTTATTCCATCTGTAGAAATCTGGTTAATACATGCAATAAAATACAACAGCCCCAGTAACGGATGTTGTTTTCCATAGTTTTCCTCCCCAAAATCTTACACTTGCAGAGATTTCTGTTTGTTCTCTCTGTTTAGTAAAATACATTGGCAAGGAGCCAGTGTATTTTTTAAATTACATAATATTTATCATGACAAGCCAGAAAAAGGTAGCTTCTTCCTTCGTTGTGTATTTTAGTGATTTATTTTATCCTTTTCCTTTTCATCTTCAGATTCTGACTGAAAAACTCTAAAATCCAGTTTTAGTTCCATCAAGAACCAAATGACTCATTAGGATTAGGTGCTGTAATAAAAGGATCCTTTCCTTCCTCCTTTCCTCCTTCCCTTCCTCCTTCCTTTCTTTCCTTCCTTCTTTTTTCTTCCTGCCCTCCTTCCTTCTTCCTTCTCTCCTTTACTTTCTTTTTCCATTCATTTCTCTTTTTGACCTGCCTGCCAGCCTGCCTGAAGATTTGAAGATGAAAAGATGTTTATTCCAAAATATTGTACAGAAAACTCTCATCACTGCAATATTGACTACCTAAAAAGCAAGCATGAATATCCTCCAAGGTCACTGTTAATTCTCTGACTCAACATCATTGTAAAATGATTAATATTCTGTGAAATAAGTTTGAAACCAGGAAAAAGACAGAACTTGTCAGCAACTGTGTGTATAATGCAATTAGCCAAGGCAACCCTGTTACTTTCCAGTTGAATTTACTGTCTGGCATTTGTTCAGGGTACCCATCCACTAGCTTTATTTTGGAATTGCCCTTGGAAAGCCGCCCAGAGTAAAAATCCTAATTATAGATCCACTGGCAGTGGTAATATCAGGAAATGGCAGCATAGTTTTCAGGACAAGAGACACAATAGGCCTGTACTATGTTTTGGAGAAAATTTAAAAATAAGTAACCTTTGAATTATAGAAAGGAAAACTAATTTTTTTCCAACTCATTTCATTAAACTTCAATCACTACCAACTTATATCAAAATGAATTTCAAAAAGTTATCTAATCTCTTTCCCTATTTTAAACATATTCATTAAGCTATATGCTTCTATGCAAATGGCAATTATAGTCTTCAATTATATTATCGATATTCTTATGTCTTCAGAAATGGTAATCATGCAATTTCCTTTTCTTTGCTGCTCCAGAAACTCACAGTTAAGGTATTTTCCTACTTATATTTATCAAAGCATTCCTTGTTACAACTTAAAAATGACTCCTTGTGCTGACTTTAATGAGGTTTATCTTCCTTAAAAATTATGGCACATTTTACAGATTCTCATCAGAACAAATTCAAAGCCAAGCCAAATTAGAATAGTCAAAATATTTCTATAGAGATACAAAGGAAATGTTTTAAAATGCTTTTCTCAGCTTTTATAAGAAATTGAACTTTCACTAACTGTCAACATTGATAAGGAGGAAATTATTATAATCTTATATGTAGCTTATGATTTCTCTGAAATGAAATAATCTCAGACTTTAATATTCTTCTTGTCAATTAACAACTTGGCATCAGGAGTAAATACTGGGATAAATTATACTTTTAGGGAAGCTAAAGCTTCAGGAAGGAAAGGGGTCTTGAGCTAAGTTTCAAAGAATGAGAAAGGTTCAGAAGGTAGAAATTCTGAACGCCATTCACAGCTGAGGGAACCATGATGATATAGGGTCATAGTGACTATCTCTTAAAAACCCATTATCGTGATTTGCTCCGGTTTCAGAATTACTATTATCTCCTTGGCCTCCTGTTTCTATTATATTTTCCTTGTACTCAATGTCATCCTGCCTACTTTCTCACTTCTATATATCATGGTGCCTGAAATCAAGAAAATAATTTAGAAAGTTGTTGTAGTAAGTTTTAGGATTTTGCAGTTTGGCATTATCACATTGCTCTGTGAGGATATGCATGATGGAAAGCAAGTATTTGCCACCAAAAGCAACTCATGTCATAATTTCACTAAAAAAGAAAAAGACCAAAAGAGATACAGAACTTTTAAAATTTTTGTCGTGAACGCAAGAAGACTTGCCTTAAGCATTTTACCAAACATCTTCACATACCTTATCTCAAATGTCATCTTTCTGGTAAAATGGGATTTTCATCAGTAGAGATAAATAGTACTAAATAAAATGTGTGTGCAAGGAAGAAAATAACTTTTATAGAAAAATAATTATATGTGCTTATATAATTATTTATGTGTGTAGCGTTATGTATAGAATATAAGTGGCTACACACACAAAAGACTATATAGAGAGTGTATGCACAAATATAGATATTTAAAATGATAGCCTAAAAATTATTATTATCACTTCCCTTTTCAGAACACAAATAAATTAGTTCCTTTTTATAATTTAAACACAGAAACGGAATTTTCTTCCTCACTCTAAGCAGAAAGTATTTCACAACTTCCCAGGAGAGAGTCTTAGCAATGACAAGCCAAATCTAAGTCCACAGCATATGATGATACGATTGTCGACAAGCTGACTTTTGACCATTTATGTCATATTGTAAATAAAACGGCTGCTTGACTGGCTCTCTGAGATGAAAACCAGCTGTGTCATGGTTGGTTACTTATTGCCTTTTAATTCTTACTTGCTATCCGTAGAAAGGATTAAAATTGTTGTACATGTTTGCTAATGAACTAAAAAATATGAAAAACATCTTATTCTTGGAAGCATTTTTGACAGAGTGTGTGTTGACATCAGAGGGGGAAAAAAAAAGTCCCCTATGACAATGTCCTTGGGCTATTGTCTATTAAACTTCAATTAACAATGTGAAAAAAGATACTCTGAGTTTAAATTACAGGATTACTTTCTTCATTTCCAACATGTCTTGATGTTTACAGTTTACAGACTCCTGATTCACATCTCAGCAAAAAGCACTCAAATCGTTCAAACCATTTCACTGAGGAATTAAAATGGACTTTTGTGCAAAAGGAGCAACTAAATTGAAAATTAAAAAAACCTGATATGTATATTAAAGGCAGGGATACATTCCATTATGAATGGTTTTGCGTTGCAGAAACTGAGGAGCAGCCATGATCTGTTTCTGATTCATTTATCAGGTCTATCACAGAGCAATTTGATAGTTCCAAACAATTAGCCATTACACACTTTTGAAAGATATTTTTTCTCTTTTATTTTTCAAATTGTGAGATGACTTGAAGAAAAGTTTTGTTAAGAAAACACCCTGGGGGCTTCCCTGGTGGCGCAGTGGTTGAGAGTCGGCCTGCCGACGCAGGGCACACGGGTTCGAGCCCTGGTCTGGGAAGATCCCACATGCCGCGGAGCAACTGGGCCCGTGAGCCACAACTACTGAGCCTGCGCGTCTGGAGCCTGTGCTCCGCAACAAGAGAGGCCGCGATAGTGAGAGGCCTGCGCACCGCGATGAAGAGTGGCCCCCGCTTGCCGCAACTAGAGAAAGCCCTCACACAGAAATGAAGACCCAACACAGCCAAAAATAAATAAATAAAATAAAGAATTATTAAAAAAAAAAAAAGAAAAAAGAAAACACCCTGAGTGTAAAGGGAAATGAATTAAAGTTCAAGAAATCTGAATATACCTCCTAGCCTCTCCTTGACTTTGCTCTGGATCATATGGAAAAGCCTTTAGATGATTTGCACTTAGACGATTCCTCAGTGAAAGGCCAGATATGCTCTGTCTTAGTTTAAAGAAATATTTTAGATCTTTAGGTCTGACTTAATTTATGTGGACTGAATAAGCCCTTTCCTGGTTAGAAATATTATTATAGTTAATGTCTCAATGTTTTGCGTTTATGTTTTTGTTTTTGTTATTCATATAGAAGTGTCTTTATATTTGTATTGCTATAGGGCTTCTTTATATTTGAAATGGCCCTAAAGTTTTCCTCCCATTTTTTATGTAATTTTGTGACATCAAATGGTGATACGTATATGTGGATGGCTACAGGCTATATTAGCAGAAACACAACTTGATGTTTTGTTCATTTCCGCTTTGCTTAATTGAATCATAGAAAGTTAGGACCCCAAAAGAGTAATAATGATCTAGTTCACTTTCTCATATTACAAAAGAGAAAATACACTCAGGAGATTTGATTGGCTTATCCAAGGAGATACACAAAGATGGTGAGCAGAGGACATATGGCTGAGGACAATTTCTAATGGGTTTTCCGCCATCTTATAGCATCATTCTCCTGAAAGAGATCTTTGCTGATAGGAGTCTCTCTTGGTTCCAATATGACCAGTAAAATTATCTTATTGAAGCTTTCAAATCCTGTGAAAAGTTCTAATACACGAATATTTGGACACATCTTTCTACGAAGTTTAGCTTCAAGATAAGACTATGGCCACTTGAAGTCAGCCCGAAAGCAGTTTAAACAATGGCTCTCATTATAATTCCCAGAATATTAACTCATAAAGCCACTGGTTCAGATAGGAATCTATAAATAACTAAAATAATGTCACAACTTTAAGGAGTGAGACCTTCCCTTACATCCAGCCAGCTGTTGTCACAAAGAATCAAACCTAAACCTGCAGACATGTGAAGGGTGGACTTTGATGTAGGCCAAGTTTTAAATTGTCACGACAAATTAGATGTTCAATTCCAGAAGATTTTAGTAAAATGGCCCAACACTGTGTATTAGCATTCAACAGGCATGACCAAGTTCTAACAAAATATAGGGAGTATCCAGAGAAATATTAGAAAATGAAATGTTATTCTGATGTTTTTCAAAAGTACTCTTTAACATATAACTGTCCCATCAGATAATTGAAAATAAAAATAATAAGGAGCTTATGCTCTATAATATTTGATTGTGTGTCATGATATTATCATGCTAGAGAACTCTATCTTCTAATTTATAAGTTTATGGAAAGTTATATTCAAAGAAACAGTGGTGTTATACTATTCATTTCTTGTGAGGACATTTAGCCATTCAATTTCCATTTAATAGCTTACACTTTTCCAAATTATGACTAATGATACTTAGATCTATTTGTTAAATAAGCAAATCTCTCTGCTTCTGACTTGAGTTTGAAAATACTGTTCTTGCCTTTTTCTCTTGTTTCTTTTTCCTGGAAGAGTGATCAAATAATTCATACAAACTACTGTGATTTCCCTCATTAGTATTTATTTACAATTGAAACCATTAGAATTCAATAAATAATAATGAAATATTTCTGCTTAATATTTAAGATGTGGGTATGTACTTGGAGTTCTATATATGGCATTCACATACATTTTAAAAATCTCTTTTAAATGGCTCATGTAAATTTAAACCTTAAGCTAATTTTGTGTCATTTAATATTTATTAATTGTTCCTAATTTAGACCCTGAATACTTCCAGAAATGATGGAAGACACCTCATAATGGAAAACATATATTAAAAATAACTATTAAAATATAAAAATAAAAGAAATACAATGCCAGAATGAAGAAGTTATACATTAAGCACAAAATCAGGGGAAAAAATGTGGCCAAAAAACTATTCCAATTGAATACTAAGTTTAATTTTGACTTGTACTATAGGCAAGGTGAAAGAGTATATAAAGCAATTCCATACTAAGCATTCTGTCACCAGCATCTTCAGAAATTCACACAACTGGACACTTTTCCAAACAATCATAAGTATGAAGCAATTGCCAGGGCACATTAGTTCAGATGAAATCCCAGGCTAGAAATATCCAGGGGCAGGTTCTCTTGCCTCAAAAGGGGCTATGAGGCTGAAAAATATGGCTCTGGATTAAGCTTTCGTCAAAAGGAAGCGGTATCATCCGTAGCACAGTGACGTGGCCTCACCCAAGTCCACATTAACAATATTAAAAAAAAAAAAAGAAGGTAGGATCAAAGCCAGAAAAACCAGTTATTGGCTTCAAGCATGTTTTATGTTGCCTTCCAGTTAAATGAGACTTAAAATTCAAAGACTTGATTGATTTCCTTTTATGTCCATATTTGCATGAAACTCTGGTCTAGCTTCATTTGCATATACATGAATAGGCATAGATAAGCTACAGAAAATACCTCTTTGGAAATAATATAACTTTAAAACATCTCAAAAGCTATTGGTTAGGGTGAAAAAAATAAAAAGCAAGCTTCCCTTATCTCACAGCATATGCAAAAATCAACTCAAAATGGATTAAAGACTTAAACATTAAGACATGAAATGGTAAAACTCCTAGAAGAAAACAGAGGGACAAGCTCTTTGATTGATTTTAGTAATGGTTTTTTGGAATTGACACCAAAAGCACAAGCAACAAAAGCAAAAATAAATAAGTGGGACTACATCAAACTAAAAAATTTCTGCACAGCAAAGGAAACAATCAACAAAGTGAAAAGGCAACCTGTGGAATGGTAGAAAATATTTGCAAGCCATATATTTTATATGAGTTAATATACAAAACATATAAGAAAGTCATACAACTCAAGAGGGAAAAAATAATTCAATTAAAAATGGCAAAGAATCCAATAGACATTTTTCCAAAGACACACAAATGGCCAACAGGTATATGAAAAGATCCTTAACATCACTCATCATCAGGAAAATACAGATCAAAGCCACAATGAGGTATCACCTCACACTTGCTAGAATGGCTATTTCCAAAAAGTCAAAGGTTAAAAAGTATTATAGAAGTTGTGGAAAAAAGGGAACTTCTGTGTAGTGCTGGTGGGAATATAAATGGTACAGCCACTATGGAAAACAGTCTGGAGGCTCCTCAAAAAATTACGAATAGAACTACAGTATGATCCAGCAATCCCACTTCTGGGTATATATCCAAAGGAAACTAAATCAGTATCTTGAAGAGATAACCTGCATTCCCAAGTTTATTGCAGCATTATTCACAGTAGCCAAGACAAGGAAACAACCTGTGTCCATCAACAGATAAATGGATCAAGAAAATTCTGGATGTTTATATATAATGGAATATTATTCATCCATGAGAAAGAAGAAAATTCTGCCATTTGCCACAACTTGGGTGAAACTGGAAGACATTATGCTAAGTGAAATAAGCCAGGCACAGAGTGACAAATATTGCATGATCTCACTTGTATGTGGAATCTAAAAACAAAACAAAAAAAAAAATCAAAAAACAAAGCCCAAAAAACTGAAACACATAGTAACAGAGAGTAGAATGGTATTTACCAGAGGCTGGAGGGTAAGGGAAATGGAGAGTTACTGATCACTTTCGGTTATAAGATGAGTAAGTTCTGGAGACCTAATGAACAGCATGGTGACTATAGTCAATAACAACGTATTGTATACTTGAAATTTGCTAAGATCCCCAGTGTTCTCAACTACAAAAAAAAAAAGGAACTATGGGAGGTGATGGATATGTTAATCAGTTTGATTGTGGTAATAACTTTACAATGTTATACGTATATCAAAACACTTATAGACCTAAATATATACAATTTTTATTTCTTACAAAAATAAAATTAAATAAATACAAAATAAAAAACAGATTTAAGTTTCAAATGCCAGATCCATAAATTATTAGTAAGTATTGAGCAGTATATTTAAACTCCCAGGGTCGCTATTTTCTCGTCTGTAAAACAAGGATAATTTCTACCTCATAGGAATTTCTTAATTATGGTAGGTAGTTGCTAAAAGGACACTTGGTAGTCACACCCTTGTATAATCTCTTCCTCTCGAGTGTGGGTAGACATAACAATTTACTTCTAACAAAATATAGCAAACGTAACAGGATATTACTTCTGATATTAAACTACAAAAGACTGCGAGTTCCATCTTGCTTGTTTCTCTCACTCTCTTACTTGCTCTGAGGGAAACCAGCTACCATGTTTGGGTTGTCCTATACAGAGGCCATGTGGCAAGGAGGTGAGGGAGGCTTCTACCCAGCAACCAGTAAAGAACTGAGACTTTCAGTCCAATCACCCATGGGAAACATGGTCCAACTACGTGAGTGTGTGTGGAGGCTAGAGACTGCAGTCCCATCTAACACTTTGCTTGCCTCCCTATGAAAGACCACAAGACACGTGGCCCAGATAAGGGAGGCCCAGATTCATACCTACAGAAACTGTGGAATAATAAATGTTGCTGTGAGCCATTATGTTTAGGGTAAATCCCTACACAATGATAAATATATAACACAATATTGTTATCCACAGAGCTGTTGAAATACAGCTCTGAATCTTAGGAGAATGCACTGGAATTAGAAAGCGTATCAAGAAATACAGTCTGCCTTAAACTGAATAGAAAATATACAGCAGAAACTAACACAACCATGTAAAGCAATTATACTCCAATAAAGATGTTTAAAAAAAATTAACAACAAAAAATTGAGTAGAAAAGAGGGTAAGACAAATCCTTAGAAATAACCAATCATTAAGAAAAAGAAGATCCATCAGTGGAAGAGAAACCCATGGCGAAGGCCAAAAGGAGCAGTTATAACACTGAGGCTGAGAATTAGGAGAGAGTGTATAATGGAGGCCAAGTGAGGAGAGAATTTCAAGAAGGAAGTTAATACCAAAGTTTAATTAATATTGAGACAGAAGGAAGAGGAGTAATATTTGTTAAAAACTCATTATGAGACAGGCACTTACAGGTGTTTTGCAAGTACTAACTTATTTTGGTGCTTGTAACATTAAAGCATATTTTTTCCCATTTCACAGATACGAAAGATGCTCAAATGAGGGAAATACCTTGCCCAAAGTCACACAGTGTGTGAAAGTGTCAAGATTCAAATATAGATCTGTCTAATTCCAATCCCTGGCTTTTTCCACAAATATACAACGACTCACTGACTTGTATAGAATAGCTTATAAAGCTGTCACATATAACAAACCTACTTAGACTGATATAAAATCCCTCTGAGGTGGTTAGGAATTTCCTCTCCAACCATTGGATGGTGCTCAGGCTTTTCCATTTAACATTCCTGAAGGAACTATGTTCTCTCAGAACCCTGCTCATGTTGGAAGGGCTACTCTTCCCTCCTACCTTTGTGACTCCTTCCAGATACCATTTAAACATTACCTCCTCCAACAAGGTCAATCTCCTATCTTAGGTGGAGTTGGTGACTCGAAGTTCAGATGCATACCTCCATAGTAGCACTTACTATGCTCTGTTTTAGTTGTTGCTTTATGTCTCTATCTCTTCCATCGTAGGCTCTGTCTATACTTCCTGTCATGATGTCTATATGCCTGACTTATAATAGAAAATAGATATCTGTCAGATGTAGATTGAATGAATAAATGAATGAAAACAATCCTGAAGACTAAGATGAAAAAGGTAGAGGAATGACAAGCAGAAACAAGAGCATATATGAAAGTCTGAAAGCATAAAAGAGCATGGGGTATACAGAAGAGAAAACATTGCCATATGGAAATTTAAGCTCATTTCATCACACATATACGAAATTCAGAACCATATGGTTATGGAATTCGCTAGGAGGAGCAGAAAAAGAGGTGGAAAAGCTAAGGGTTGTAACAGACACTGCTGGTTGCTGTCTAGTAGCCAAATTGTAACAGAGAAGAACAAACCTGACTCCATATTAGATTTATTTCTTTAGCTCTAACCCTTGTGGTCTGCTGCCTGTGCTTAGTCATGCTGGCTCTGCACCTTTTGTAAAAGATGTTACCTCTAGCCTGAAATATACAGGATAGCCCATTCTCAAGACTCTGACTTTCAAAGGTATAACATTTTCCCATTTATATGGAGATAAAAATTTGCAGAACAGAAAATAACAATTGTCTTGTTGGGAGTTTATAGGAACATTGTGAACAGACCTCCATGGACAACTAACTGTACAAACAAAGGATTCCGGCACCAAGAAGTTTGCACAACGAGCCACACCCTCTCCTCTTTTAGTATAAAAGAAGCCTGAATTCTAACTCAGGTAAGATTGTTCTTTGGGACACCATCTTATCAGTATGCTGCCTTTCCAAATAAAGGCACTATACCTTGCCCCAATACCTCCTCTGTGGATTTATTGGCTTGTCATGTAGCAAGCCAGCATGAGCTTGGACTCCGTAACAATATCTCTCCTCCTCCTTCCTAACAGAACTCTTGAGTTCAGAAGTTCACCTGCATGTAACCATGTGCTTCAGGGACTGCTTATTCCCAGGCTTAGGAAGGAAGAGCGGGGGTTCCTGTTGTCTAAGGCAATCCTGATGGGTACATACCTCTTGCCCAGGTTGGTGTAGATATGCGTATGTGATGCAACATACCCAGCCATGTGCTTATGCCCGGTAGAAACTTCATTTGTATTGATTAGTCACTACCTACTAATTGGGGTGATCTCAAGCTACTATTATTACCACATAATAATAATTGTCATTTATTGAGCATGTGCTGTGCTAAGCACACTAACAAGCGCTTTAGACACCTCATGTATAAACAAGCCCTAGGAGCAATCTCTTTGCTGGGGGAAGGGTTCAGGACTGACTTAATTTCTAGACAATGTATTTCAATTTGCATTAGCTAATCCATTTTGTTCACTAGAACAAATCACTCTTTGACCCCAGTGGGAAGAAAAAAAAAAGGCCTATTTATTACACGTCATGGTCACAAGAGAGAAGATTCCTTAGACCAGATATTCTTCCCTGGGTAGATGCAGTATTGATTTTCCTGAACCTACCTTGGAAAAAGCCCGTCTGCTGCAGGATCGTCATTTCAGTCACGCAGGAATGCTCAGGGAGGCTGGGCTCTGGCTCAAGAGTCTGCTAGGAGGCCGCCTTCTTCTGACCGGCCAGGCAGAACACAGTCCAGCCGAGCCGAGCTGCGGGGCCCACGCAGCCCTGGCCAGGAGCGCGGCTGCATGATGCGTCTCTGCCTCGTCCGCTGCAGTCTCCGCCAGCTGCAGGCTGGGAGGAGCCAAAACACCAGGCGACCCCACCCGGGGCCTTGTATCCTATCCCATAGGACAGTATGCACCTTAAGGTCCTAAAGAACAGGCATGGGCTTCCCTGGTGGCGCAGTGGTTGAGAGTCGGCCTGCCGACGCAGGGCACACGGGTTCGAGCCCTGGTCTGGGAAGATCCCACATGCCGCGGAGCAACTGGGCCCGTGAGCCACGAACTACTGAGCCTGCGCGTCTGGAGCCCGCGAGCCACAGCTACTGAGCCTGCGCGTCTGGAGCCCGCGACCCACAGCTACTGAGCCTGCGCGTCTGGAGCCCGCGAGCCACAGCTACTGAGCCTGCGCGTCTGGAGCTTGTGCTCCGCCAACAAGAAAGGCGGCGATAGTGAGAGGCCCGCGCACCGCGATGAAGAATGGCCCCCGCTCGCCGCAACTAGAGAAAGCCCTCGCACAGAAACGAAGACCTAACACAACCAAAAATAAATAAATAAATAAATAAATAAATAAATTTATTAAAAAAAAAAAAAAGAAAAGGCACAAAATGTTCAAGGAATGTTTAGAAATAAGTTGAGAGGGTGCGTAGGGAAACCATGCCGTCATCAGGACACCAGCTCTGGGATGCTGAGCATCACCCATCCTCTCCTGAGTGAAAATGACTGTTATGACTCTTCAGCCTTCTCTTCCTTAGAGGCTGATGCGGCAGACAGAGTCCAGTTCATCCGCTTGGGCTGCGGCAGGATCTGCGCCTGTGTCACGTGGCTTCCGGTCACCTCTGCAAACTTTCTGGTGACACTGGTCTTGCTGCTGCCTTCCAAAGACTTCTGGTACTCTGTGGTCCACGGGATCATTTTTAACTGCCTGGCGGTGCTTGCCCTGTGGTGTCTCACCTGAGGACCGTGCTCACCCCCCCGGGGGCAGTACCCAAAGGAAATGCTACTAAAGAAGGCATGGAGGTTTGCAGCTGAAGCCTGGAGAGGGGATCTGTACAAGTGTCCCAAGTGCTGCTGGATCAAGCCCGAGCGCGCCCACCACTGCAGTAGTTAAACCCAAATCCACTCCATATACAATGACAAAGCGGAAATAGAGAAGCTGAAGAGCGAGAAGCCCACGTGGGAGCAGTGGCTGCTATAGGAAGGGATGAAGTCCGTCTTTGGGGGCCCCCTCGAAGCTCTGGATGAACCCCTTCATCGGCTTCCGCTTTAGGCAACTGCAGACCAGACCCAGGAAAGCGGGCCCCCCATTCTCAGTGCGAGGCCCTCTCATCATGCTGGCACTTGTGAATGGACTTTGTTTGGGGTCGGAAAGGGTGTCAACAGCCCATCTGTGACCAACAGGGCAAATGGAACCTACACAGACCAACTGCTCGGAGCAAGCAGAGTTTTATATATTTACGGTCACGGATGGCAGATTTCCACACCAGTAACCGGGTGGCATTCTGATCAGTGTCACTGCCCAGTGATGCAGGTGTGTGGCCACACGAAGAAGCCAAATGTCATTATCTTCCAGCACAGTTAGGAGTTTTGTTAACATGCTTCACATTTTCTAAGAAGAAGATGTGTGGGATATTACACTGTTTATTAAAAATCCTGTGTGCCGAGCTGCTTTTCTCAATCATGAAGAAAACAAGCCAATCCAGTGAACAAGAATTCTGCAGCTGGTGGTTTCAGGGAGCTCCCACTTACCCTCTTACTCACCAGTGACCCCCTCGGTCAAGCAGGAGCCCGTGTAGGTTTCCACAGCTCCGACACTTTGCACTGAGCAGCACGGGGGCTGCAGCCACGCTCCCCTGCCAGGAAGTGGCGGTCCCTGACCCTGTGGGCAGGTCTGCGCGTGTCTGTTTGTGTGTGTGTGTGTGTGTGCACGTGTGTTTTGAAGTGGGCAGTGTTGTTCAGGTGATGTAACATGTAATGGGCGTGTGCAGCAAACAAGCTATGTTTCAGAAACCGACGTTTCAGGGAAGAGGGGAGAGATGTGCGGAGTCCTCCTGCCCTGGGGTTTACTATGAATGTATTGCATATTGGAGACTATCTCGATCCAAAACGCAATCATTCCTGTGTGGTTAAAAAAAAAAAAAAAAAAGAAATATTAATGCTCGTGGACAAACCATGAAGGTGGCAGTGAGTCTCAGAGCACGATCTAAATACACACGCAAGTTATGGGTTATAACAGACCCTCTTCTTGACCAGGGCCCAGCAGGCTCTCCTTCCAGATCCTGCCCACAGAAAGGTTAGCATCTCAAAGGTCCTTCTCCCTGAAAGTTGTTTCATTTGAAAAAACACTTTCATTGCTCATTGGCTTCACTACAGTCTAACCACCAGGGCCTCCTTGCACTTTTCAACCTGCCAAGATTGTCCCCACTTCAGTCCTCTGCATTCCATGTTCCCTCTGGCCAGATGGATCTTCCCCAAGATATCCCATGACTCATTTCTTCATATCCTTCAATTTACTTAAATTTTATACTCTCAAAGTAACCTAATGTCTCTATATAAATTAGCAGTCCTGTCACTCTATCACCTTAGCTGAATTACTTTTCATAATAGAACTTGTTGCTATGTGGCCTTGTACTATTATATTTTTACCCTGGGTCACCCCAACTGGAATGTAAATTTCCTGAGGCTGAGGGCCGGACTTTGTCATTTTGTTCCTGATTTCCCCAGATCCCAGAAGAAGTGTGCCTGGCACAAAGTTGGCACTCAGTAAATAGTGCTGAATAAGCAAATGAATCATATTTATTATAGAGGTAAAATGTATTAAACTAAAAAAATTGGACAGATTCTTAACTGATCAGTACATGTTTTAAACCACTGGATCTTGAATACTAGTATGTTCTGCGTTTTCTTTCTCAAGTGTGTCTATAGTGGGGGAGGAGAGAATGTTCTTAAATTTTTTAGGCTTATTGTAGAAATCAGGACCTTGAGATTCACGTTCTTCTTTAAGGCCCATCTAGCACTCCTCCCACTCCCCCACTTGTTAGGCTGCCTCTGGCATTTCAAGGTTTACATGACAGATAAGAAGAGACTTGTAATGCAAGAAATATCTTACTTAACTCTAGCGTTGACCTGGCCTTGGTACTTTCTGGGCTTGGAGGGTGTTAAGACTACTTCTGTTTCTTAGGGAGTGGTTGTAGTTTCTTCAGACATCACTCCTTCGCTGCTGGGATCTCTCGCTGCAGATACTTAGTGCAGGTAAAGTCTTCCCCTGATGCTACTTGCAAATCTCTGCCTTCCCAGCCTCTAGTTCCCTTGGTCCGCTCCTCACAGGATATCATCTAAATTAGGATCCCATCATCCCTCTAGGCAGCCCTCTTGAACCTTCTTTTTAATCACTCTTGCTCAGCCTTCAGAATAACTAGACAGCTATAGCTTCTCACTTTTAAGCTTTATCAGACTTTGAACCAGGCTTCTTTGCTAGACAGACTCCGGGTAACAGAAGTAAAGCTGTTTGAGTGTTCTCCTTGAAGCACTGTCCAAAGCCATACATGGGGAAAATGCAAAATATCTTCTAAATTTCGGAAAATTCCTGGAGTCTTACTTTCCATAGTCCCTTCTTCTTCAAGCCGCATTGTCTTTGCATCTGCCCTTGAACTGCACTCTAACTGACTCTGAGTCCTGCCAAGAAATCCACTTATACCAAACCTTTCGTGAACAATGTAGACCTGATTCAGGAATTTGTAGGGGTGGCAGAGGCAATATTGAAATCATACCACTGACAGTAACCAAGTCAAGCCACATCCTGCACACAACCTTTCTCTATCATGCAAAGCAATTCAGGCTTCTCAGACCCCTGCTCCCTAATTTGCCCGCCCAAGATCAAGATTTTTCAACATAACAAATACCATTTCTATAAGAAAGGAGCTCTCCTCAAAAAAGAGCAGTCATGTTTGTAAATATCAAAGTTTCTTTCTTGCCTAAATGTATATGTATGTGAATGTACATGTCTATTTAGATTAACAGAAAACAGTACATGATGGATTTCTTTACACTTGAATTTGAATAATATTAAAAATGCAAAATGTTGAAAGTTACAAGGTCATCACTGCTTTAAATATTATGTGCGTGCACACACATAGGAAATATGAAGCAAATGTCAACCTCAGCTCCCACTATGTCTCAGATGGGACCACTTTAGCAGTTTGATGGATTGTCAAGTGTTCTAAGGCTAATGCAGACATTTGCATGCGTACGTATAAAGGTGTGTGCAGTTTTTATAGAAATATAATTGTGTGAAACACATTGATCCGTAGGTTGTTTTTTCCGTTAACAATATATCCCCAACATCTTTCTGAGCAGTACGTACACCAGTCTATTTTTTTGGCTGCAGTGCACTCCGTTTCATGAATGCAGCGTAGTTGATGCAGGCTCTGCTCGCCACACCTCCTCACTCCCACAACCACATCTCCAGTCTTTTATAGCACCTAATCGGGGATGAGCACATCTTTTCCCAAATGTTTTGACTATGTTGTCTTTTTCTCTCCGCGTGAACTTTAGAATAATTTTTGAAAGGTCAAAGAAAAACAAACATCCCCCTGAAATTAACATTACAGGAAATGGAGATATCAATTTGAGGGTGAATTAGCATCTTAAAATATTGCCTTTCCATCCAGAACCATGACATCCTTTTACATTCATTCATGTTCAAGTTGTTTGTTTGATTGACTTTATGTCCCTTGATAAAGCTTTGTGGTTTTTATCTTAAATGTCAGACACGAGCAACGATAAATGAGTGCTTAATATGCGTCCCAGGAAGTTTTGCAATTAAACCTATAACCGAATTTCCAGATAAAAAAATTTTAAAAGCTGCCTTTGTGTTCTTACTTCTTAAATAATTTCAGTTTTTAACATTCTAATGGCTTCTATGGGTTGTCAACTTTTTTCATTGCCAATATTTCATTCAATAATGAAATTAATCTAAATCGTAGGAATGTATCTTTTTTTTCCCCCCCTGGAAGGTTTAACAAAGCTATTAAAATTTTGAATGTAATGTGTCAGCTAACATATGTGTAGTTTATTCTCCTGAATTGATTCCATGCAACAAACTTTGCTTGCCTGTGTTAGAAGTCCTAAACATTTCTTTTAAATTGAGTCTTCCTAATTAAGTATCCATGAGGGGTCAATCAGGGCAATGATAAAAATTGGTTCTGTTATTTTAAAACACTTATCTGTGTTTTCTATTGTAGTAAACCATAAATGCTTGCTTGGAGGAAGAAGCTGGGCATTCACCTCCTTACTCTGGACTTACACTTGAAACTTTAAGTGTGTACACCATACACAAATGCTGAGAATTCTATTGTGTAATCTTAACATTTAAATGGTCTATCCGTCCATTTTGGTGGGAAAACAAAAACTGCTCTACTTGTTTTAATAGGAAGGGATTTAATAGAGGGAATTGGATATTTAAAGTGCTGTTCATAAGGGCAAATAAAGGTCAGGGTGTGCCACTGCTGGTTTTAGGAAATCAGGAAGTGTGGAGATTCAGAGAAGTTTTGCTGAATCTCTCAGTTGCCTACAGCACTGAAGCAGGTGATTAAAAGAAGCTCATCCAGAAGATGATGCAAACCTTATGTCTACGGTCAGCTGAACATCTCACCTGTTACTGCCGGAAACAAAAAAATGACTTCAGTCTGTCCTTCACATCTCTTGTGACTAATCCTCTTGTTGGAATTAAATTTAAACCATGTGGCTTGTGGCGAAGGAGTCTGGGAAATGCAGATATAAGGAGGATCTTAGAACGGCAAGGATGGAACTCAATACTAACAGACAATATTTCACCCAAATGTTCATTAGCATCATTCCTAAGATTGTCCCATTAGACACCTATAATACACATACTCATTTCAGGTTGGATCAAACACTCTATAATTTTCGACTTGATCTGAACTCATCTGGATGCCCTGATTCCCTACTTGCAAAATCCTAAGTTAAAACTTCCTCAGCCAGCAACCCCTGTTGGCAGTACCCTCTTAGACTTTTAGAAAATGGTGTAAAAATCCCTTTCCAGAACTGGCCCAGCCGAGCTGATTTATATCCTCCCTATTTTCATTTCCTTCTACTACAACAGTGAGAGAATGAGTTATAAAACTTGGCTAGCACTTTCCCTAGCAACAAACCAAATTAATACCGCCTCATTTCTCTTGGGTCACATTTCTACTCAAGAAGATTAACGTGTTTTCAAGACTGGCTAGGTGGTTTTGAATAACCGAAACTGTCAGTTTTACTGAATCATTCTTGGAATTGATTTGAGCCTTGTTGAGAGTGCTATCTTTAAAGGCTTAATTTGATTATTCACGGAAGGACTTCATGCAGTTTTTGAAATATATTATCCATCTCCATGTCAATGAGCCTGGAAGTTTGTATAATCCTGGATAGGTTCCAGCAACATCATCCTGAGCGACTATGAGAATCGAGATCCAAAATCTTTAGACAGCAAATTTCCATTTATATCGCCTAATTTTCAGCTCCAGAGTCCTATAAAATGATTTCAGATGAATTCTAAATATTTATTAATATCAAAATCTCCACTATGATAAAAAGAACTTTGTATCAAAATTGTTTTTCTCTTCTCTCAAAAAGAAAGAGTCATGAACAATTCAGGCAAATTGTTAGCATGGAAAAATCCAGAAATGCAGACAGAAACTAACAGAAAAAAAGTCACAAGTTAATGTCACTCTACTTTGAATAATTTAAAGAAAAACTTTCAAATTAATCATCAATTATCTAGCTTTTAACTTTTTAGACTAATAATTTTCTGAATTTGGTTGGTACACAGGAATATATTCTGCCTCTATATGAATTTTGTAGTCATCACTGTGGTTTCATTAAAATCTATACATGTTATAGGAGATGTTAATAATATCAAAATTATTTGTCATACAGTGATATGTAAAGCAGATTTCAAAATAATGTACTCTGACCCCATTTTTACTAAAAAGATAAAAAGATGAATTGTATTCTTAGAAAACCATTAATTATCTACGGCCAATGATATTATGATTGATTCTAATATTCCTATGTGTTTTCTGCATTTTCCTATAAAACTTTTGTTATTAAACATAGTTATTTTCAAGTAAAAGAACCAGTCTTCATCTGGAATTTTCCCCCAGAGGATCAACTAATCCTCTCCTCTTAAATTTACATATTACAAGTAATTTTTGACAAAAATACAATCACATTTCTGTGGAAAAGGGTCTTCTTTCCAACCAATTATGCTGTAACAATTGTATATACATAGGCAAAAAAGTGAACTTTGATAAATTCACTCTATACAAAAATTAGCTCAAAGTGAATTTTAGATGTTAAATCTAAAATTATAAAACTTCTAGAAGACCACAGTGGGAAAAAAATCTTTGTGATCTTGGGTTAGGTAAAGATTTCTTTGATATGATTGAAAAAAACATAATCTGTTTTTTAAAATGAATTGATAAGTTGGATTTCATCAAAATTTAAAGCTTCTGCTAGTTTATGACACTACTAAAGGAATGAAAAGCCAAGTTACAGATTGGAAGGGAATATTTGCAAATCATATATGACAGAGAACATATAAAGAACGCTCAAAATTCTAACAACAAAACAAACAACTCAATAAAAAATTGGGCAAAATACTGAGTAGAATCTTGACAAAAAAACTTACGGATAGCAATTAAGCACACAAAAAGATGTTCAGAAGAATTAGTCATTAGAAAAATGCAAATTAAAATTATAATAGTATGCAATTACATATCTATTAGAATAACTAAAGTTAAGAAATCTTATCGTACCAAGTGTTGGCAAGGATGTGAAAAGACTGGAACTCTCTAGCAATGTAAAATGAGGCAGCACTTTGGAAAACAGTTTGGCAGTTTCTTTAAATGTTAAACATATACTTATCATATAACCCAGCCATTCCCCTGCTAGGTATTTCTTGAAGAGAAATGAAAGCATATATCCATTAAATATATGTACATAAATATTCATAGAAGCTTTATTTGGAAAAGCCTCAAACTCTAAACGACCCACCTCTCCATCAATAGGTGAATGAATGAACAAACTGGTATATCCAATGCTGAATATATTCAATGCTGAATATAAAATGGATTACTATTTAGCAATAAAGTAAAATGAACTATTGATATATGCAACAATGTGAATGATTCTCAAAATAATTCTGCTAAGTTAATGAAGCCAAACAAAAAGAGTCCATACTGTGTAATTCTATTTACACATGATCCTAGAAAATGCAAAGTCATTTATAGCAACAGAAAGCAGACAGGATTGCTTTGGGGTAGGCAAGCTGGGAGTGTGAAGAAGGAAGAATAAGCAAAGGTCTTAAGCAACTTTTGGGGGGAATGGTTGGTATGTTTATTATCTTGATTTTAGTGATACTTTACAGATACAGTTACATATCATATCTATATGTTTATATCATATACAGTTAACCTTTGAACAATACTGGTTCAAACTGGGTGGGTCCACTTATACATGGATTATTTTCAACAAACACAGTACTACATGGTCTGCAGTTGGTTGAATCCAAGGATGTGGAACCCCAGATATGCAGGAACCATGTATACTGAGAGCTGACTAAAATTTATACGTAGGTTTTTTTTCAACTGGGTGAAGGGTTGATGTCCCAAACACTCGCATTGTTCAAAGGTCAACTGTATATATAAAAACTTATCAAATTGTATTCTTTATATATGTATGTTTAATTTATTATATGTTAATTGTATATATATTATTATATATAATATATATATAGCTATCAAAAAAAAAAAAAAAAAGGAATACATGCTGTTTTGGGTATCTATTACTATGTAACTAATTCCTCCAGATCTTAATGTCTTAAAATAACAAACATCTCCGGGAATCACAAATCTGGAAATGGCCTACCTGGATGATTCTCTCTCATCTCATGAGGTTGCAATCAGGATGACAGACAGGGCTGCAGTCATCTGAAGGTTGGGCTGCATCTGGGGGATGCTCTTTCAAGATGGTTCACTCACATGGCTGTTGGCATGTGGCCTCAGTTCCTCTTCATACGGACCCCACCATAAAGCTGCTTTGTAACCTTCAGAATAAATAATTCAGATGAGAGCAAAAAGGAAGCCATGTTGCCTTTTAAGGCATATCATCATTTTTGAGATATTCTATTGGTCACAGAAACTAACCATGATACAATGTGGGAGACAAATATACAAGGGCATGAATCCCAGGAAGTAGGGATCCCTAGGGGCCATCTTGGAGCCTGACCCTTACATATGTTCATTGTAGACTATGGCAGTATTTAAATTTGGAAGTGAAAACTCTTTGTATTCCCACAGCCAAAGTTAACATTTTCTGCTTATAAGTATTCCACAAAAAATATCATGCCTACTGTTTCACATTTTTTTCTTCACTTAATACACTATAGACATCCTTCCTTGTGAGCGTGAATTTGCTAATATGGATGTCTCATCTTTTTTGTCTTTTTTAAAACAACTTCATTAAGTTATAATTAACATAAAATGAAACACACATATTTAAAGTAAAAACAAAACAAAACCACTTAACATGCCTATTTGAAAAATAATAAATTGACCTATATCAATAATTAAATTTATGCACTTTGTTTATTAGCACCCTCTGCCTAATAAATTGGTATATGATAACAAGCATTTGAATCTAAGAGTTAAAAAAGTTTGGTATATTTTAGACTTACCTTTTTCCCTCTAGTCACTTTAGAGCTTCTTGGGCTTCTTCGTCTTGACGGAAAGTTTTGGAGATTATATGTTTGGGGCATTTGAGCTAGGCAAGAGATGAGGGGTCATTGCAACTTCAAGGCAGGATGAAAGAACAGGAAGAATTTTGGGTCTCAAATTCCTTCCCACAATGCAGGTAGCTGGCAATTAGATATATTCATAGTAAGCATTCCATTAATAGTACTTATTTAAACTTTAGGATATTTATGGTAATAGAAGAGTTATAAGTTTTTAACAAATGAAGTCATGCAATACTATTATATAAGAAAAGAAAAAAATTTAACCTCAGTATTTTTTCTTGTACAGTCTTCATAATGAATTAAGCAACAAATAATAAACCTCTTTTTAAAAATAGACTGAATGGAGTATGAATTTGGCACAGTGGCTTAATTTTCTTACTTATTTTAGCTACAAAATGGGGTTTATAAAAAAGGCTTCAAGATTTAGATGAAATATTTAACATTTCTAAATTTAATATTTATAGTTCTATGGAAAATCTTTCACTTTCTTCTTTGCAGTTGAATTTATTATAACAGAGTTGATTTTAGAAATTCTCTCTTGGAGACTTTAATTGTTTAAAAATTCATAGCTTCACCAAAATGGAGAATTAAAGAGAAATCGACTATAAGCTTGGTGAAGGGAGGCTTATCATTCTACCACCAAGATCTGACACACTGCAGGTGCCCAGGAAATAAGAGTCAAAGAACAAAGCTTAAGAGAGCTGGACATCAAGCAGAGCTGCCCAGCAAACCAGCTGTGTGTTAACTTAGGCAAATCATGCCTCATTTTCCTTGCTTAAAATGGAGTGTTTCTGACCAGTCCTATTAATTGGGACTTTTAATTGTAATAGAAATTCATATAAAACTGGTCCAGCTAAAAAAAAAAAAAAAAAATTAAGTGGCTGGGGGCAGAATTTAGTGACACAGAGTTCTTGCTTCTCTACATTCAGGAGACTTCTTGTATACCATCTTCCTTATCTGGGACTGGCTGAAAACTCTCAGAAATACCACTGCTTCTATCACATGTCTGTCCACAAATAGTCACTGCCTTTAAGGGCATGTAGTCTTCAGCTAGGCAAGGCCTGTATCACGTGTCTACCCCTTAATGCTGGTGGGACATGGAGTGAGGGAGAGTGATCACTCCATCCAAATCTCATGGAATGGATTTCCTTAGGAAAAGAGATTTTCTTACCAAAAAAGGAGAAAGGGAAGCTCGACATATACAGCCTATCCATTACAAGGCTCATGGAATAAATAGCCTTCCATATTTTAAAGATGATTAAATACCTGGTTCTGTTTTCAGGATTTAATGCCTCCTAAATAATCTTTATTAAGTAATCCTTCTCTGTTAGGACTGCATATCTTAAATGTGAAGGTTAATCTTGTCAAAATACCATGGGCAGCTATTAATTTAGCGGCATGATCTTTTCTAACTGAAAACAAAAACTTTGTGATATCTATATGCTTTTAGAGAAGCTTAAGGAAAATTGCTTTGCAGAATAATCTCTCTTGTCAGACACAATCCCCCCAGACTGTGTTCCCAACTGGACTTGATTAAACTTTTACTGTTTCTTTGTTCAGCTCAAACTAACCACACTGGCACACTTAGGGCTGCTTCCAAGCGGTGTTTCTGGCAATAACACTCCTGTCTACACAGACTGTTCTTAAAATTGTGACCATATGAAAGAGGAAGTTTAGCCCAGGAGACCAATGTTTATGTTTTCATAACACCAAAGTCAGCCAGTAATCACTTTTGAATTACCATGATATCTGCTTTGGTTAATTTGAGTAAAGTTGCAATTTTTAAAGGCCTGTAAGTTTTGAGTATGTAAGTACTGAACATTGTAAATGAGGTTTATAAAGTGTGATTGAAGTACATGCCTAGTTAAAAAAAAAAAGTATAGCCAGAAAAGCAGAAGAAAAGCTTCAGTCAGATCTTATTTTACTGAGAGAAACGTAATTCCTGGAACCCAATCTAAAAATCATTTTAGAAAGATTTTTGTCAGGGTTGTTTAGGCTAGAGAAGAAAACTTGGAGTGGCTTAATCACTGTCTTCAAGTGTATGAAGGGATTCTATGAAATTGAAATTTATTACTTTTTCCCTTTCCATGGTGAATTGAATGAAATAAAATAGCATTAAATTAAGTCAGAGGCAATTTAGGTTAGACATAATGAAGAACTTCTTGGCTAACAGAATTGTAACACAGCAGAATTCCTCCAAGGGAAACTGGGAACTATTTGTTCTTCATGGTCATCAAAAAAAAAAAAAAAAAAAAAAAAAGGAAAGGAAGGAAAAACAATGATAAAAGAAGAGGAAAAAAGAGATAGAGCTTTTCCCAGTTCTCTCAGCTGAAATTGTTGTATCTGCTCCACAAGTAATTGGTGTCACTTCTATTGTGTTGATTGTCACTCTCACCCTTTGTGTTATTCATTTGTCTTGGACAAGAGAGACTCTGCTTTAACTTTGACCACGAGATTTCTAAACCATTGCCAAGGAGAGGCTGAAAAGAGATTAAATGGAGCTTGGAGCTGTATATCCAGAGCTGCTGATCTCCGGCATGTGGTGGAACTTAATAACTCAGAATCCGGGACATGTGGTGAAGCCAGACAATTGTATAATTTGGGGACCACATGGCTGGATCGTGTCCTTCTGTGTGGAGTGAAAGTAATATCAGGACAGAAAATGAGGACATGGGGGAAGGATACACGTTCCTCCTTTTTCTGGGACTGGTGTCTTACAGTGTGGATAACACGGAATAGGCATGGTAGAAAACTCCTGGTATTAGAGAGAGGATGGCAGGAAGCAGGTTCATCAAAAGAGGAAGTGGCCCAGGAGACCCTGTCCAGATCTGGTTATAATCTTTCCTTGCTGTTTTAAGACACTCCACTAGAAGCTGAATACTCCGGGTATAGGCACAAACATGGCGGAAGCCTCAATGAAACCAAATATCTTAAGATGTGCATACTGACGAGAATCAAGATGATTCACTCCTGGGAACCCAGGAGTTTTAAGGGTTGTAGGCAGAAGGTGTGCTGGAAAGTGGGTTAAGACACGAGAGACTGAAAACAGGATCGGCTGACACTTTATATGTGGAACAATCAGAGGGACTGGTCCCCATTCAACTAAAGCAACAGCCCCCCTCATACTCCTGCTAGAGATGAGAGATTTATTCCCTGCAGAAATCGTACTAGGAACGTCCTGGCTTAGGGACACCAGGCAGTGAGATACAGTACACATGCCAAAGAGTGAGTCCTCTTCACTCATCCAGAACTAGCTGATGGGCTGTGCATCAAGGCAGAAGATTGAGAACTTTCTCTAGAGTGAAAAGAAAACTACAGATTTGGGGATCCCTCAATACTATAGCTGACCTGACAGACACACAACTTTACTGCATCACTTTTAAGTCAGTCAGAAACCAACAGACATTTGAGGAAAACTTCTACCTCTAACAAGAAGACTAAAACACACCACCATCCATACACAGTGTAAAGAGACAATGTCTCAAAATAAAAGAGACAATGCAGGAAGAAAAAAAAAAACTTTAAAAAACTAAAATTTTTATCCTTAGGAAAAAAAATAGAAAATATTAAATTCATGAAGCAAACATGATGCCATTTTTTAAAGAATAGTTAAACAATAGGAAAAATACATAAAATAGATGGAAGTTTAAAAAATTTTGAAGGAGTGACAAGATAAATTTAAGGAACCCACACAATAGGGTTAAAAGACAGAGATAAACAATAGGAGGAAACAAAGATAAGTTATTCTGAATGTGGATTGAAGTTGCTAATCCAGAGTCATTTTCATTTCCAGTATCCTACCTTTTTTTAGTTGCCTTGGACTTTGGGAGTCCTAGGATAATGTGAAAGAAAAACAAATATAAGTCAGATTGGCTGCATCTTGAGATCACTCAGTCATAGGTGAGGTGGGCTGCTCAAAAGCTACCTTTGGCTTAAGATGTCTATAGGTCTCAAGTAGCCCTTCCAGGGGCATGGGTTTCTCACATATACAGCCCCTTCAACAAAATGCAGGATACAGTAACTTGCCACTGAAATCATTCATTCTCTGCCTTCCATCCAGTGCTTCTGAACGCTTAGAGCCCTGTGATACTATCCTCTCTTAAGAAGCCAAACTGCATAGTCATACTGACACTGAGGTATTTCTCCCTGACTGTGTTAGAAGCAGAGTTATATACATACTAGGAAAAAAGATGAAAAGTGTTCTAAGACAAGGAGAGTAGGAGTTACACACTAGATGGCTCTGTTTAATAGATGAGGAAATTGTGGGTGGAAAGCTGTAACATTTCTTATTTATGCAGTAGTTATACTTTTCTTATTTCTAAATGACAGAAGAATAACACCTTCCAGCAAAGAGTTCAGAACACCTGTCTGAGGAACAAGCATAATCCTAGACTCCAAATCCAGCATCTTTCCGAAGAGCTAGACATACATGTTTTCGAAGGTCAACCATTTGAACTTTTCACTATACTAATCATTGTTCTGTTGATACATTCTTCTTTTAAATGCACTATTCGTTATTACAAATTAAATAGAGTCAAGCAAGTCTAAATTAAGACAATATAACTCATAAAGAGTACCTCTGTTTTCCTTATTTCTAACAGTTGGAGAAGCCATCCACATATATAAGTGTAAGTTCTATTCTGCGTATATAATCTGTATGCTAAATGGTTCTTTGGTTAGAAATACTAATTATGATTTCTCTAAAGAGGTTTTATTAAATGTATCTTTTCATCACTTAAGTTTCCAAAATAAAATAACATGATTTGACACAATAATTTTAAAATAAAGGAATTTTAAAAGTTTTAATTCTAAAAATGTTTTCATTTTTGTTGTGGAGGGAGGAAAGCCAGTCAGAAATGTACATCAGAAGGGTAGTGGAGTCTTTCATTTTTCTTTTCATAAACTGTAATAGTGAGTCTGTATTGATTTATGGTATGAGACTTGCATAAACATAAGACTTTATTTTAATCAACTGAACATGGCCTCCAGAGTTAAAATAAAGTATTTTATATATTGAGACTAATACTATAAACATGATTTATAGAGTTTTGTAATCTCAACATGCAGATCTTAAAAATCCAAGCCTAATCTTTATGCTATTAAACTCTGCAGTACACTCTCTTTGACTTGAGAGAAACTTGAGAAAATTTCTTAACTTGTTTTTCTTTCCCCAGTTCATTTCTGTGCCTTATTTAACAACTCTTTTCAAAATCAGAAACTTGGCATTGTTCTTTGTATTTCTGAAAAGAATTCTCCCTCCCACCATTGTTCTCTGGTTAGAAATGCTGATTATGATTTCTGTAAAGAGGTTTTATTAAATGAATCTTTTCATAGCTTTTAAAAGTTTCCAAAATAAAAATAACATGATTTGATACAATCATTTTAAACTAAGGGCATTTAAAAAGTTTTACTTATGGGACAGAGGAGTGCCATTTTTTTTTTTTTTTTAAAGATTATTAAACTCTTGTTTGGCCTGTTATTGTTTTCCACTTGGAGGCCATCAATCACGGTAAAGCCAGGTTCCCCTGAACCTATCTTCTGACCATTAATCTTCCTCGTTTCTTATTTGCTTAGTCCACTTTGCAGACTGGAATAATCTCCCCTGCTTAGAGATCAGTACACAATTTATCATCAGCTAAAAACCTAGAACTATCTTCCCTAAGACTGCCCAGTTTTGTACAATCTTAACCACTGAGGTGCCAAAAGCTCAAGTTCCTTGGCCAAATTACAGCCTATAGCTCTGTTTCAAAAGGATCATTTTGATCTTTTGACTGGAAATGTTAATACTTTGAAGTATATTTGGTTGCACTAAGCTATATGGTGGTACTCACACGAAACTAGAAATTACCTAAATGTCCAAAAATAGAGAAATGTTTACATAAAGTGTGTTACATTCAAATGTAATAAGCAGTTATTAGCCATTAAAATAATACTAGGGCTTCCCTGGTGGCGCATTGGTTGAGAATCTGCCTGCCAATGCAGGGGACACGGGTTCGACCCCTGGTCCGGGAAGATCCCACATGCCGCGGAGCGGCTGGGCCCGTGAGCCGCAATTACTGAGCCTGCGCGTCTGGAGCCTGTGCTCCGCAACAAGAGAGGCCGCAACAGTGAGAGGCCCGCGCACCGCGATGAAGAGTGGCCCCCGCTTGCCATGACTGGAAGAAGCCCTCCCACAGAAACGAAGACCCAACACAGCCTAAATAAAAATAAATAAATGAATAATTTAAAAAAAAAAAATAAAATAAAATAAAATAATACTAAGGATGAATATTAAACAATAAGGAGAATGTTTAGAATATGGAGTTACATTTTTAAGTAATGAAAGTATTAAAACTGTATACAAAAGAATTCTATTTTTGTGGAAAGGAATAAGAATGTGTATGCATAGTACGTATGACAGAAAAAAATGACAAGGGACTAAATACTAAAAAATGTTAAAGTGATGAAGGAAAATTCCCTATTCTTCCTGTATGATATGTTTTCTAATGTTTTGCAATGTATATATATATTACTTTGTAATAACATTGAAAAACCATTTATAAACAAGAGGTCCTCTATATCTTCATTGGAGACTCGCTATTTGTTTGTTTTGTCTTAGGATAAAAATGGAGGTTCTTGTCCAAAGAGTGTGGTGAAGACCTGCCTAAAAACAGTAGGAATGAGAGGCAGACTCTTGCAGATCCTGAAGGGATGGCTTCAACCCACACAGATCCCTTTTTTGCTCTGAATTTCCAAGCTGGAGAGAGTTCAACCACACCAACTGGCAAGCACTCACTCTGGTGTTCTTTCTATCGTCTGTTACAATTACCATCTCATTTTCAGCTGGGGAACCGCTAACTTGTATTCCATCCAAATAGGGAAAAAAAAAAAAAAGTATGATGGAACTAAAAAGAAGAGCTCCAGTGCTATAGATTGGCTCAGCTATGCTCCAATGGTAGCACGGTTTCATCCCTGACAAGACACAAAGTGTTTCCTCCCTGGTGTCAGTTATTCTGTCCCCTGTGCCCCTAATATGGCTTTACAATGCCACGAGACAGTTTAGGGATTCAAGTGTGACATCTCAAAACATCACCAGTGTCCAAGTGTCCTAAGTTCAAAACTTCAAGGTCTCCTGGTGCCACACTCAGCTCATGTTAGAATCATCTCCATGCCCAATCTAGTGCCCCTTTATATCTGTTTATATCACTGCACTCAGGTGTTTGTAACCTCCTTTGAGGATGTGTCTGATGCACCTTAGTATTTCCAATGATGCTTTGCTTAGTACTTTGCTGCTCATAGATGTTTAGCAGTTCTCTGTTAGAGGGAGGGTAGATAGACAGACATGGGTGATAGACACTGATTCGGTATAAGCTGGTATAAGCCATCTACTCCTAGGCTAAAAGAAGAGAATATTGTTTATTCGTATTTGAGGGTTTGAAGTCGCCCAATAAATGGTGTTCCTTTCTCCAACACATGTTGGGACCCACTGAAGGAAGTTAAGAAAATAGAGATAAAGACACGTTAGAGAATGTGGATGGCCATAAAGGATGTCTTAATAATGTGCTCCAGGGCTGGACAGACTTATCACGGGCCCAGCTAGGCAGCTGCCCCTAAGAGAAATCCAAAGGGGTCAATAAACCAGTTGTATTTGGAGAGGACTTTAGGCTGAAGTCCTCTAAATCACTGATTCTCAAACTTCACTTTGCTTAAGAATCACCTGGAGAGCTTCTTTAAAAATCAAACTGGCAGCTTCCTTCTATCCAGTCATTCTGATTGAGTGGTCTGGATAGAGCCTGTTACCTGTACATTTTGAGACAGGGCTGTATATTCTATCAGAACAGAATTGTTATTATAAGGTCCCAAACACCACAGCTGAACAAATAGTATTCTCTTTCTTCATAGGGTAAAGTTGCCTCTTCTAAGAGCAAGCGCATACGTAAAATTCAATAAGCAATTTGTAAAAATAAAATAATCATTACTAATTGGCAGAGATGAACATGTACCAGCCAGTCAAGTTCATACTGCCTCTCAAAGGGCTTTATTTTGCCAGGTGGCAGACCATACTACTTGGCTGGAAAGGACAGCATCTACATCGGGACATCCTGGGAGCATAGATGTGTGCTTTGGCTTGAGAAACAATGAAGCACATCAGAAGATTTTCTATGACGTGGCCACAGTAAGAATACTGTAAGCCACATGAATCTGACTGGGCTTTTGTTTCTTTAGAGAGTTGACTTTTCAACCTGAAAAATTAGCCATTTTATTTAAAAAACATTCGTTGTATAAAAGTAAAATCTTAATTTCTTCAAGCTTTCCAAGTGAGAAAGTGGATTTTTAAAACCACTTCTCCCCTTCTCCCTACATACATGGAAATACCATAAAAAAGAGCTGAGTGATGACAGGGACTAAGTGAGGGTGACTGATAAATTGTAGTGAAGAATTCTCCCAGTCTCAGTTCCCAGGGGTCACATCTGGTGCTGGAGATGATGTAATCCTAAAGTTATTGCCACTTCCAGCACCTTTTCTCTCTTCCTACCTGCTCATGAGGAAGAGTTACTGGGATGTGAAAACTGATAATCAAAGCGAAAATTGTTCTTTGTTAAAAGCAAAATATTTTAAACAAAAGATAAAGTCTTGCTATTATTAGAAACGTATCTGAGCTGGCAAAAGCAGGAAACTAACATTTATTGTGTCGAATTTCTACTTTGTGCAGACTTCAGTGGTTATGATCTGTTGAAGAAAATGAGGGGCTAAATATCCCAGGTATTCACAGGAGCAATCATTTATAATGATTGTTGCAATGTAACAATTTACTGATTCTTTTTCTCATAGATGTTAGTCATGCCATAGTGGCTAACCTTTAAATTAGCTAGCAAATGTTTCTCTTCATAACTGTTCCCGTTGAAGATAAAATGCTAGTTAATTTCAATAGCAGAGAAGAGCAATTAGAAAATTAAAGACTCTTTCTCTTCATATTTCCATTTCAAAATCTCTGTTAGTTTAAGTAATGTTTTATGCTTTGATCAAAGCTATTAGCAGATGGCTCTATTTTATGAAAGACAAGAGTACATCTAAAATGCCAACACATTTGTAAAATCCAATTCCAGGTTGCATTATTTAATGTCTATTAATAAGGTATAAATTTGCAGTTAAATACATATTTCATCTGAACAAAAATGATTATTCATTTAGTCCTTTTCAAGGCTCTTTTGATTATAGTAGCAGAAACCCATCCCAACTAGCAGAAGCAAAAAAGAGGAGTTTTGGGGAGGCAACTAGGTTGCAATTCCATAAGGTTCCTTTCTCTGCGACTATGTCTGCTTGGGCCATACAATGTTTCTCCTACCCTCAAAACTCCCTCTCAGTTCTACCAACCTCAAGAGGTACCATTTCTGAGGTATTAATTCATGTTAATAGGAAAGAGAAGCTCATGAGTCCACCAAGAGTCCAGTATCTGCTCCACTGTCCAATGAGGACTTGTTTAAACAAGGCTATGCTTTCTCGGGAAAGAGAACTGGACACAGTGGCAGAGACTCGAGCTGTCATCAGAGCTGTTCCTAAATGGTACCTGCAACCATCCGCCACCAATTTAGCCTCATTGCTTCACCATAATGCCATCTGCAGAATCAACAGGTTAGAATCGATTAGTTCTTTGTATTAGTCAAAGTGTAGTTGATTTACAAAATTATATCAGCTTCAGGTGTACAGCTTCAGGTGTACAGTATTTTTTCAGATTATACTCCATTATAGGTTGTTACACGATAATGCCTATAATTCCCTGTGCTATACAGTATATTCTTGTTGCTAACCTAT
Source organism: Balaenoptera ricei (assembly GCF_028023285.1). Lineage (NCBI taxonomy): Eukaryota > Metazoa > Chordata > Mammalia > Artiodactyla > Balaenopteridae > Balaenoptera > Balaenoptera ricei. The sequence goes on from NC_082656.1 coordinate 53,959,177, forward strand.
TTTATATATAGTAGTTTGTATCTGTTAGTCCCATACCCTTAATTTGCCCCTCCCTCCTTCCCTCTGCCCTTTGGTAACCACAAGTTTGTTCTTCTCACAGATATAGAAAATAGTTCATTTCTAAAAATCCCTTTAAATCTACATTTTAAGCACCAACGATAATCATTTTTCTTAAAATAATATCTTCCAGGCCAATGATAAAGAACATTACATCTGCATGTTACATGAAAGCAAACTCAATGGTTAGCTAAAAATTTAAAAATCTGAGAAGAAAACTGAAGGGTAATCACAATCATAATGTATTGCTTTTTTGCTTTTTATTTTATTGAAACAAAATAATTATTTTTCTATCAAAGGAAAAATAATATAAGCTAGCATCTATTGCACCCTAACAATAGCCAAGCAGTATACTGAACATTTAAATGCATTAATGAATTTAATTCTCATATTTATATAAGTTTGGCATCATTACCTTCATTTGGAGATAAATATTTTAAAATTGGATTAAATAGCTGACTCAAAGTCAAACAGCCCTGAAGTAGCACATCTGAGAATCAGCTGTGATTCTGAAATGTTTGCCCCACGGTGCTTGTCTACCGGACTTTCATTTGACATGAGTTTGCTTCTGCTAGTGTGGGATTCTGAGTGAGAGGGATGCAGATTTCATTCAAAACTAATTCTCTTATTCTGCTTTAATTATTTTGACCATCTACCACCCACTCATGGCTCTATGACCATCACTACCATCCCAGGTCATACACAGAAGGAGAAGAAATTGAAAAGGAATGTGAAGGAATAGGATGCTTTCTGTTCGTGAGACGCCAAGGGACAGGACCTTTAAAAAAGTCATCCAGTGCATTTTATGTCTCGCCTCCCCATCATCGTATTCTATACCCCTTTATAAAATTATAGACACCAGAATATTTTATTCCTACATACTAAAGAGCCATGTTAATTCAGCCATGATCCCAGAAGAGTCTCTCTAGTCAAAGGAAATACAGCACAAAATCTTGATAATCCTCCGAATAGATAACCAGTCCTTGAATCAATGACAGTTGACATAATGTTCATTGGATTTATCTTTAAATCATTATTAATGGAGGCAGGGAACATTTCTCAACTCAATATCCCAAGTGTATATTGAACAAAAACTACTGATATATAATGCACATTAAATGCATTTGTCTAGTCCCATCTTAGATTGTGTCATGGACTGAAACAGTGCTATCTCGTTTAACATATCTTAGAAGGCTGAGAACACAAATAAGCATGAGTCCCCAGAGAAGCAGACATTAAGGCTGAAACAGAACAGCAAATAGACTTAAGGAATGCAAGACTACAAGACTGGTCACCATCTTCATATACTTCATATACTTCATGATACTTTACTATCAGTAAAATCTTTCTTTGTCATTGTCATTCATTCATTCATTCATTCATTCAAGAAATATTTATTAACATGTACCAGAAAATATGCTAGGTCCCTTAGAAGCCAGTAATAGAAACAAACAGAAGGGGCTGCTATCTTCTTGGAACTTAGATGCCATAATCTTCATTTCCTACCAAACCTGTGGAGATGCTTGAGTGATTAAAACATAAGTAACATACAGCTCATCTTCAGGTATGTGTCTTTTTTGCCTTTGGCCTCCGTTGTACCTTCTGTGCCTGATTTTTTTTTTATCTTGAAACCATTCAAGCTGCTCCAAGCCTCCTTTCCATGAGAACATATTGAAAAGGGGAGGAGAGGGTCCAAAAAAGAAAAAGAGAGAAAGCAGAGCATTCTCATGCACTCTCTGCAACTCCCACTTCTGGGTTTAGAATGTTTCTTTTGCACTTTCTGTGATGGGAAGGAGATTAGTCTGAGTGACCCCAGGAGTTATGTCTGCATGTGGGAAGAGGGTGCTATCAGCTTGTCACCACATGTAAGTGTCCACTTTGGGTGCTTCCTTTAGCTCTCAAGCAGTACACGTTTTGTTTGTTTGTTGTTTTCCTTCATATCTAGTCTTCAGGGTAAGCCTTCATTCCTGCGAGAGAATTTCAAGTTACTCTTCTTGAACGCAGCAATAACTGATGGATACAAACCACAAGTAAGGAAAATATTGTTTGTTCATCACTGCATCCCTAGTGCCTAGAATTGTGCATGATATGCAGGAAGTAATAATCTTTCCTAAAGGAATGAATGAGTGGATCCAGGAATCATCTCTAAACACCTACTGAAGCATCACTTCCTAACCTCCCACTTATGTGGGTAGCTCTGTCAAGTCCCTCAATTCCAATTGACTTTCCATCCCATTTCCATTCTTCTGTCTGGTTCCCAAGTCTTTTTTTATTTTTTGTTCTGAGACCTGTAATGTACAAGTTAAGCTACTAGCTAGATTCTTCTTCTGTATTGTATCTGTTTGGTTCCCAGTCTCTACTGACTGTCACCTTTGGTTTTTGTTGTTCTTTTGTTCTGTTTTTTCTCTGGGAAATCTCTGTGCTTCCCTTTGATTTGTTGCTCTCTTATTTGATTTCTCCTAGTGATACCCCCTTTTAAACCATCAGTAATTAATTCTTTAAAGTTAAACCTACATACATATGTTATATGCATAGTACATTATCCCATAGATAAAATATAGAAAATCAAGTGAACGAGATTGAGGTACAGAGAATGTTATTTGTTCACCATTGGAGTTTTGCAGACTGATTTGAATTTCTTCTCCAATCAAGAATCGTGGCAGGAGGTATCACTATAGACACTCATCTGGCAGCATGGATCCAAAAAACCCTAACTATGACCTACATCTCGCTGTCTTCCAGACATACAGCCAGTTGTCATCCCTACCCAGTGGCCGTGCAGTTAGAAAAGGACATCATTGGGCATCTTCTCCCAGAGGAGAGAAAATGTCTAATGCACCCTGATGGTGATGGGAAGTAGGCTTAAATGGAAAAGTGGGCCATCTTGCCTTGAATCAAAGTAGGAATATCTAAAATGGATTTGCTTCTACAAACTGCATGTGTGTTTCTTTCATTCACTCTCTTAGTGGTAAGGATTATTTCCCTCTGAACATAATCATCTGTAAATATCAAGAAACTGAAAAAAAAAAAATTGATACTAATAGGAGTTTTAAAAAAATACTCTAAATGAGGTAGAGTCTAAGAAATCAAGTACTCTGCTGTTTTAAAAGTTTTCCATTGGCTTTCTTTCCAAAACCAAAAAATCTGAGTCAAACACATTAACCTATTTTATTGGTAAAGATTTCAGCATGTGACTCCAAATGAATAGAATTTTTTGTTTTAAATATCATCACACCTGAATAAAATTAACAATAATTCTTTAATGTTATCAAATATCCTGTCAATGTTTACATTTTCTAAATTTTCCTTGTAAATGCTGTGCAACTTTGTCTTTATTTGATTTATTTATTTGATTTATTTGAATCAAATTCCAAATAAGGTCCACATATTAAAATTATACTTTTACTTACCTTAAATCTCTTTTAGTTTATAGGTTCTCCCCCAACTTCATTCTAATGTCTTTTATAGAGAAAAACTAATTACTTGTTTTGTAAGATTTTTTTTCAACCTTCTGTATTTTGCTAATTGCATTCCACTGGGACCGCATTAAATTTTAAGTTTCAATTTTTTTTAGAAAAGAATTTCCTGAGTTAGATGTCTACATATACAATTTTAAAATTATAATCCCCAAATCTATGTCCTCTAGAACCATCTTAGTGAAACATTTTTTTTAGAAATTATTTAATAAACCATTTCATTGATGAATTAAATACTTTCACGTAGCTAAAACATTTAACATTTCCACTAGACCCTTTTTTTTCTCTTTAGAACATGCATAGGAGACGGCACTGTTTGTGTGAAATGGCTTTATTCCATACCCCAAATTTTCTTACTACTCTGCCTTTGCATTTCAACATAGCATTTGAAAGACATACCGTGGGTCGTGAATTAAAGTGCTTGAAATGTGATAAGTTCTTCCATTTATTAACAATATATTGCCTTGTCCCAAATGATCTCCTTTACCCCTCCTGTCCTAAACATAAAAGACTGAGCTTTGCCATTTTTCTTTGAGTACACCCTGACCGAATCCTTGTGGCTCCCCATCTGAAAGTACTCATGGCTTTAATTAGAGTTGAGCCTGTGCATTTAAAAGCAAAATTTAATCATATATTTATAGAGTATTTTTATCCAAACCTCAAAATTATTGCTCTGGCTCATGAAATGTTCCTAAGGAAAAGGCAAATAAAGAGTCTGCGAAAACTTGGCTTTTGAATGCGCATAAGTTAGCTGTGGTAGGCACAGAGACACCAAAATTCTTTATTCAGCAGGAGACCAATCTGGGTGGATGAAACACATGCTGGGCATGAAAATCTGATTCCAATTGTTGGTTGAAGCCACTTACTTCTTTTAGCAGCACTTTAACTGGTGCTTTTGGACTCTAGATATTATAAAAATTTGGCAACCTGAAAGTGAGTTAACCCACACTACGCATTTTATTTAAATTTAAAGATGGTGTGTGATTCTCGTGTTAACTTTAATAACTTCTGAGTAAGGTCAGTAAATTCCTCCTGCAGGACTGTCTTCATCACCGTCTGTCTCTGCTTCATCCAATGCATCCCCTTCATGCTCCAGGGCCAGGGCAGATGCCACACTGTTCTGTCCCATCTTATAATAGAATGACTCTTTCTTTGTATCAGAACTGGCACACTAATTGCAGAAAACTGTCAGGTTCACTGCAGTTTCTTGGTCCTGAAAGAGTAATCCTTAAGGGTTTTCTGTTGTTATTGCTGCTACAGTTTATATCTCTTACTTTACAGATTGGTGTTGCACACTATCAAATATTCCTTTTATAGGTGCCTGGGATGACCAAGGAAGCATTGTAATAAGAGGGAGACAGCAGAATTGTCTGATCATTCTGGGCTCATGAAGGAAACCACTCATTATCCACTTCTTGTTGCCCACTAAGCCAATGTACCTTGCTCACTTTGACTTTATTAGTCCACGCCAAGCTAGGAGAAACTCCTCTTGCTGGCCTATTGTCTATATAATATTCTTGATCTGTATTGACATTGAATTAGATTATTGGATTATACAGAAATCAGAACTCTGAAGACATTACTGTTAGCCCAGTGTAATAAGAAATACATGATGTTCAACAAAAAAGATGGATGAAAGAAGATGATTACAATACCAAGGAAAAGCAAAATGTGGATTCAGTGAACCCAAAAAGAAATATGAATATATCCAGTGGGATTGAAACAACAGCCTGTCGTCATTATTTTTCTCTTTGCCTTGAAAGTTCAAATATGTGTTTTTCTCTGAGATTGCTGATATCCCGTGCAATGGCTGAGGCTCTTTCATTTAAATCAAGAACTGGCAACCCATGGATGGTATCAAGAATTGACATTATTTTCATACAGACCTCAAAGATAAGAGTCACAGATTATGACAGCTGGAAGGCATTTGGGGTTCATGGAGTCAAGCTCCCTATATTACAATCACTTCTCCAGGGAGGATAGGTGACTTGCCCAGCTATTCGGTAAGGGAGGCAGGTCTCACAAACGGAAATCCAGACATCCAGGCTAGTGCTTTCATGGGGATGTTTTCCAACACTCTTTTTTTAAAAATCCCTTATACATACGGGGGGGCGGGGGAAGGAAAAAATAAGTCAGAGCCTCATTGGAAAGAACAGAACACTAAAGGAAAACTGAAAAATATGTTGTGATGACCAAGCTCCAACAAAGTACATCTATGCCTTCCCCTTGATGTCTAGGTAGACTGGTCCCAGGACGGGACGTGCAATAATGCATCTAATTTAAACAACTCCTGGGCACACCAGTGCCTCTAGCAAGCACTCCACAGCATGATTTATCCTGCCCGGTGTGCCACTTCCTATCTCTGCGTTATACAGTGTGAGGTCACACGGGTTTGTTTGTTTTTCTTCATAATATGTCATTGCTTCAGTGAATTTGTTTGGGTAAAGGAAAACACATTAATCCCTTTAAAATGTAGAGGAGAGAGAGGACAAACTCGGTTAGTCTTACTCTACCCAATTTCTTTAGCAAGACAGGAGAACAAGCAGCATCTGAGAGACCCATGCAAGGGCACTGAAAGGAAATAAGGTAGATTTTCCAACCATTCCTTTCCAAAATCCCTTCCCCACCCCCAACCCGCCTTACCATATACAAATCAACTCAGTTCTTCTAGGGTCTCCAAAGTCTGTTCCAAACGTTTTTACTTTCTCCATCTCCATCACTACTCTCATAGTCCAGACAACATCACCTCTCTCTGAGATCACTATTTAGTTTCCTAGTTGATCTTCTTGCATTTCTCCTCATCTTCTCCCCATCTGTTTATCACAGAACAGTCCGATTCCTCTCTTCTAAACACAAATTGAACCTCCTTCTTCTTGGTTAAAAACTTCCAAAGGTTTCTCATCACAGTCAGCATAAAATTCAAACCTCTTAATCTAATTGGGAGAGGAAGTTGCCATACTTTCAAGTTGGAAGAAGAACTAATTAATAACAAGAAGAGAATATATTACTCATCTCCTTTGTTCTTGGGGTCTATCTTGGATAAAATGAAATTTGTGAGTCTGGAAAATAGACCCTATCTTGTACGAAATATTATCTAGAATCATAAAAATGCCCATGTTTATTTCCCCTCTTGTAATTCCACATTCTTTACTCAATTCTTGTTTAAGCACTGTCGATTCGGCTCTAAGATATAAATGGAAAGACCATCTTTTACACTTGATTTTGGAAGACTAAAAGAAAAAGTTACCACCCCTGAGTTCAGCATACTAAGAGCAGAAGTAATCTGCAAGAAACTCAACCTCAAAAAACCTTTATATCTAAGAGAATCAGAACTATATGCTCTAACCACCATTAATGATTTTAGTGTAAATACTAGGAGCTTAGAAAACAGTTAACTGAAGAAGGAAGTATTTTGTTATTTGAGTGAATACTAAAAGAACTGACAGTTTAAAAGCATGGGAACAACTTCAGTTAGAGAGCCAGAGCAATCGAGAATAATCAGAGGTTTTGTGGGCCAGTTTATATCTGAGTCAAGCCTAATGAACTTCACCTCAGTGGATATTCCCTACCAGTTAAAATGGGAGTCCTTAGGGGACCTGGAAAAAACAGTTCAGGTTGCTTCACCCTTCCTCCTATCAAGTGACTAGAGAATACAAGACTGAATATCCCCACATAAGTTACTGAAAACCCAGTAGCTGTGGTCCATGTTTCCAGTTCCCTAAGGTCAACCCAATGGGAAAGTAGGCAGTCATCTTGAGATCCTTCTTTCTTATCTTTCTCACTCCTCACCTGTTCTTACGCATGAGAATAACCAGTAGCTTTTGGAAACTACACTTCCCCAGAGATTATGATTCAAAACTCTCTGGAACATTCTGATGTGCACTCCCAGCTAAGAGCCGCAACTCGGCAAAAATGGAGGAAGAGTGCGAGATTGTACCCTTTTTAGCCCGTAGAGCTACTTCCAGGTCTTGAGATCCTACAGCCTCTGCTGCCCCCTGGTGGTAACTGCTAAACTTACCTTACTTCTCTCTAGAGTCATAGTTCTCCAATAAACCCAAGAAATGCTGAGAACTAACTGTGTCAAAAGTATTATGTAAGGGGTTTGGCACAATGCCATATATTTCTTCATTCATATTTTAACATTCAAGAAAAATAGTTATTCTCCTTGAAAGACGACTCCAAATACTTAAGCAAAAACCTATCAACTACCATGAAAAATTTGATTACAAATGCAGAGTAAGAAAAACCAACCTGTTTTAACCTGGTATATTTATCAATATAACTATAGTTAAAGTAAAATGATTCATTTCATTTTTTAATAATTAATAGTATTTCTCTCTTTTGAAATCACATACTACTTAATTCCTTAAATCATTTAAGTAAAAATCTGTTTTGGTGCTTCTAACCAATCAAAAGTAAATGTACTAGGGTCTGAAACTGAACTAAGAAGGATGAAATCTAAGCCCTCTTTCAGTTGTCTAATCTTTTCATCAACTATTTCTTGTTGTTCATCAAAATGTTCACAAAAAAATGAATTATAAATGAATTGCAAAGTTTTATTTGCATCCCAGGAAAAATACCTCTAAATTGCTAGTGTCTACTGCTGAAATTTGAAGACCATGGCAGAGATTCCAACCTATCTAACATTTCTTTCCCTTTGACTGGGAGTCTGCTAAAGAATCATTTTTGTCATTGTGTGTTTCATTTAAAGAAACATTTACTAATAAGATCATTTTCACTGTGTGGTCAGACATCTGTTCCCAATTTAATTTCTGGAAGCCAGGCAGAATTCCAAGCAACTCACAATTATTTGACAGTTTTCCATCTTTGTTTCCACTGGTAGAAACAGCCTTCGTAAATGTTCCGCTCTTTCAAATAAATTAATAATGTCTCAAATTTATGTTCATGTCTAATCTAATGTTCTCAAACTAGGATAATTTCTAGTCAGAGAAAATTACCCAAAGCTGTTTTGTAGGACAAGGTGTTCTGTACGTTATTTTTTATGTGGCTGCATATCATTATAAACATAGAAACCACATTTTAACGTATCTAAATCTGTTTTCCTTTGATGCTCATAAATTGAATACGCGCTCAAGACCATGTGGGTGATTTTTCACTGTAATTAACTATAGCGAAATCTGAGGAGTTGTGATGTATAACCTTGGGCTATAAGGGGATACTTTTGACACATGAATGTCTCTAGAACGCTGGAAAATTCAATCTATTGTATTGCCTCTCTCCAAAGTTCTAAAAGTTTTGGAGAATTTTAAAACTGTTTGACATACTTCTTAGAAATCTAAAACCTGTCACTGCTAAGAATTAAAATGTCCAGAGCTTGTACAACATATAAAGACACTAAGAATAAATTAATTAGAGTTGGAAGCAAATAAATAAGACTGGCACTGACACAGATCTTTTGATAAGCAGCCGAGTTTCTGATCATTTTTGAGGTCAGTACAAGTTAGGATCAAGTTCCCCCCGGCACCAAATGGATTAACTGTTATTTTTTATTTTCTGAGTCCACATGTCAATGTATTTTCAAGACTGAATTTTCTTTGTTTAATGAATGACCTTAGAGCTCCTCTGCCTGGAATGTTCCACCCTCTTACAGCCTCCCTCATCCCCCTCCTGCCACCACTTGATAAATCCCTAGTCATTTCTAAGAGTCAACTTGGGCACACTTCATCCGTGAATTGCTCCCTAATCTAAACCCAGTTGTTAGTGATTGAATTTTGTGTAACTTGATCACACTTGACTAGATGATGATAGCTGTTCACTTTTCCATCATCCCAATTGGACGAATGAACAATTAGTTCATTCGTCCAGTTGGTGATACATACTTTGTTTAATTTTTAAATCTCCACCTCCAGGAATTGTGCCTGACCTACCACCAGAGGTAAAGAAATGTTGGTTGAATGGATACAGAGAGTACACCATAGAGAAAGAGTCAATTTCCTCTACACATAGAATTAAGGATTATTTCTGCGAAGTTTGGGCATTGTTGCAATAAGAAAATATGCTTCTTGTTTGTTTTTACAAGTTTAATTCTGGGAACAATTTTGTTTATGTAAATATTTGCCTCTATTGTCAAATTCTAGCTGAAACAATTTTCCTTGCCTATGGTTGATACACAAAATATAACTTCTGGTTATAAAGCAAAATTAAATTAAAATTAAAGCAAAGCAAATTAAATAGAGCTGAACAGTTTTTTTTTCTTTTAATTTGTAACATGTTTAACCACAATGAATAGTTTCTTACCTATTGCTTTTACTGCACTTAATCCTCAGATCTTATCTCCTTAAACGTGTTTATTTACAGTAAGTGTGCAGACATTTACTAATTCCTTAAGATTAATAGAAAAGACCAGCTTGGATATATTAGTTCATTGCTGTCTCATCTGCAGCAAGTTTTGCCTTGCTCTACTGATTCTTTATTAGATTAAAAAGTCCTCAGTACCAAATCTTATAAATTTTGACTGATGGCTATTCTGTAATAATATCCATCCTCCAAAATTCCCGCAAGACAGAGCACTGGAATCTAACATTCAACTCTTGCTTGTCTGCCTAGAGGCTCACATTTATTAAAGGGAGTAAGGACATAAAGTAGGTTAAAATAAACTCCACTACAGCCCAGGTTTTAAAATCTGACTATTCTACACACACCCTGATTCTCATCTTCCTTCTCACTTCTGGAAATTCAAGAGACCTAAAGCAAGATCTGGTGAAGAAAATGCAACAGGGGGAGAGATGGGGGCTCATAGAATTTTTGTCAGAGGGCCATTCCTCTTTTATGAGTAGAAAAATATGTACTTTTTTTTTTTAAACATCTTTATTGGAGTATAATTGCTTGGTGATTAGATGGAACCACCGATTCACATGCCGGTAGATCTCAGATTGATGCTTCATTTCAAACTCTTGTAGCTAACCCAGGTGGGAGTAGTCATTGCATGCGTTCCAGGAGTTGAATCAGATTCTCTCTTCTGGATTTGGGAGGCTTCGAATCGTAAAACACAGGGACTAAGGTTCCCTTGCACTGAGTTATCTTAAAGGCTACACCTCAGAGAGAAAGTCCATTTTCCTGTGTAGGCGGATATTTAGATTGTTTTCGTTTTTTGCCTTTATGAAGGGGGTGAGCGTATCAGTTTGCTGGGGCTGCCATAACAAAATACCTCAGACCGGATGGCTTAAATCACAGAATTTAATTTTCTCACAGTTCTGGAGGCTGTAAGTCCAAGATGGAGGTGTCGTCAGGTTTGGTTTCTCCTGAGGCCTCTCCCCTTGGCTTGCAGATGGCCCCCTTCTCCCTGTGTCCACATCTGGCCCCTTCTCTGTGTGCACACAACCCTGGTGTCTCTCCTGTGTCCTAATCTCTTCTCACAACGACAAGATATTGGATTAGGACCCATCCTAATAGCTTAATTTTAGCTTAATTACCATTTTAAGGATGTATCTCCAAATACAGTCACATTCTGAGGTCCTGGGGATTAGGGCTTCAACAGGAATTGCAGAGAGGGGACACAGTTTAGTCCATAATAGGAAGTATATACATTTGTGTTCATGCCCAAAATATTTTTGGGTACTTTGAATGTTCTTGTACTTGCCTCCTTTTGCATGTGAGAAATATTCCTTTAGATAGAGATCTAGAGTGAATTGCTGAACTGTCGCATACTCCCTTGCCCCTCCTCCTTATTAATGTCTGAGATTGTCAGAATTTTCAGCATTTCCCAAGCAATGTAAATTCTTTATATGTTCTGTAAACTAATATAAATAATCAGCTACATCTGCTGCTAATATCTTCTTCCAACTTGGTTGTTTATGTTTCACTTCCACTATGTCTTAACAAGTAGGTGTTATTTTTGCATAAAAATTTATTTATATTTATTTTATTTCTTCCCCTGGTGTTATTGTTATTGGAGTCTTAGTTTAAAAACTAAGTTTAAAAATTCTTAGTTTAAAAACTTAGTTTAAAAATTCTTCCCTACTTCAACATCTTAAAATATTCACCCTAAGTCTTCTCTTCAAATGCTTTCAAGTTTTGTCTTTCATAGGTGAGTCTTTAATACACCTGGAATTTATTTTAGTACATGACACGAAGTAGGAATCCAATTTTGTCTTTTTCCTAGAGGGATAAACAAAAGTTCTGGCCCCATTATTGTTTAGTCTATTCTTTTGCCAGTGGTTTACAATAGCACGTGTCATATGTAATTTCTGTATATTTTTGGACTGTTTCTGGCCTCTCTATTAGGGTCAATCGGCAGCATGTCTCTTTCTGGGGCAAAACAGTAGCTTTGTGGTGAGTCTTGCAATGTTCCAGGGGATGTTCCCACAGTATTCTTCTTCGGGAAACTCCTGTTTTTCAGATTTTCCTATTCCAAAGAAATGTTAGAATCTGCTTGTCGATATTTAAAAATAAAATCTGTTGGGATTTTGACTGCAATTTCCCTGAACCAGTAAAATTATTCTGTGGAGAATAAACATGATATTGGATTTTCCTTTATGAGAACATGGAATACTTCTCTATCTTTTAAATTAGCTTTATGAGTAAATAGTTATGGGGGTTTCTGCACCAAAAAATATATATAAATAAACAAGTTGTATTTATTTTAGATTTTTAAAAGATTTATTCCTGGTTACTCTACATTGTGATATTAATATAACTACACATCTTAAAATTTGTTCATTTTATATTTTCCTGACATTTACATATATATTTTTCCAATTGTTTGTTTTCAACTTTTTATGTCCTTATGCTTTATATGTGTTTTATATGGTTAAATTTGATTTATTTTAGCCAAAGTGGCAATGTCTGTCTTTTAATGAACAAATTTATTCTTCTTGCATTTAATGTGATTACTGATATAACAGAACTGATTTCTACCATATTTCACTGTGCTTTCTGGTTGATCCATTTTTGTATGCTTCTTGCATCTTATTTCTATTTTCTATGACTTTTTTTTTGCTTCTTTTGGTCTTTTATTTTTCTATACAATTCATAATTTACATAACCTATTCCAATTTTTTAACTGATTACCACTACAATTTTGCCATGGGCACAAAACTATAAATCAGTTTCTTTACTCCCTTCTTGAAAAATTAAAAGAATTTAACTCTGATAGTGTCTCTCCTGGTGATAATTTCATCCTCTAATTTTGCTTTTATTTTCAAAATTGACATATCATTATTATCATGTTATGAAGACAACGTTTGTTTGGCTGTAACTATATGTGTGCGTGTTTGTGTAATCCTTTCTCATTCTGAATCATAACTGACCAGTGTGACTAATAAGATATAGCATAAGCAATGGAGTGTGACCACCAAGTCTAGGTCGTAATGACATCTTAACTTTCACCTTGACGTCTTGAATCATTTGTTCTGAGAGAATCTGGCCACCATACTGTCAGGACACCCAAGAACTATTACAGAGGCTTGGTACCAGTACCAACTTTAAAGCCATGTGAGTGAGCCACCTTGGAAGTGTATCCTCTAGCTACAGTTATTTTTTCATATGACTGCAACCCCAACTGGCATATGATGGCAACCTCATGACAGACCCTAGACTAGAACCACCTGTCCAAGTCATTTCCGAATTCCTGATTCACAGAAGCTGTATAAATAAAGATTATTGTTTTAAGCCACAAAGTTTGGGGCTTATTTGTTACACAGCATTAGATATCTAATGTATTATCCTTATCAGTTTCTTTTCTCACAATTATTTTTTGCATTTTCCTTGTAAGATTATTTTCTTTCTTCTTGAAGAAAATCTTTACATGTTTCTGTAGTGAAGCTGATTAGTGGTAAGTGAACTCAGACTTTCAGTATCTGAAAATGTATTTGTTTCAACCCATCCTCTTTTTTTTTTAAGACAAGTTTGCTGAATATTCAATTCTAGTTAACTGTTATTTTCTATAAGCACTTCAAAAATTTTATTCTGCTATCATCTGGCTTTCAATTTTTTAAGAAGCCTGGTGACAGTGTTGTTTTTTGTAAGTAATTTGTTCTTTCTCTCTGGCTACCTTTTCCCTCAGGCTTTCTACAGATTTACTGAGTCTATATTTCTTTTTAAATTATCCTGCCTTGAGCAAGCGGTGCTCTCTGTGTCTTTAAGTCTGTACCTTCCATCAGCTCTGGCAAAATATCAGCCCCCTTCTTCATTCTGTTTTTCCTTCTGGGACAGTGATGTGTTATATTGTTAGACTGTCCCCTTCAATTATTATACTTTCCATCTTCTTGTTTTTCTATGTTGTGACTTGGGTAATTTCCCTACCTCTATACTCCAGTTTTACTAATCCTTTCTTCACTTATGTCTGTGTGTTGTTGAATTCATCCATTAAGGTTTTTATTTCAATTATCATTTCCTTATAAAAATTCTATTAGGTTTATTTCACATATGCTCGTTATTTTGGTTTCAAAGATTAACTTGAGGTGTTTGCCCTTATGTTCTATTATCAGGAAGAGCAAAATTGACATTTCCTACTTTCATGTTTGGTATGAGTCACTAATGGAGGCATCTGGACTAGCCAACAGTTTTCTTTTGGGAAAATTTTAAATCACATTGAACAAGTATAGAATTACAAAGATTTTCTACCTTTATTTACATTTTGGTAAGTTATATGATTCTAGAAATGTCTATTTTATTGGATACATTGGATTATTTCTTTAACCAACTTCTTCGTACACTTTTCTAACCTATTTAATGTTTTCTTTTAAATATCTGATATTGATTATTTTTGTCTTCCCTTTTTTCATTCTTAGTCAATCTCACCAAAAATGTATCCATTTTATTAATCTTTTATATTTCTTTATTTATGGACTTATAATAGGTCTTGTATTCTACATTCTTTGGATTTAGTTTGCTGTTCTCTTTCTAAATTATTAAGATGGAGACTTAGATGATTGATTTTCAGTTTTTCACCTTCTTCAGTATATGCATTTTTAAGGATGCACATTTCCCTCTAAGCACACTTTAACAGAAAACTGCAAGTTTTGAAAATGGTATTTTATTTTACATTTAATTAAAAATATTTTCTCTTTGCCACTGTGATTCCCTCCATGACCATGAGTAACTTAGAAGTATATTTCTTAGCTTTCAACATATGGGGATTTTCCAAACTGAGTTTTTTCCAGATTTCTAGGTTAATTATACTGTGATTAGAGAATACAGCATGTATCATTTCAATCCTTTGAAATTTGTTGAGATGTGCTTTGTGAGGCAGCATCTGATAAATTTTTTAACTGCCCCATATGTCCTGGAGAACTGTATTGTACTGTTGTTGGGTGGAGTTGTGTGTGTGTGTGTGTGTGTCTATTAATGAGTATTTCAAATGTTTATTTTTTACTTAATTTTTCTCCATGTTCTGTTAATTATTGAATGGCTTGTGTTAAAAAATCATCCATCATCACTTTGAATTTGTCTATTTCTCATTTTAGTTCTGTCAATATTTCAGGTTCATTCAAATTATTGTTACATCTTCCTGAATTTTAGCATTATGGGTGTCTTTCTTTACTGCTAGTAGTGCTTTCTGACAGCTATTATCACCTTTCTTTTGGTTACTATTTGCAAGACATACCTTTTTCCACTTTTCTTGGCTTCCCCCTTCATGTGGGTCTTGGACCAGGAATTCTTAGCTGCCTTTTTGGTTCTCTCATTCCTATAAGCTGGTACACATGCATACTTAACACACACACACACACATGCACACAGCCCTGCAGCTTTGCTTCTTATCCTCTCCAGGACAGTGGACACAAATCACCTGGGAATTACCAGAAACAAAGCTATGGATTATTTTTCATGGTTCCGTTTCCTTTTTCCTCAATCATTTTTGCACATATTTTACTTCTTAAACATTTTATACATAGTTATTTTATATTTTTTACCTAATAATTCCAATATATGAAGTATGTAGATGTAAATATTTTTGCTGTTTTTGTTGACTCACATATGGTGAATTGTTTTCTTGAATTTTACATAATTTTTAAATCTACATTTATATTTAATTAAGCTTATTTCATGGATTCCTAAAAAACTGTAATCAGAATGCTTTCTTCCAAAAAGAATACACATATTTCTCTCTAAAGCTACTTGAGACGCCTTTGTGGATTCCAGTTTATATTAGAAATGTCAGAAAAACCTTCACTCTCGACTCCTAATATCTGATTTCCTGATTCCATTATTTGTTTGGGCATTTGACTCAAAAGCAAGTCCCACTTTCATGTGTATAGTTTCCTCACTGCTTACTCTTCTAGATTCTAAATTCCTCAAGCCGAGAAATATGTATATTAAACATACAAACACTTTATTATAATTTATGCATGATTTGCTTGCATCAAGTAGGTGGGTCCTTGAGAATCAGTCATGTGCCATATCTCTTGGACCCTAACCCCTCCCCTCTCAGTCCTCAATCCTCAATTCCTTTGTCCCTCCGTGTTATACCAAATAGGTCCATATTTCTAGGGAAATTCTCATTAAAAGAATTTATTCCAAAAAATTCTTAGGAATTTCCCAAAAAGTGCCTAGGAATTTCCACTTTGAAAACATTCAAGAGCCCACTTGTACTATCTCATGCAAAGACTTCAGGTTCTTCCTACTCCCATCAAATATACCATCGATTGATTGTCCAATTTAGAGTGGGAAGATTCATCATTAAAGTGTAGCTAAGATTCCGTATTGGAAGGGTACAAGAAAAAGGGCAGTCAGGGAAGCTCAAGTATAAGTTCAATGCAGAGGCTATTTCATATTGCTAGGCTGCCTCTAGCAGGAGGATGGATTGTTTTAAAAGTCTGAGTGAACTGGTAAGATTTTAGGCTTGTCTTGAAAGGCAAGTTACTATGACCATCTGCTTTGAAATCTGTGTTAACACTAAAAGAAAGATTTGAGCTAAGATATTCTAGGAGCCAAACTGTCCCAGTGAAGGGGGGGCTACTTATACATCTTATTTCCCTGCAAATATAGAATGCAGCCTTGGTTTTTGGTAAGACACCCTGGGCAGTTTTCAAGAAAAAAAAAAGCTAGTTAAGATGACTTAACTAAAGAGTTCTCCTCGTTAGTAACCTGCCTCACTGCAATGATTATTTATGTCTTTGTTTGGAGTGGTTTGAACAGAATTCCAACCTAATACCATTTCTGCTTTCAAAGGACTTTATCTATTCTAGACCTCATTTAGCATGAGGATAGAGAAACACAGATAAATGTCTTATCAGGCAAAAAAGTAATTTCATGTTCTTGCAGTTCTTTTCTCTGTCTATTCAAATGCTAGATGCCCTTTCATCTTCTACAAATGATTTTCTCTTAATCCGCAAAAAGTAGTTCATTCTTTCTAACAATATCATTATATTTTGAGTGAATTATCCCAGAACAATTAAGAGCTGTTCTCATGTGACACACTTATCTTTGGCTGTTTGTTTCAAAATTTGATTCAGCTGTGCCCTCCACTATTTTCTCATTTTGCGGAATGCCTTTGTCAGTGTGGAGGAAAGAAATTAACACAGTAGGGGGCAGGGCAGAAGTCACTGTATTATAAGACATTATTGCCTTTGGAAACAATGTTCTCCATTCTAGTTCAATGAGCTAATAACAATGCATTATTTTGTCAAAAGGCAGTTGTTACTATCACTGCAACAAAACATCCTGTAATATTAACTAAGCTATTACCATGACACTTTCGGATAAATGAAGAAAAAGATTTTTTTCATCAAATCTTATTTTGTCATGTGTTACATTTTCATGCTTTCTTTTAGATATTGTATTTTATAAGAGCCAACCTACAAACAAAAGGGTGGACAGTCCTCAGTGTGCACACTTAACTCTATTGTTTGAACAAATTGTATGACTTTAGATAATATAATTTCTCTAATTCACAACTTCGGCATCTACAGAATGGAGATTTGTGGAGTTGAATAGAAATATAAGTAATGGGCTTCCCTGGTGGTGCAGTGGTTGGGAATCCGCCTGCCAATGCAGGGGACACGGGTTCAAGCCCTGGTCTGGGAAGATCCCACATGCCGCGGAGCAACTGGGCCCGTGAGCCACAACTACTGAGCCTGCGTGTCTGGAGCCTGTGCTCCGCAACAGGAGAGGCCGCGATGGTGAGAGGCCCGCGCACCACGATGAAGAGTGGCCCCCGCTCGCCGCAGCTAGAGAAAGCCCTCGCACAGAAACGAAGACCCAACACAACCAAAAATAAATAAATAAATAAATAAATTTATTTAAAAAAAAAAAAAATAGTAAGGGCCAATCCAAAGTACCTATCAGCTAATATTTAAAAAAAAAAAAAAAAAAAAAAAAAAAAAGAAATATAAGTAATGCGGCTAGCTCAGAGCTTCACACCAGGGGACACTGAAAAAGAGGGAGGCATTATCACTACTATTAAACAATCTTAACCTACATTAAGGTTTTTGCCCCAGGATTCCATTAAACCAGGGCAATAAACAAACAAACAAAACCTTCAACCATGCTGGGTGCTTGTGTTTCACAGGCTTACCTGTAATTAGAAGAGTAAAACTCTTCCTTTTATCTTGTCTTAATGGAAGCCTTGAGCAGCAAAGGTATACAGAGACTATTTTCTAAAGTCCTTTGAGAAAACTATTTGCCCACTCAGACATTCTCTGATGCTTGTGACATGGTGGCATGATGTATTACTGATATCCTTTTCTGACATCTTTTAGTCGCCTGCAATGGAGATAACACTAAAAGATAAATGTGAAGTCAGCTATCCAAGCACAGAGAAAAAAGTCACATGTTTGCATTATTAAGCAGAGCCCTAATCTGGGTTTGTTGTCACTGCTGAGTAACATGGCACAGAAAAATCTCCTGTTCGCCATAGTAAAATATAGGCAGAGCAAATTCTGTACATTAATTCATTAACACTTCCTTAATAAGTGCCTGCTATGCGTCAGAAACTGAATTAAACATTGAAGACACAACTTTAAGATGTGGTGTCTTTCCCTAGTCCTCAGAGTTTAGCTGGGGCGACGTGCACATTAAGAGAAAATTAAAGATTTCCAGTCTGGACAAGAAAAGAGGCTGTAGATTAATTTCTCCCAGCTTCTTTTCGCCAAGTATAGCTATAAACCCTGGAAATAATGCAAAGGCAATGGAAAGAGAACTCTGGATGGTGGAAAGAGGAAGACGAATTTGTTTGTGATCCTACGACTAAGGGAAAAACATAGTGGCAGGGGTCTTACAACCCTCCACCCAACAGAGAAAGGCTACTCAGCCCCTCGTGCCAGATCTCCCATCAAAGAGAAGGGAGCCCAGATGAGCTCATTCCTCCCCTGGATCAAATAGGAGCTCTAGGAACACCAGCAGGCAAGCTGGGCAATGTATACAAAGGTGAGAGATCAAGACCCACTCTGGAAATCATCAGGCAAGGGACAGGATCTGCTTCCACATAGAGAACCTGGGCAGCCAGGTGACACTGCCGGGGAAGCCACAGCAGGCAGCCTGCTCGGAAAGTCTCTTTGTCCCTGTAGACCTGAGACTCCCCTCCCCCACCAAGAGATTGGGCGAGTGGGCACCAATGGCAAAAGGGATCCAGCTACATTAAGAGTCTCTCCCAGAAGAACGTTCTGTCCCTTGGGGAGAGGGGGAGACCCTCACCACCTAGAGGCACCAGACAGCCCAGCTTTGGGGGACTCCTTTCTCCTCCTCAGGCACTGGAAGGGCCCAGTGGGAGCCCCAGTGACACCAGATGAACCAAGCAGACAAAAATGGCACTCTAAAGGCTCTAAAAGTTAAATTGTCCAAAAGAAAAAAAGAACATAAGTGTGAGTGAGGATGTAGAGAAATTAGAGCCCTTATACGTTGCTGGTGGGAACGCAAACTGGTGCAGACACTGTGCAAACCAGTCTGGTGGCTCCTCAAAGGGTTAAGCATGGAATTACAGCATTAAATATAGGATGACCCAGCAATTCCGCTCCTATATATACACCCAAAAGAAGTGAAGTCAGGCGTTCAAACAAAAACTCATTCACAAATATTCATAGCAGCACTGTTCACAATAGCCAATGGGTGGAAACAATCCAAATGTTCATCAACTGGCTATCCATCAACAGATAAACAAAATGTGGTATATCCATAGATGGAAAATTATTTGGTCACGAAAAAGAATAAAGACTCATACATGCCACAACATGGCTGAATGTTGAAAACATTATGCTAAGTGAAAGTGCAAGTCATGTGTTTGAGCTCCATTTATGTAAAATCTCTAGAACAGGCAAATCTATAGACACAAAAGTAGATTAATGCTTGCTAAGGGCTGGGAGATGGGGAAACAGGGAGAGGATTCCTAAGGATATAGGGTTTCTCACTGTCGTGATGAAAATGTTCTAAAATTGACTGTGGTGATGGTTGCACGTATCAGTAATTATATTAAAAACCACTGAAGTGTACACTTAAAAAAAAATTGAATAGTCCTTGGAACCACAGTCTGCAAAGGTAAGCCAGGAGCTGTGTGCTAATCCCGAGCAGGTGACTGTCTGCTAAAATAAAAGATTTAAATAGGACCTGGAGTCTCGTAACATAATTGTTGAAAGGTTGATACAATTAAAAGTAACTATCATACTGAGAAAAGATGATCAACCAATGCCAACACCAGGATGAATCAGATACTGGAATTATGGGACAAGCAGCCTTCATAAAAACGTTTCAGTAAGAAATTACATATTCTCTTGAAACCAATGAAAATCTTAGCTGATCTGTCACAAAGATATTTAAGAATATAGCAAATGCCCTTAACTCGGGGAAGGAAGGCAAGGAGCAGTAACTTTTCACCCTCTAACTTTCTGTATGCTTTGAATTATTTTCAATGAGCATGATTTTTAATAATAAAATTCAAACTAAAACGTCATAAAATTAACTAAATTCCATTTTGAAAAGTGAGAGAAACAGCTACCCCATGCCCCAGTACTAAAATGCCTTCCTTTTCTGGTAGGTAGCTAGGGTACTTTTTAATGGTTTTATATTTAAGTCATGAAAAAGTGAGTTGGTGGTCTTCCTTATAGAAAGGTTTATGAGCCACAGTTTCAAAAAAAGAAAAAAAAAGTACATCACTTTCTAGGAGCAAGTAAGTTCTATGAAACTGGCTGAGTTGAATTCTGATAGTGCCTATGTACTGCACTGAATTACCGTGTTCAATGTTTGAGGGAATAGAGGGTTAAATACTTTTCTATTTTTATTTTTAAATTGTGTTTTTGCTCTTTACTATTTTTGTTTTTCTAATTTATTAGAAACATTGAATATTATGATTAGAGGAATATTTGTTCTCTGCATCCTATTGTGACTTAGGTAACAAACAAGTGTGGCAGCAACATTTTTTGTTTTTGAGTTATCACCACATACAAGGCTATAGGTACACTACATTCAGCTTTAAGAAATTATCATGTTTTTTAAAAACTACCACCACTTGGGAACAATTTTTATCTAGTTAATGATGTTGAACTCAGAACAGAAAACATGGCTAGAAGTGATCAGTATTTACCCTACTCTTTTTCCTGAAGAGGCTGCAAGCTGAGTTCCACACTTTTGACTTAAATAAGTGACATCAGCAGAAATCCGGGATACCAGCACTCCTACAGAATAAAAGGACAATAGGAAGGGAACCCTCCATGTTTTTATTTTGTTTTCTCATCTGTATTTGTTACCTTCGAACTTTCCAAAGATCTGACCAACCATGGTGTGATATTGTGATTTATAATAAGAAATACAAATTTGGTCTTCACCCCATTCCTGACACACAGCTCTTAAAACCCTCGAAATTTCCTGAGTGATGAGAGAGAGAAAGTGTCATGTGTATGTTCATTAGGTGACTTTTGGAAAGTATCTAAGTCACCTAAGGCTGGGGGCTGGTTGTCAATGGAGCTAACAATGTGATTAGAGGGTTGAAACTTTCAGTCTCACCCACTGATTGAATTAAATCACCAATGGCCAATGTTTTAATCAATCATGCCTATGTAATGAAGCCTCCATAAAAACCCAGAAGGACGGGGTTTGAAGAGTTTTGGGGTTGGTGAACATGCAGAGATGTGGGGAGAGTGGCGCGCAGAGAGCATGGAAGCTCTGAATCCCTCCCCACACCTTGCGCTACACGTCTCCTTCCTCTGGCTGATCCTGAGTTATATCCTTTTATAACAAACTGGTGATCTAGTAGGTAAACTGTTTCCCTGAGTTCTGTGAGCCATGCTAGCAATTAATCAAATATTCATCAGAGGGGGGTTGTGGGAACCTCTGATCTATAGCTGGTCGGTCAGAAGCACAGCTGACAACCTGTACTTGCCACTGGTGTCTGAAGAAGGGGTTGTCCTGTGGATCTGATGCTATCCCTGGGTAGATGGTGTCATAATTAAGTTCAATTGTAGGACACCAAGCTGGTGTCAGAGAATTGCTTGGTGGTGTCGGAAAAAAAACCCCACACATTGGAACTGGGTACAAAACCACACGTGGTCATCAGAAGAGTCACTCACCTAAGCAGTTGTACCTGTAGTTACATGATTGAGAGCCAAGCTCCCATGTTTGGCAATTAGAGCACGTAGAAAGGCAATATTTATCCCTCTTATTTTATCAGGAAGCAACAGAAAAAATAATAATACTGCAAAATCTATTTTTCTACTATACCTGGAAAGCTGTGCAGAAAGCAAAGGACTAAGAAAAAGTACGATGTACGCAATGCCAAAATAAGAGAGGCTGTTCATCGCCAGCGAGCTGCCACTCCTGTCATAGGCATCCGTTCTTTCTTCACGGCGGCAGCAAGAGCCTCTGCTTGTGCCAAAAACATCCTAGCTATGACACGCACATGCAGATTTCAGCGTTCCTGTTAGAGCAAAGTATAAATATAAAAATTAACCCCAAAAGGGACTTGTCACCATCAGGGAGCATGAATATTTCAATTTCTGGATCCATCAGTTACTGGGAAGACACATGGTGTCTTAGAATAAACAAGTTATTCTTGAATAACTCTCTCAGTCTAAAGTGACAGAGGTAAGAAGAGTTGCCATTTTTGGAAAAACTTAGAAACCTATAAAAAAACAATCCTTTGTTAGGTTTATAAAATGATTCCAATAATACAGAAGTGTTGAAGGTTATACTGTCCCCTTGCCATCTCCCCTCCGGCTCAGTTGTTATTCCCCAAATTCAACCATGTTAGATTTCAGGACTTCATGTCCTGAAAAATATATGTACTATTGCATGTAAATGATCCTTTCATTTACACAAACATCTATGTTTTACAGTTTTTTTAATTAACTGATATGTTGGTCAACTTTCCATCTAAATAGTTAAATCTACCACTTCTAATCACAATTGCAAAAATAGCACAATGTATGAATATTACTAATACTTCTCTTTTTGATGAACATTTGTGTTGTTTCTGGATCTGAAAATCAGTGAACATCTTTGCATTTCAGTAAAACTGTTAGATAAATTCCTGTGAGTAGGATTCTGGATCACAAGAAATCTTGGTATTTTAAAATTGCCTTTCAACATGATTTGAGAGTACTTACTTATTCTAGCCAACACTGGCTATTATAAAACATTCTAGTGTTTCCAATAAGATAGGGGAAAATGGTGTCTTCTTGTTATTTAAATTTGCATGTATAGTTATGTGTGAATTTTAGCATTTTACCATATGGCTGGCTATTCACTATTTGTTATTTTTTTCTGTGAAATGTTGTTTCATTTTTATTCATTTTTCTATTGTGAGAATCCTTTGCGTAGTAAGAAAGTATGGCATTTGTCTGGCATAGATTTATACTTTGCATATATTTTCCATAGTTGTCATTTTTCTTGCCACATGAAAATTTTTTGTAGTATCAAATTTGTACTTTTTTATGTGGTCCAATTTATGACTTTTCCCTCTCAAATTCTAAGTTAGAAAGAGTTTTTTCCATTCTAAAGTTTTTAAAAAGTAAGGTTATTTCTTCTGGTCTTTTTAGAATATCTCTTTTTAGTTTAAATGCTCGTATATCTGGTATTTATTTTAAAATAAAACTTCCAGTAGGGATTTAGCTTTAGTTTTTTGAGAAGAGCTATCCAAATGGCCCAATAGAACCTTCTGAATAATCTATTAGATGCTCAACAATTTAAAATATCCTCTTCACCAATATCTTGATTACGTTTATGTGTCTGTTTCTGAATTTCTTTCAATTTTCTTGATCTATTTATGAACTTACCAAATTACTTTAGTGTAGCTTCATAGTACTTTTAAACCAATAAAAATGACTTTCTGTAATTACTTTTCTTTATCAGACGATCCCAAGATGTTCTCACATGCTGATTATTTTACATGAATTTTTGCTAAGTTAAAAAATCTGTTGTTATTTTAATTGAGATATAAATGAGTTTATTGTTTAATTTTGGGGAAAATTGCCAATAGGAATTCTGTTTTTCTGTCTAAAAACAGAGTATGACTTTCCTTTTATTTAAGGCTTACTTCATATCCTTTAGTGAAATATTAAAATTCTCTTCATATAATGTCTGGATATCTTTAATCTGTGTTTATTCTTAGATATCTTATCTCTGTTGTTTTGATGGTGACAGTCTCTTCCCAAAATGCTGGTAAAAGAAAAATGGAGAAGATATGATTTGTGAACTTGAGAAGCTCAGAGTTGAACTAGGAGTTTACAAACAAGTAAAATTGGGAAAATAAACACATGCACAAAATGATGCGAGAATTCAGAGGAGACAGCGTCCATCTCTGCAAAATAAGTTTCCTAATAAAATGCAACATTTGATCTAGATGCTTAAGAATGAGTGGAGTCTCTAAGTCAATCAAAGTTTAAAGGACTTTGCAAGCAGAAGGCAGGGGAAATGCAAAAACAGGGCAATGAGAGAAGAAGGCACTCCTAGTGAGATGCTCCTGTTGGAATGGCAGGATGGCTGGAGCTAGAGGTGTATGGAAGGGGATTAGAACTGAGCTCCCAGGGCCATGGTCTGGGCTATACATGCATAGTAAAGGGTCTTTTGTTTCAAGTTAAGGAATTGGAATAGATTAAATGTGTCCTCTATTGCAAGAGGATTTAGGTAGCTGTGAAGAGGTTTATCCAAAACAAGGAGAGACAGGTGGCAGGGAACGCCAGCAAGGGGAAGAAAGGTCAGGTTTGGACAGAGAATTTGAGGTCTTGGAAGCACATCCCAGTGGTAGCAAAGCTCCTAACATAAAGATGATTCTCATCAAATATTGAATGAATTAAAGGAAAAATAAATGAAAAAGCATGAATGCTTTGAAGTCAGGTATTTCCAGAAGTGCATAATGTATAATAATTTAATCTCAAGGTTTAAACCACTCATTCTATAAAACCACCAGACTTCCAAGAAGTGTAGTATTTTGCCTAATAAGCATGACAACATTAAGAAACTAGAATCCGGAACATAGCTCTGTTTTGAAATACAGCAGTAATTAAGTAAATGCATTAATGTTTCAAAGCACTTGGGACAGTGTTTTGCACAAACTAAGTGCTGTGTAACTGATATAACTGTTAAGTAAATACTGAATGCCTGGGTGCACAGGCTCTGGATTAAAAACAGTAAAGTAGTCAATGTTTAAATCAGACCTCAGTTCCCTCTTTCTGAACTACTTACCTCTCTCTGGCTGTCCCCTGAGTTTGACTCATGCCATCTTTCTAAGTTCCAAACATCTCCATTAATCTGCCTTTTTTCCAAAATATGTCACAGAAAAGGATGTGTTTACTGCAGGAGTGTGTTCAGGAACAGAGGAAGGAGGGAGCTTGTGTCATCTGACACATGAAGGAAAGCTCTGTGCAGCTGGACCATTGTGAACTACAAGGAGGATGGTGGGCAGAGATGGGCAGGGCTCAACTCAGGCCACTTTTAAGGAGTTCGGACTTTCTTAAGAGCAATGAGAAGTCAGTAAAGGGAATTAACTTGAGAATTATGTGCTTAGACTTTCATGTAAAAATGAACCTTTCAGTTCACAGCGGAGAAAGAGATCTGAAGGAAGCGAGAGCAAATGAGGAGTAGCTATTCCTGTAGTCAAAGTAAGAGATGATGGTGGTTTATACTATAGGAGTCTCTGTGGAAAGGGAGAAAATCACGAAGAGGAACTGGGGACCCATTCAGATGGAGAATTGAGGAGGGGGCGACCTCAAGAATGATGACTAAGTTTTGTGCCATGAGCAACTAGGTACCATTTCCCAAGATGGAAAACTTTGGAGGAATTTCACGGAAAAGAACATGAGTTCAGTTGGTTATATGAATCCAGAGTTCAGTAAAGTCTGTGATAAAGAAATATGCTTGGGAGTTGTATCAGGCCCATCTCACACAGCCTATTACATCCTTTCAACCCCACCTCTTACTCTAACCAAAGCTGCTAATATCACCACTGCTATCCCCTCTCATCCAAGTTCCAACCAGATACTTGCGGGTCTAATTTGATAATGCCTCTCCTCAGCCTTAGCCTTGTATCTCTTGATGGCTGCCTGAGGCTCGTATATGAACCCCCCAGAATGTGAGGGAGTTAACTCCTGTGAGGCCGTCCTTGATCAATGGGAAATAGAAGCTGATGAATAAAGACTTCTTTTTCTTCTCCCCTGGATGGGCAAATCTGAGCTGCATTTTATAAGGCTGCTCAGAAGATCTCAGAAGGATCCAGCACTGGTTGCCGCTGCAGAAGTGGTTAACCTGATAATGCACCCTTCTGCTGGTTTTCCTCTTTCCCTGTCTTGCTCGTCCCATGCATTTCTGCCACAGCCTGGAATAACTTTCAAATAAACTACAAACCTTTGCCTCATTCTACTTTTGGAGGAACCTAGGTAAGATAGGAGTTATCAGTGGGTAAGTGGTAATTCAAGTGCCAAGAGTGGCTAAGATCACAGAAAGAGAGAGAAAAGAGTAAGCAGGCTTCAAAATCTGATATTTACTGATTGGATAGAACTAATAAAGAAAACTAAGCAGAGACTCCAAAGAGGAGGGAGAAACAGTGAAAGAGCAAGGGAGAGAGGGAGCGATGGGGAGACAGAGAGAGAGAGAGAAGAGGTATCAAGGAAGGCACAAGAAAGGAATATCAACGTAGGGAGTGGTCAGTTTTGTCAAGTATTTCTGAGATCAAGAAAAATAAAGACCAAATGTGTACAGTAGATTTGGCATCGTGGAGGCTAATAATGCTATAACTAGGACCAGCCTTTTTTTTTTTTTAACAGAACACACGTTTAAAAGAACACATGGAACTGAAATCAAAGATCTTCTCAGACTGGAACTCTCGGTATTGATAAGCTGAATAAGCAAATAAGCAAGGGGGCTTTAAACACCCCTGGAGTCACATCGTGTTGGGGGCTCTCTCCTTGTGAGATTGATTTTTTTCTGACGGCTTTTGGCACCACAGTGCTTGGTTCCGGTTGAGGGATACTTGAGAAGCTGGACTGCTGAGTCTACTGCTGATTTCGACGTTTCCCAGCATACATTCGCTAACACCTGTTCCAAATTTAGGACAGTTTTTAACTCAGTTGTCATCTTCGATCTTGTAAACATACGATGGGCTTCTCATCTTCAAGAGATTAACCCGAAATTGAACCTGCAATGCTGTCTTAAGGTAATGACTGTATACCAAATGGGAACCCTCTTGCACTGTTGGTGGGAATGTAAATTGATACAGCCACTATGGAGAACAGTATGGAGGTTCCTTAAAAAACTAAAAATAGAACTACCATACGACCCAGCAATCCCACTACTAGGCATATACCCTGAGAAAACCATAATTCAAAAAGAGTCATGTACCACAATGTTCATTGCAGCTCTATTTACAATAGCCAAGACATGGAAGCAACCTAAGTGTCCATCAACAGACGAATGGATAAAGAAGATGTGGCACATATATACAATGGAATATTACTCAGTCATAAAAAGAAACAAAACTGAGTTATTTGTAGTGGGGTGGATGGACCTAGAGTCTGTCATGCAGAGTGAAGTAAGTCAGAAAGAGAAAAACAAATACCATATACTAACACATATATATGGAATCTTAAAAAAAAAAGAAAAAGAAAAAGAATGGTCATGAAGAACCTAGGGGCAAGATGGGAATAAAGACGCAGACCTAGTAGAGAATGGACTTGAGGACACCGGGAGGGGGAAGGGTAAGCTGGGACAAAGTGAGAGAGTGGCATGGACATATATACACTACCAAATGTAAAACTGATAGCTAGTGGGAAGCAGCTGCATAGCACAGGGAGATCAGCTCCATGCTTTGTGACCACCTAGAGGGGTGGGATAGGGAGGGTGGGAGGGAGGGAGACACAAGAGGGAGGAGATATGGGGATATATGTATAACTGATTCACTTTGTTATAAAGCAGAAACTAACATACCATTGTAAAGCAATTATACTCCAATAAAGATGTTAAAAAAAAAAAGAAAGATGCACATTTCACTCAAAAAAAATAAAAAATAAAAAGCATTTTGTGGGAATTTACCTGGTATTTTAACCACTCCCCAGTTGATGTGGGTTACTGATACCAAACACTTTCTGTTAGGGCAAAGGCAGCAGATTTGCTAGAATTCCTCCACACGTGTTTTACAGCTAAGGTGACTTCAAATTCTAGCTTGACACCACCACAAAAATACCACCTTTTGTTTCCTAACAAAATCCTCCCTGATTATCATTTCTAACAGTTCATGGTAATTTTTCCCTGACTTCTACACAAAGCTGGCAGAGCACTTGGATGAAATGCTCATAGAAATGCAGACATATTTTGAAATATAAGATTTCTCAGTGTCTAAGGTAAAAGAAAGAGCTCAGTATTGTATTCTAAGACTATGGTTATAACTTTTGATGGAATATAATGCTAATAAAGAAAATTAAATTTTGGATTAAGGGAAATCGTTTTGATATTTCACATGGACACGTCAATGATGAACACGTCAACTCTTGAAATGAAATGCTTCAGTCCCACACAGACATGCTATCAGGGTGATCAGGCATCCTTAATAAGAACAGCTAATACTTACTGTGTGCCCAGCATGGTTTTAATGCTTTACTTATCCTGAGTCTAAATTTTTAAAATAATTGTACGATGTAGGTATCATTCTCTCTATTTCGTAAGTAGGGAGACTGAGATATAGGAAGTTTAAATAACTTGCCCAGGTGAGCAGAGCTAAAAAGTAGCAGAGGTGGGATCCAAGTTCTAATAACCTTGCCTCAAATCCATATTCTAAACCCTGAGAGTAAGAGTGAAATGTAAGGAAGCAAACAGACCACTTAATTCCTCCTTTATGTATGGGAGCTTTTCATATTCTTACATGTCCAAAGTTAACAGTCAAAAGTAAGAGGAGTTCAGAAACCAGTCTAAGGTAGCCCATCACTGAACACACAGAACGGAGGACCCAACGAGACGATTGACTGATGGTTAATTACAGCGGTTATCAAATCTACATGGCACCACATTCAATAGACTAGAAAAATCAAACTTTGTAACCTGAAATGCACCCTTCTCACGCCATTCTTCATCGGATTTCAAAGTCTCTAGCGAAAGGGAGAATCTACGCAGACAAGAATTCAAAGAAGAGGAGGAATTACCAGTCGGAAAGAGTAATGTTTGCCTCTGCCCTTTCCGCACTGCTGCTGAAACAGGCCTGTCTGGACTCTCTCTGCTCTGAGCCAACACCCTTGGGGTGATGGGCAAAACCTCTTCATTGCATTTGCCTTTACTTCTTGCAATAATGTTAATGTGAGAAGGCTGTTTAAAGGTTGTCCTAAATTTAAAAGCAGTTTCTAACCATAAAAATTTGTCTATGCTGGGCTTCCCTGGTGGCGCAGTGGTTGAGAATCTGCCTGCCAATTCAGGGGACACGGGTTCGAGCCCTGGTCTGGGAAGATCCCACATGCCGCGGAGCAACTGGGCCCGTGTGCCACAGCTACTGAGCCTGCGCGTCTGGAGCCTGTGCTCCGCAACAAGAGAGGCCGCGATAGTGAGAGGCCCGTGCACCGCGATGAAGAGTGGCCCCTGCTTGCCACAACTAGAGAAAGCCCTCGCACAGAAATGGAGACCCAACACAGCCAAAAATAAATAAATAAATATTAAAAAAAAAAATTTGTCTGCTGAAGTTTAAAAAACTTTTTACGCTAAAAAATGAACATATAATACCAGGAAGATTTAACTAAGCATAAAACTAGTTGCATCTCATTTCAGGAAAAAAAAAATTCATACTGAACATCTCTACTTATTTTCCTGTACTTTACAAGGCCAGAGATTTCTGAAATAAAATATCGTATTCTTCTGTGTCTTCAAAATCTGTTTCTTAGACATATTTTCCTTCGATGATGCTATGATCCTCAAAGTGATTTATACAAGAAACGTTCATTTTGAAATATAACCACGGCTCCAAATCCCAACTAAACATGTCAGGCTCAGCAGTTTTGGCGCACAGGCCTAGCTGCTCCGTGGCATGTGGGATCTTCCCGGACCAGGGCTCGAACCCGCGTCCCCTGCATTGGCAGGCGGATTCTCAACCACTGCGCCACCAGGGAAGTTCCAACATTTTATTTTAGACAACATTTTGAGCTTCAGCATTCTCACATGCAAAATAAAAATAACAGTACTCACTTTATAAAGGTAGTTAAGACCACGTATGTGAAAGTGCCCGCAGGATGACTGTCACATAATAAAGGCTTAAAAACAGTGATTACATCTCAAATTCAGTTCTTCACACACCAGTTCACTGGTTTCAATAAATTGTTTTGTCATTCAAAAGATGCTCATTCAGTGACCCCCCATGGGTCATCAAGAGACTCTACAGGATTCTTAGAAATAATTGAAATTGATGGTTCTTGGAATATTTAAGCACCACACCTCCACCAGGTAACAATGAAGAGGATTATCTGCTTAAGATGCTCTCCTTGGCATGAAATGCTGGTTTAATGTCACAGAGGGACATGAGAAGTCCATTGGCAGGTTGGGAAGTATATCCTTCTTCTTTTGAAAGTTTTGGACATCATTGGGATTGTTGATTCTTGCCTCTAAATATGCTGTGTGCTGGTTGGCCTCTTATAGAGCAGAACCGATCCCATGAGGGAACCTGGATAAATACACTTAGCCTCCTCAGGTCAAGGTGGCAGCTCTCCTAGGGCACCTGACTTATATGGTTCAGGGCTGGGCTGAAAGCTACCATCTCTGAGCATTCAGGATGCATTCCTTTCAGAATGTACGGGACTTAAAAATGTTAAGATGGTTCTTTATTCTTTGGGATACATGGAAAAATAGTCCTGAGGATGTGGGCCATTCTGAATCTGTTGCATTACTTCCATTAGGTTGAACCTTTGGCACAGGGATGATTTAGTTTATAAAAACAAAACCATGTATAAAACAAACTTTTCCATTTTCAACTGGTTTCTGGAGTAGTATAATCTAGAAATTGCATTTTATATTTCAGCCGAAAAGAAGCAAATAAAAAGTTTGTGTATGACTATCTCCTATCAGAAAGTTTCCTGTGTTGCTCAGTAATCTGCTGGCATGAAAGGAAGGTCAAGTCAATTAAAGTATCATCCTAGAAAGGAGAAGATTTTGTCAGATACAGAGACCATTTCCTGGGACTTAGTTGTATCTTGGGAATGTCAATTTAACATTCCACATGTGTGTATGTGTGCATCAAAACGTAAATATCAACAGCTTGCATGTGTCGCCTTGACGGTCTTGAAATAAAGTTAAGAACAGAGCAAGATTAGAGCAAGGAAGAGCTATACTACAATTTCTGAGCTGTGTGAAATGGCTGGTTCTATCCCTTAACCATCTCAGAAGAGATGTGGTGAACACAGCAAGGTGGAGATTTTTAGGCAAGGGTTTCTAAGAATAATGAGGAGAAAAGAGTAGTTTTAGGGGGAAAAAAGTAGCTATGGAAAAGTTGACGGTCTGATGTTCATGTAGATGTCTTTTTGGAGGAATGGAGAGATTTTCCTAAAAAAAATATATACAGCTATTTGCAACTTTTATCTTTTTGAGCAAAAGTTTCCTGGAATGGTAAAGTTGTACTAGTGAAAATAGCTCAACAGTACAATTTTCTAAAGGTATATAGTAAGTTGTATGTGTGTAAACGGTTTTGGTTCTCAAATGCATCTAAATTTTAAGAATCCGAATTCAATTAGGATTAAGGATTCCAAAATTGGATTAATGATTGAGGCTTAAAGAAATTAAATAACTTGTATAAATCCAATTAGTTTCAGAGCCAGTATTTTCACCCAATCAATCATGTTCTTTCTACTTCCACGTTGTCCCTTCTGTAGAAATTCTTGTTATAGTCATGTCACCACAAGGTAGAGTGAAATGTCTAGTTTATAATTGAATTAATCATGATAATTTTATATATTCTAGTACAACTACCTTTGTAAAATATCATACTTGGATAGTAGAGTACCCTGGTTAGTGTAATCATGATGTACTTATTTATAATAAATATCCCACCCAACTCCGGAAACTAATTCAAGGTGTCTCAGTTACTGCCTAACACCTTATGTAAATGGCCCTGTTGTTAATTTATTTTGGATCACGGAGTCTAGGACAGCAACTTGTACATGCTAGGATAGATAAGATCAGGATATGATAAAATATTTTTAGCACATAAAGTACATTGAAGATAACTTCAATAATTTACTTCCTTAATAAATGAGTTTTAAGGATCTCTTTTTTTACTGAAGTATAATTGCTTTACAATATTGTGTTAGTTTCTGCTGTACAGTGAAGTGAACCAGCTGTATGTATACGTACATCCCCTCCCTCTTGGACCTTCCCCCACCCCATCCCACCCATCTAGGTCACCACAGAGCACTGAGCTGAGCTCCCTGTGCTATACAGCAGGTTTTTATGATACTTTATTACAGAATTCTGTCCTCCAGAATGCATCTACCCTCATTTAAATTAATGAACAAAAGAGAACATGAAATGCTGGAGGAATGAGTTTTACAAATACTCTTTCAATAGTTGTAGGAAATTACTGAGATTGAATTTCAAGACAGCATAAAGTTGGGAAGAAGGGAGAAACTTTATTTTGGAGAATATGATTTCTCATATCTGTGGCTCATTTTTTATTACTTCTTTTATGCTAGTTTTACCCCCCTTTTCTACAGCTCTTCTTTGAAACTCATATTGTCCTCACAGGAATGAGATTTCCTTCTTCTCAGGGTTCTCAAAATAGAAGCCTCTAAATCCATTTACATAAATACCCTAAACCTTAATTTCTAACTATTATTACATCTCTTTCCTATTACTTCTCTAACATAACCATTTATTCTAGATAAATCTGGTTTTCCCTCTATCTATTCTCTCACCTTTAATTTGCTTCTTTGAAAAAAAAGAATAAGAGATACTTTCTTGTTGATCTTATTTCTTCTCGAATCTATTAAAGAAAATTCTTAAGTTAAACTTTCAGCCTCTTTATTCAAGTACCTCCAGAAATGGTCCTAGAAATCACCTGGAGGAAGAGTAAGCAGAGTTCCCTCAGGATTTGCTTCCTTCCACAAATCCATCACCAGTACCATCCTGCAAGCCAGGGTCATTTTTACATTTTAAAAATGAATTCCACTTCTGCTTCAAAAGAGGAAGTAGACATAGTTTTCCCTATTCCTCCTGCTAAGTACAACTAAAAACCTTGGAAATATATGTAAAACAAGCATAAGGAGGCTCTCAAGGTTGGAGAAAAGAAAACTTTGAGCCCAAGGAATAACATGGTGGTGAATTTCCAGAGTTTTCTTTTTGTCTCACATACCCCAGACTAGGTTCCAAAGAAGCCAGAATCCTGGAAACCCTCAGGCAGAGACAAAAACAAAACAAAACAAAGACACCAAAAGAGGCTGCACTCTCTAGCTGAAGAACCAAGAGTAGGCAGCCTAGAAAGACAGAATACTCTTAGACGATAATTGCTCTTCTTCAGGCAAATACCACAGACAAATAAAAAGAAAGAAAAAGAAAAACAACTGTAAGCCAGGGGGAAATTAGGTTTCCACCCTCAACAAGCTGCAACAAGGTGCCCTAACACCTTGCAGGGTGGTGTCAAAAAAGCCAAGTTGGGAGCTGTGACATTCTCACCAGGTAGTGACATTCTCACCAGGTAGTAACAAGGTAGCCCTACCTTGAGATGGTTCAGAGGCTGCACAGTGGAGAGTCAGGACTTTCATCATCACTGCTCAGTGATAATGTGATAATGAGGGATTATTATCAGTGATAATGGGGCAACACCCTCCTATGGTTTCAGTGAAGGCCACATGGGGAGCAGCTCTCCCCCAGTTCCCAGAGAGAATGGTACCAGTTGAGGACTGGTGAGGATGAGGATGAAAGCCTGGACCCCCAGCCCCACCCAGCAGTAATGAGAAGGCTCTTTCCTGCCCCTGCACTTGAGTCACAGCAGATGAGCAGTAAACTTGTACCTCTTCCGCTTCTTGGCAGTAGTGAGGCAGCACTCTACAACTCCTGCTGGAGCAGTTTCAGATAAAGTCTGCTAAAACACAGAACTGAAAAAAGACACAGAACCTCATAATTTAATGCCTTAAGTGTCCCATTGTCAGTGGAAAATCATTCATCATACCAAGAACCAGAAAAATCTCATTGTGAGTGAAAAAAGATAACAGACACCAACACCAAGATGGTATAGATACTAGAATTATCTGACAAGAATTTTAAAGCAGGCATCATAAAAATGTTTTAATGAGGAATTATAAACACACTTGAAACAGATGGAAAAATAGAAAGTATCAGGACGGGAAATAGAAAATATAAAGAAGAACCAAGTAGGAATTTTAGAACTGAAAAATATAATAATCTGAATTTAAAAATGAGCACATGAGCTCAACAGTAGAATAGAGGGGACAGAGGAAAAAAAATCAGTGAACTTTAAGATAGAATATGAATTACCTAATCTGCAAAGCAGAGGGAAAATAAACTGAAAAAATAAAAAACACAAAAACTGAACAGAGCCTCAGGGAAGAGTGAGACTATAACAAAAGATCTAACGTTTGTTATTAGAATCCCAGAAGAAGCAGAGAAAGAAGACAGAGGTAAAAGTGCTCAAACTTTCTAAATTTGGCAAAAGACATAAACCTACAGATTCAAGGAGCTGAGTAATTCCCCAAAGTAAAAGTACAAAGAAATCCACACCAAGACAAATCCTGGTCAAACTTCTCAAAAATAAAATCCAAACAAAAAGTCTTGAAAGTAGCAAGAGGGAAATGATACACAGAGGAAAAACAATTGGAATGGAGTGCATTTCTCTTTGGAAACCACAGAGGCCAAAAGAAGCTGCTTGATATTTTCAAGAGGTGAAATAAAAGAACTGTTGACAGAGAATTCTATACCCAGCAAAATTATCCTTCAAAAAGAAAGGGGAAATCAAGCAGTCTCAGATGAAGATGCTAAAGAATTAGTCACTGGCAGACATACCATAAAAAAGAATGATTAAAGGAAGAACTCTAAGCAGAAGAGAAATGGTAAAAGAAGGAATCACTGAATAACAGAAGAAAAATGGAGAGAGAAAATATGGGTAAATTGACCTTCTTTTTCCTCTTGAGTTTTCTCAATCATATTTCACAGTTGAAGCATAAATTATAACATAGTCTAATGTAGTTCTCAATGGATACACAGGAAACATTTAAGACAACTCTATTACACAAGTTACACAAATTGGTAAAATCATTTAGAAATAAATACACGAAGACACAAGTGCATGTAAAACTGGGAAAATCTGAGTAAGGTTAAAATTAGATCAATTTCCTGTTGGTGACATTGTACAGTAAATCTTGCAAGATGCTATCATTGGGGTAACTGGATGAAGGATACATGACATCTCTGTGTATTATCTACTGCAATGGCCTATGAATCTACAATTATCCCCAAATAAAAGTTTTAATAATAAATGCATTTCTGAAATGGAAATTGATAGGAACAAGCCCCCATAAACAAAGGCAGATATCTTCAAAAATAGAGAGAAATGTTAGCCAGAAAACACTGTTTAGCTCTATATAGTAACTGGTGTGCTGGGATAGGCAATCAATCAGTCAATCAGTCAATCAGTAAGTAAGTAAATAAGTCATCTAGGAAAGACAGGTAGTAACTTGGGAAGGATCTCATTATGTGGTCACAATTTGACTCACTTATCGGAGTCCGTGGTAGGGTCCTGATGTTTGCAAGTTCAGAGTCTTCACTTAAATCAAAGCAACCCAAATTTATCCATCTCTGCAGACTGACTTATATTAATTCAACTCATAAGAGACTGACGTTTACATGAGCAGGAACATTTGGGTGCTCTTTCTTTGCTGACCCTCTCTCTTTAAGCCCCTTCCTTTTTTCTGGATATACCTCATCCGAGGCCCCCAATCAATTACCCCATCTTCATTTGGGAAACAGATCTCCCTGGTTCCTGCTTGAATTCTTTGAGATGAATTCTTGCAATTGAATATTAATGGAGCTTAATGGACCTCATTCATCCCTAAAGGCGAAAATTGAACAACATTCCTGTGATGGAACAAAAGTGGGTACTCTGATTTCACTTTAAACTGAACTATAATTTCAATTATAACTGAACTGTAAACGTAAAGTTTAGTATTTATTTCTTCATTAAAAAATTGGTACACCCCACCCAAGTGAGCATGAATTTTTCACAAAGACCATACACTCAAGTCTTCTCTGAGGAAAGGAAAATTTCTCCCAGGAATTTGACTTTGACTCTGCCCTTTATAAAACAGCAATCTCTGCATTATTCTTACTAAGAACATCTGTTTCCTTCCTGGGATTGACCTGTATTATAAAGTCCACAACTCCGTATAAATAGCTCCCTCTTTGGCATCCAGTACAAGCTCAATAGGTACTTTATTTTTAATTTCACAGTGAGTGGAAGAGGAGATATAGAAGAAGAATGTGTCTTATTACATTAACCTCAGACATCCTTTATTCCTTCATTGCTGAGCCTTACCTCAATTTTCTCTTTCCCTACCTAAGTACTTCCTTTATGTACTTTTCATAATTACAATTAATTAGTTAGTTATGCAATAATTATTTTAATTATACCATGCTTGATTCCATGCTGGACTCTAAGATCCTTGAGGGCAGGAACCATGTCTATCTTGCATGTCCGTCTGTTCCCAACACCTGTCACAGGCAAATAGTAGGAACTCAATAAATATTTGTCAAGTGGATGGATGGATAGAGAGGAAGATGGCAAGTGACTAAAGCTCTCTGTGCCTAGTGTTCTTATATGCAAAATGGAGATGTTATGAAGATTAAATGTGATACCATAATGCACATAGAAGTGTTCAGGGCCCTTCTTTCCTTCCTCTCTATCCATCCATCATCCAGCTATATATTTAACCTGCATCATAGAACACAAAAGGATGATTAAGGTCTAGTGAAGATTAAAAGTAACTAGACTCTGCATTTGTTATAATCTAAGATAAATATATAATCATAAACATTTCCCCAGCTATTAAACATTTCTGAAACCACTTCATTTGAAGAATAATCTACTGTTTTAACAAGCTGTAATTAAGATAATTATTTTATATTGTTGAATATTTGTTATATATAATTGTTCAATATTATGACATTATAAGGGTAAAATTAAGGCTTTTATTCTTTATCTATGATTTTTTCCTTGAAAGAGACTCTTGTCCTTTGAATTATGGGTCAAAGTATATGAACTATTTTTTTCACTTTGTCTAATAAAAAGATGTGGTTTTTATAGATGTGTATAAAGGTAGAAAGCCTTCTGTAATTTTTCATGCCACAGTTCCCAAAGCTAACCACTGCTGGTAATCTGGTATGCGTCCTTCTAGATTTTATATGGGACTTTGCTTTCCAAGTTATTTTGTACCTGATTCCTACTTAACACCAAAATACAAGGAAGAAGGCAACAATATAACTTATTGCAAAGTCTTGGTCGGGGTGGGGGGGATGGATATTTATCTATCTATAGATAGATAGACAGATACATTTTATGTTAATGATAAAACTATATACTCTCTAGCTTTGAAAACTGGTGCTCTGATTTTATTCTTTATACGGTTTCTTGGGGATTTTCTTAGCATAAACACTACATTAACTTGGTTTTTCCTCATGGGAGATTATGAGTTCATGAAGCAAGAAAGAAATTGTCATTAAGATTACTTTTTCTTGTTCAAAATATGAATATACATTATTCTAAGACACTCTTCCTTCTCCTCGAAACAAATTCAGTGTAAATTTTTATTAAATAAGGGATGATCTTAGACAAAACATCTCTTCTGTCAATATCTATATTTATGATGTTGTGTGTTTATATTTTTCTCCTTAATCTTTTCGTCTTAGTCATACATGATTAAAAGATTTGTCGGGGCTTCCCTGGTGGCGCAGTGGTTGAGAATCTGCCTGCCAATGCAGGGGACACGGGTTCGAGCCCTGGTCTGGGAAGATCCCACATGCCGCGGAGCGACTGGGCCCGTGAGCCACAATTACTGAGCCTGCGCGTCTGGAGCCTGTGCTCCGCAACAAGAGAGGCCGCGATAGTGAGAGGCCCACACACCGCGATGAAGAGTGGCCCCCGCTCGCCGCAACTAGAGAAAGCCCTCGCACAGAAACGAAGACCCAACATAGCCATAAATAAATAAAATAGTGTTTAAATAAATAAATAAATAAATAAATAAATAAATAAATACTTTTTAAAAAAAGTTATTTCATTAAACTATTTAATTCACCAGAGCGTTATGGAAAAAGAGATAAAATGCCACCCTTGAGTTTAGAAATAAATTCTGCTATTTTTCACAGCTAGAGCATTGAATGTGAATCCTCTTGAAAGTTTATTTTATCCCTTAAATTAACTTTAGTGTGTTTGCTTTAGAACATTATGCTCTTATATGTGAGTCAAGGGGCATATGGTCTCTTTATTGGAAAATAAAATAAAGAACAGATGTGTGGTTTAGATAAGTACACATAAACATGTAAAGGTCAATGGCAGGTGACTCAGCGTTTTCACCATATTGTGGAAGGGATATGAATAATTTCCTTAGAGGAAATGTAATCCTTGATACAGTGACATCAAAGAAACCATTATTTATTTTATTAGATAAGCATAAAAAGATCTAATAAAAAGACAGCTTTCTTCTTTGAGTTGTTAATAATTTTCTGGAAGCCTGGGAGATGAATTTAAGAAAATGTGCTGAAAGCCAATCCAAGTACTGAACACACACGCCAACAGAGAGCCACGTTCACTAAGAACAGCAACTTCTTAACTATATTCTACCTTTAATTTCTTTGAATATTCAGTTCACTTTGCATGAGAAGACTGGGTAACTTGGCTCAGTAGGGTGTTTTACTTATCTTTAAATATTAAAACCCTTTATTGGAATCCCTTGAAATCAAAGGAAAGAATCTAACTTTGGACAGAAAAAAATTAAACCATAAATTTTTTGAAAACTTTTGACATCTCTTTTTGTAATTTTGCCTTTCTCTGCTAGAAATTTCCATTTTGGTCAATTCAAAAGTTTTCTGGATAACAGAGTAAGTCTTAAATCTGAAAAGCTGCATTCATTTTGCCTTCAGAGTGGATCACTTTCATGTTCTCTCAATTGAGGCCAAATCCTTTCCCACTCCAAATTTTTTCCCACAGCTTTAGGAAGCTAGTTCAGACTCGAAATCCTTGAACCTAGACTCCAGAAACATTTTTCTTATTAGTTCCCCATGTACCAATTTCTAACTACACCAAATAATAATAATAATACAAAAGTAGCAAGTGTATTCTTAGATTCAACTATTCATTTACATCTCACTAATGTGTGCATTTATTAATTAATTTAATAATCCAACACTTATCATGTCTATGCTAAGAACCCTGCTATGCGCCTGGAGAAATGGAGATAATATTGTTTAAAAGACCTGTTTGGGGGTCCTGGAGGATCTCGGATTATAGTGCAGAGGAGAGATGTAAACAAACTATTACAAAATGAGGCAACAAGGAATGAAATGAATATTTTCCCAGGGATTAAGAGAGCACCAAAGTGGAAATGAAGATTTGTATCTGCTTTGGTCGTCATTATATTCCAGCACCTGGAAAACTAAGACCTGTGGCACTTGGTGAATGTATGACAAAAGTATGGACGAATAGATGGATACACAGATGGATGGAAGGGTCAAGGATGGCTTTTTAGAAGAAAAATCAATTCTTTGGTGGATTGAAGACTATAAAGGTATACATGAAAGAGATACTTCCACGTGGATGGCATGGTATAGAGAAATAAAATAGCTTTAGCTTGCTCAGGGCACAGATAAGTAGATCAGCATGATGGAGAAGAGTGTTTAGCGAAATGCCAGGGAATGAGATTACAGGTGTTAAAAGAAACTAGAACATGAAGAACATGAAAGGCTTTTCATACATCACCAAGAAATGTGGTCTTGGTGAGTAATAAAAAATACTAAAGACTTTAAGTAAGAAATTGACGTGATCTGATTTGCCAGGTCATAAGTGGGACAGAGCTACAGGGAAGCAAAGCATTTGAGAGCTGTAGCCGCAGAGTGGTTGAAATTACCACTCTGGAATTCAGATTGATAAAATATACACTTTCTCCTTTTAGAATTACTCGGGGATTCCAATAACCTTGAGAGGAAGGATAGCATAGTGGCTAAGATCAATCATACTGGACCCAGACTGCATAGGCTTAAACCCTAGCTCTGCCACTTGCCAGCTGTGTGATCTTGGATGGGTTGCTGAGCCTCTCTGGGCATCAATTTCTTCAACGGAAAATGAGGATGACAATAGTAGTGCTTGTGTTGTAAAGTTGATTGTTACGAGGATTAAACAAGTTAGTCTGAAAAGTGCTTGGAAAAGTGGCAACAGAGTTTGTTAAATTTGTTAAATTAAAACCGTATATATTGATTCACAACTATTTTGTCTACAATATGCATATACGTTTTAACTTTGTTTTCATTTCTGTAAAACTACACATATATGTTCTTTACTTTCTGTGTATTGAAAGTTTTATTTAATTTTTACCCTAAGCTAATTCTAAAATGGGTTGTGGGATAAACCAATAGTAGAACTTACAAACATTTAGATGCTCAAGATCATATTAAATACGGCCTTCCACACTGAGCATGTAAAAGATCCAGAGAGAATTTGTGAGAATGATCTTGAAGAAAGTGCTATTGGTATGCAGTGAGCCACTCACCACCACCCAGGAGAAGAAATGGGGTGAGTGACCTCCTTCACCTCAACTTCCTCAGGACCAATCAGAGAGTTTCCACTGTTTTCCCAGCAGTTGAGGGATTTCACTCACTTCTTGAGTTTGAATCCTTCCTGAGAATTGCAAAAGGCAGAAGACAGGCTGGCCAATTCTTCCAGGGGCAGAAGTGAGAAAAGGGGTTTTGCATAACGCTCAAAAAACGTACCATAGCAAAGTAAGTATGACTGCTCCCCAGGGTCAGGACAGGGACCACAGTTAAGAAAGGGTCTCATGGAGGCATGTTGGGGAACAGGCCTCTGCAGAGGGAAGCTCAAGTTTCCTAGGTACTGTGGAAGGAGAGAAAATGAGAAGCCAGAGGAGTGTCCCTCATCTGCATCTAGGGAATTGCCAGTAAAAGATCTCCAGCAACGGGGAAAGAGCCCATCTCTAAGTCAAAAAGTGTATTTGAACCTAGACCTGACTCAGACCTAACATGAAGATGGCTTATGAGAGCAAGCACTTTCTCATCCCCCTACATCCCTTTGCTCCCCACTTTCCAATCTCAGGGCCATTGGACCAGAAGTCAGGGTTAGTGAGTTGGGGAAGAGAATCGAAGCAGGAGGTAGTCCATGTCCCCCAACCCACTCCAGCAGAAGTTGGAAGCATTATTGGACATTTTAAGTACCAAAATGAGACAATTTTGTGACTTAAAGTGATCTTAATCTTTGGCATGTGTTCTACAAAGTCCTATAACTGCTTTTTTTGGTGCATAGGCAGGGGGAAATCTAGCTCAC
This sequence comes from Balaenoptera ricei, assembly GCF_028023285.1. Lineage (NCBI taxonomy): Eukaryota > Metazoa > Chordata > Mammalia > Artiodactyla > Balaenopteridae > Balaenoptera > Balaenoptera ricei. Next base: position 54,000,604 of record NC_082656.1, read on the forward strand.
TGAGCACCACACCAGTGAGAAAAGGAAATAAATGTGCTCTGTGAATTGCATCCTACAAATTGTACTTGTTCTGGGTACTGGTTATAACTTTTTAATTCTGCCTTCTGTTTTATCCATTTGCATATTTTACTCCAGACGAAATAACTCGCTCTATCTGCCACTCAGTAATTTTATTTCCAGCCCTTTCCTCATGCCTTCTCTTCCAACTGACATGAAAGCACTCATCACATTCAGGACTTCTAACAAACCCCCCTTATATTCTTGTGATGCCAACAAACCCTTTGATCAGTGCTTCTCAACCTTCCATCTTGGATGAATTTCAGAGTCTTTGAATCCCTGAAATTTTCTCCCAGTATTTGGATGAATGTGTGCATGTACTTTTTTTTTTTTTTTGGTGGCAGAATTTATAGCTTATACCAGATTCTCAAAAGAGGACTAGGAGAAAAAAGTAAAGAAAAATCTGTCTTTATTCCTTCCTCTCCTATAGCTGAAATAAATTAAAAATATGCCTGTCCAGATCTGCACAAAATTATGAAGGAGGTGAAGTTTTCTTCTCTGAACTTACTATCCCTAGGGCTCTTTGGTCTTTCCTTCCACCTTTTGACCCTCTAGTGATAGACAATATTAGTATCAGGCATATATTCCTTAAGTTACTGATGTACCTCTCCCCAGAAATTCTCATTTAAGCACTTCGCCTCATAAATCAATTTCAAGATGTGGTAAACTTGGGGGGAAACTTCCTTGGTTACTAGTGGAGATTTCTTAACCCCTTAAACTGCGTTATGTAGACCGTGCCTAAGGCAATCTATAGAATATATTTGTTTTCAGGTGTTATTATAAATATACACATACATTAAGATTTTTAAAAGTATGCATGTTCTTCATTTCTTCAAGAGTCATACATGGTGTTTATTACAGAGGAGCTGAGTAAATGCTTGACTATGAGGATGCTGGTTGGTTTCTAGAAATTGAACATAATGAGTGCCGGTGGTGGTCTGATTTTCAATGATAATGTCTCTGTCCATTTCTCTCTCTCTCTAGGCTCTTTTTTGAGTTGTTATTCCGAAACTTTCATTCATTTGCTTTTTCCTTCAGCCCTTATTTATGATTTTGTTTTTCAGAGTTGGAGCAGTTATCCTTGGTCGTATTTGATTGTGAGTCAAAATGATAACAATTCAAGTTGCTTCAAGCTCCAATTTATGACTATTTTCCACCACTGGCAAATAAAAGAGGTGATCTCCCCCTCGTTTAATAAACAGCAGCTAAATCGATTAGGTTCAATTCATAATTTTACATAAATGCCAATAAATATCTATTTATAAGAGGGAGAGCGTCTGGAGGGAAGAGAGTTGACAAATATAAGTGGTTATTTATAGATTTCCAGATGTTTTCCTGACTCTCTATGTCCTACTCATAGAGTGTAAAATTATCCTGTGGAGATAGTCCACTTTCCAGAAGCACAGTTCCTCCTCCCATGGAGAAATATGTCTCTTCTGCTCCAGTGAAGATTCCTTTCAAACCCACAAATAGACCTCTCACACTGATAAGGTCTGGAGAAAATGAAGAAAAGAAACTTCAGGTGGAAGTAGAGAAAAAAGTTCTCTTTGAAGTATAATCAAATTTTGAGCCCCAAATTTAACTAGCAGGAAGTGTCCTTTGATCTGTCAAATCAATGTTTAAAAAAAGATAATTTGAGTAAGTGCAGTAATTAGTATCTTACCACTAGCCAGGTAATAGAATTGACAGGATCGGTTCTGGACATAGGCTGAGCAAATAAAAGTGGTAAAATTAAGGTTTTCAAGCTGACTTGATGTTGCATAGGACTTGTATACTTAAGAAGAACATCTACTGAGGTGTGTGGCACGGAGATGGTTAGGCTCTGTGTTTGTTCCTGAGCCCCTCTGCCTTCTGAGTTGGTATATACCTTTCACATGGCTCTTGGGAGCAGCCCTTAGCACAAATCCTGGCTCCTCCCTCCCTGGCCTCTAGGCTGACAATCTTTTTAATACTTTCTGGATGCTTGAGATTTGGGCTGTATTTTTTATGGTGTGGTTAAGATTCGAGGTTGACTTTCTCCCATAAGGATACCTAGTCGTTCAACCATATTTGTTAAAAAGAGAGGCTTCTCTTTTTTTCTGAAAAGAATACACATTTTGCTTTTAGTAACAATAACACATGTCCTTTGCACAGAATTCAAAATTATAGAGTGAATGTTTCCCTAAAATCTCTCTTGCAAGAGACAACCACACCACTATTAATGTTTATCTTATATTTTATAAGATTGCATTATTTATATATTGATTTATATAATGGGTATATTTATATTCATGCACACACACACAAATACAAGAAAATATAGCCAAGTGGTTAAAAGTACGGACTCTAGAGACAAACTGCCTGGGTTCAAATCTCATCTGTAAACTTTTAAGTAACTTAGCCTGTCTGAGCTTCTCTTTTCCTATCTGTAATTGAGAAAATACTTCATATGGTTGCTTTTAGTATCAATTTAGAAAGACACCTAGGAAAATGCCTAATACATAGTAGGCAATGTGTTAATATTAGTCATTATTATACTATAAAATGTAACTGTTTTGTCACATATCAATAATTCATAGATCTCTCCCCATAATATTTTCGAGAGGGTTTTTTAAAAAAAAATACCTATTCTGTTATTCGATTCTTTATTCTACTCCATCCTATTCTATTCTGTTTAACAAGCCTATTCCATATTCTGTTGAATTTCCATATTTAGAATTTAGATACAGCATTAAGACCAACACCATATTGTTTTAATTACTGTGCCTTTTTTTTTTTTACTATGTTCTAATACTGTGGAAGTCATATTTATCCATGCATTCGTGAAACTAGTAATTACTGTGTGCTTACTTTCTGTTTAGATTTTCTTTACACTGCAGATACACTGATGAGCAAAGGAAAAAATAATTTTAAGGTTCCTGATTGTTTTTATTGATATATTTTTCCATTGGACAGTTTAAAACAATTTACAATTGTACACAGTAGATATTATATTAAAAGTATAGATTACTTTGAAGGTGTATTGACATCTTTACACTACTGCTCAGGAACATTCTGTCTCTCTGCTTTCTATCTCTACTTTCAGATTTGTTTCCATGAAGTTATCCACTATGTGTCCTTTTTTTAAAAAAAATTTTTTTTATTGGCGTAAAATTGCTTTACACTGTTGTGTTAGTTTCTGCTGTACAATGAAGCGAATCAGCTGTATGTATACCTATATCCCCTCCCTCTCGGACCTCCCTCCCACCCCTCCCCCATCCCACCCATCTGGGTCGTCACAGAGCACCAAGCTGAGCTCCCTGTGCTATACAGCAGGTTCCCACTAGCTATCCATTTTACACATATCTGCTGTGTATCCTTAATTCTTTTTACTCTTCTCCACATTGCTAGTTATTTAATTTTTCTTTATCACAATGTTTTATATTTCTGTTCAGTTTTGTTTCTGCTTTGGTCACACTTGTCAGTGATTCCTCTATTTTCAAGGAGGCTGTGACATTTTTACAACACCTGTTTTTTAAAGTTTAGGCAATCTAACATATTACTCCTTTCCTTTGAAACTATTTTCATCATTTCTCTTTTTAGTGATTACTTCTCCAGTCAAGGATTGGGTAAATATTCATTAATATTTTCTTCAGGTATGAAAATAAATTTTAAAAGTTTATTATGAAAAATATATACCAGGATTAAGTTTCTAAATATTTCAACTACATGTTATTTGAAAGAAACACCTTAAACAAAATGCTTCATAAGTTTAAAAAGAAAAGGGATAAAAAAGGTATGTTTAAAAAAAGTTAGTAGTAATAGTAACAAAAGAGAATTTGATGCAAAATGAAATACATTAAATAGGACAAAAAGAATAATTTTATGTCAATAAAAGCTTACAGGTCACAATAATAGTAAAATTATTGTAAACTTGGATGCAAAAAATAACATTGCATTTGTGGGAAAAACTATAACAACTATAAAAGAAATGGGTAAAAACATAATATAGGCAAATGATTTCAGCATGGCATTCTCAGTATATGAGAAATCATGGGAAAAAATTATAAATAATTTACCAAAAATCCTATATTTAATCATAAAAGAATCGTAAGAAATTCTAAAAAGTACAATTTTTTTCAGACTAAGTTCTAACTACAGTACAAAAATATCTAGAAATTAATAGCAAATGTTTAAATTTAAAACAAATCAACTGAAGATTCAAAAACCCTCTTAAAAACTAGTGAGTCAGAGGAAATTCAAGTGATAATTACATAATATTTTGGAAATGAGAATACTTTACGTGAAAATATAAAAGGTATAGACAAACTCACAAAGAGTTAAATTCTTACGCTTGAAAATTTCATAATTTAAAGGAAGAAAAAGGGAATAACTGCAAAAGACTTTGTAATGAACTAGGCAATCTTCAAAATGCCTACCATGCCCATAGCCTCTTGTGAGGTGAACTACCGGCTCACAAGCCCTTCACAGTACACAGTGGTATCCTGTACTATATATCCTCCCTCCAGATAGGGCCAACTGGACCATGGGTCAACTTGTGATCCAGGAGTTACTCATCCTTAGTCCAGACAGTGACCAGAAGAAATCTACTATGAAAAGATGAGCGGGGCAATGAAATGAAACTTCTTCAGGTACCTGAGCAGCCCAAGATGCAATACACCTCTGCCATGATCCTCCTGGTAGATATGGTCTCTCAGTGGCTAAGAGAAAAGCTGATGATCCTATGTGTTGGGATGTGGGTAGAGACGGATTGGGTACAAAGGTTCTCCTAGAGCTGACTGGCTCAGAAAAACTGAAATTGAGCAATTATGGGGTAGCTGTTTGCTTTTCACCTCCGTGTTTCTCCTAATCACCATTTCCAATAATTAGCAGCAGACCATGAGGGGCCAAAGTCCTTTCCTATCGCAGTAGTGACCATTCAGGTGTTTCTTATTGAGAGAGCAAAATACATGCTATATTATCTAAGAATCTCAATACATGCCTCTCAAGGATATACTATAAATGCAAGTTCTTCTGGCCCATGAAAGGAAAAGGACCTCACATATGATCTTCCTTTAACTTAAGGTGCTATTGTTAGCTTCTGCTTTCATCCGCCTTCAGTAGTGTCTAATGGAAGTTTGGAAGAAAGCATACCACACTAATCTACTGCAATATAAAAAATGCATTTAGTTATTCATTCTCTGTTTCATTTATTCATTTGCTTGTTTATTTTCAAAAATGTATATAATGCAAAAGGAATGAAGTTAATTTTTTTAGCAAAAGGAATAAATGCACAAAAAATGAATAAAACTAGAGGTGAGGTAGACAGAAGAAAATATATACTGTACAGTCCTGTGCAATTGCTAAAGGTAAGCTGAAAATTTATCTCTTTGTTCCATCAGTCAGACAAAGAGGGAAATAAAATCAGTTATAAAATTTGTAATGTTTTCAAAATTCAAATAAACTTCTTATTGAGGATAATCTGTGTTTTTTCCTTATATCGACTTGTTTTCTTATCATGTATGAAAACATCTTCCTAGTAAGCTCCCCTTAGCTACAGGTGCAAACACTGTACAATGTTAGTGAACAACAGGTTGTAAAATGATGAGAATTTTATTCTTATGACTTACTTCAGTTTGTGCTAATGGCGTAACATGAAAGAGCAGTTCAATAGAAATAATTCTAAAAGGGGCAGAAAACAGAACGCATTTTAACATCTTAGTAAAATCACGTATGTTTATAAGATTTCAATTTCTCCAGTTTAAGTTGGGAATAAGTATTGTATCAACTCACTTCAGTTGTACTGATGGCTTCAACATATAAAGGGTAATTAACTAGCTTATGTAATCAAATTGCAGGTGGTGTCTTCCTCTCTTCCTACCAAGTTTATCTCAGCCTCTCTCTGCACGCTGATTTCATTATCAGAGAGCACTTTATGTCACACTGTGGAGACATGGCCATGGCCATCAGCAACTCTAGACTTACTTGGTAACCACTTACTGACCTGTCCACCATGCACACACTTGATATTAAAAATAAAACTCCAAGGAAGGACTTTGGCTTGGGTCACCTGACCAACACTTAACAATTGCTAAACCAGAGAGTCAGAGGCATAAAAACAATTGGGTCATTTGGAACAGTTGTCTAGGGATGGAAAAAGAAAGCAGTTCTCCAAAGGGAGAGATGGGGTTGGTAAAGACATGGTCACTGGAAGAAGCAGTGTGAGTACCAATTTAATTGGTGCCTAATAATGATATCTACTGAGAATTAAATATGAGAATGTGCGGTGCAAATAATAAAGTGATATATAAAATCCCAAACACTATTTTTTCCAATGCGATATTCTTGGAAATTTAAATTTTCAAAAAGATTTCAGAGAAGAGAAGAAGACTGCTTTTCCTGAGAAAAAACAAAGCTGCTTTTCTACAAATCCTTGTGACTTGAGAGCAAATCACCAGTTGTTAAAAGTCTGAAAATGAAGGACCCCCCAGGAGTCTACTCTGGCCCAACAGGAAGATTATGACTCAGTGACTCTCCTCCTAGACGAGTACACCACTGTCTGCTTTGCAGTCCTCCTGAAGCTCTAGGAACGATATAAACATAATACCAATGACAACAACACTTACTGAGGAAATATTTGTGTGTACAAGTTGCTATTCTTTGTAATTAAATGTCTTCAAAAATCGTTTCCTAAGAGTTCTAAGAAGAGTTTGGGTCATTACCCTCCCATTTCCAATGCAGCAATATTCTCACAGGTACTATGAGAGAGGAAATATGCCTGTAAACGTAATTTTCTAAACAATGCTCTGAAGGACATCAAGGCAAGGGTATACTTAGCAAAAGTGTATCATGCCTTATAATGTGAAGCTGAAATTTTGGCCATATTTTCAAGATGGTTTAATAGAAAAAGAGCTATAGCCTTATAGAGTGCAGAAGAACATACCGAAGTGTCCTTCTCTCTCCTTCTCCAATAAGAAAGAAAAACTCCAACCTGATGGAACAATTAAATATGAAAACAGACTGTTTTAAAATTGAGCTTTCTTCTTAGTTTACCTGCTAATGAAAAGAGGTAAGCATAGGTACCACAACTAGTAAATATGATTTTTTACTTAATTTTTACTGGAGTATAGTTGCTTTACATGTTGCATTAGTTTCTGTTGTACAGCAAAGTGAGTCAGTTATACGTATACATATATCCACTCTCTTTTAGATTTCCTTCCCATTTTGATCACCATAGACCATTGAGTAGAGTTTCCTGTGCTATACAGTATGTTCTCATTTGTTATCTGTTTTATACATAGTAGTGTATGTATGTCAATCCCAATCTCCCAATTCGTCCCACGCCGCCTTTCCCCCCTTGGTGTCTATATGATTGTTCTCGACATCTGTGACTCTGTTTCTGCTTTGCAAATAAATTCATCTGTACCATTTTTCCAGATTCCACATAAATATTCTGCCATTTATTTCTTCTTTTCTGCCTTTTTCCTTTGGAGCAAATTCGTTTCCAATTACCAGAGGCATATTTAAGCACATACAATTAAGCTATATATAGTTTGCATGACAGTTATGAGAGCTCTCACTCTGGAGAATTTTGAATGCTAAGGCTAATTGTCAGACTTAGAAGAAACGTCTCTATTTCAGTTGTCCTTGAAATATTAGTCTTTATTTTTAATGATTAATGAGATTTTTATTGAAAAGAAAGGAAGATGGGTGTTTTAGGGAAGGAAATTCCATACAAAGGCATAGAAATATGACAGGGTAGGTTGAACTCCACGAGCCGAATGGGGATGGTAATATCAGAGTACCCGTTTTGGTGGAAAGGTGCCCAGGAATCACCCTGTTTAACACCCAGCGCCCCCCAGCTCCGGGGTGCTCTGGGAGAAATGATTATAAATTTGTACCAAAACACAGTGATTAGTAAACCTTAGTGCAAATAGTGCCAGCTGAAGAATTAACATAATTTGAGCCAAGCTATTGTGCTTTCCTGTGAGAACAAGCAAACTTCAAGACTTCCCCTTACGTTCCAACCAGGCAACTTCCTCTTGCCTATTAATAAATGTGCAATAACCTGAATGCTCACAAAACCACATATCAATATTGAGATAAGGAACCTTCTGAATTTGTAGCCTAAAGTGTCTACAGTTGCACCTTTAAAGATGAGACTTCAAAACTTTTTTTCCCCCTTCTTTAGTTATCACTATGGAACAGGAACTTTTGCTGAGTTAAAGACACTGTATGTGACTGCATCCCATCAGTCATATCAGCACCTGCCTCATCCGATGTCAACACAGGATTCTGCTCTTCTTCCTCGACCTCCTTCATCTGCTCCAGAGTTTCAGCCAACAATCAAGAACACACCACGGTTCTTGGCAACCCCAGGGCCCAGATGCTGAACAATTTTTAACAGTTAACTCATTACTAATGGTATTCTCCTACCAACGCTTTTGAAGCAATCTGTGACCATGAAATCTGCTCAAGGGATAGTTACTGTCTTACTAAGTTCAAATAGTTGCAGCAGAAATAACTTTGTGCAGGAAGAGTTGTGATCACCCGATTATTGTGTATACATCATATACACAATAGATTCTTATTCAGTGCTTTTTTTTTGCAAACGGGTGATTCTTTCTCAAGTATATGTGCCAGAAGCACTCATATTATAAGTGATGTTTTGCTTCTTGGGAGAAATAAATAATTTCTCCAGAACTGAAACTTCTTCAGAACAGCAAGTAAAAAGCAATAAAGTTTTTGAGGTATATTTCCTTATTTGTTTATTTTTCTAACTGGGTTTACAATGCTACCTTAAACGACTGAATTAAAATGTTTTATACTTCCATAATACCTTCGTTTAAAAGACCTTACATTAGAAACGTATCGTGTTCTGACAAACTACAGAGGCAGAGTGGCAAAAGTAAATGATTACTGCCTCTGAAAGGCAAACTGAGGTAAAGGGAGAATTTGATTAGTGCTACGCATTGAATTGAAGCCCTCTTCATAAATACTGGAATTAGACATTTTATCCTCTTACCTAAGATGACATGTACCCTCGTAACTGCTGGTAACTCAGGGCAGCCTCTTTCCCTTCGGTGTCTGCATGTAGCCTCAGAATTCTCCAGAACGCAGCTACCTGGGCACCTAGGCAGCCCTAGCCAGCCCCAGGGAGCTGGCTTACTGATACCTACTTGTTATCCCTGCCTCACTGTGTGTGTGTCCAGAAGGAGAGTGCCAGCTGTTTCATTTCTCCAGACACTTGGTTGTGGTTGACCACTAGATACACATATTTATTAACCCTCGTCCATAACGTTCATTTTTAAATTGATTTGAGGGATCTGCAAGCAGTTGAATTGTTGCAACTGTCAGATATAACCTGAATGGTTTATTCCAAATGCCTCTGTGACCAAGATCAAAACGAGACCAAGAACTTTTTTCTTCTGTTGTGACTTAAAACATTTAATGGTTTGTATAGTGGGTCTTAGGAAACTCTTTGTAGTTACTCCTTTCTTTCTTTCTTTTTTTTTTTTACAATTGTCAATGTTCCAGAAATGATAGAGCAGGCCATTGGGTGAGTTCTACGAATACAAGACCATGAATTTGATAAATTTCCTCAGCTGCATAGTTCATCAGAGTAGCTTCTGCCTCCCTCTTCCATCCTTTTCCCAATTTAGCATAATCAATATTTTTAATAGTGAGTCTGTGAGTGAATAACTCTACAGAGTTTTTACTGTAAAATACTGGGCTATAGAATTATGGTCTAAGGCATAATCTCAAGGTCCAGACTACCAGTATCTGAATTCTGCCTGTCACTTAACAGCTGTGTAACCTTGGACAAGTTACTTAATCTCTCCGCGTAAAATGGAGAGAATATTAGTTACATGTTGTTGGGTTGTTCTCAGAATTAACTGTATTAATATGTATAAAGAGCTTCAAATAGCCTGGCACACAGTAAGCACTACATAAGTGCTAGCTATTATTTTTCTGCACCTATACACTGCCCACTTAATTATAGCCATTTCACCAGGAAACATTGAACATAAGGAACGGTTGATCACACTTAATGAGAATGTGAAAATTTATCAAGATAAATGCATCCCCATTTCCAAAAAAAAAAAAAAAAACCTATTTAGTGATAGTGCATTACCGTTATTTACAAAAGTTTCACATCTGTATTTATATTTGATGAAGATAGAATTTGACAAGTGGGAATTAAAACAAACTCTTTGAAACATTTATCCTCGTGGGAAAATTTTTTGTAAACAATTCTAACTTTTAAATCTGGTGATAGAAAAGTTGATATTTTCTCCTTTTTTTAGGATGCATCAGGTTTTTGTATCTATACAAATTATCACATATTTGCATCATCTTTGTGTATGTCACAATACTCATCATTTTTTCAATAGAATAAGTATTCATCATATTTTTGAAACTAAATTGTTTTCATTTAAAATTTTTAATTTAACTGAATAGTTTTTGAAGAAATTTTAGTCTGAATTTCTGATTTATGTAGCCTAGCCTCTTGAGAAAGTCATAAAAAGAAATTCATAGAAAGAGCGACATCAAATTAGGAGGTGAAGTAATGCTGTCTTTTTGAAATATACATAATCCACAGCTGAAAGAAGCTTTAATGTTACAAAACCTGAATTAAAATAATACATATGATCCAGTGAGCATTTAGGAAAACTGGTTCACTTCACAACTACTTATAATCCTCTGAGGGAATTAGTGACCCTATTTGATTTTCGAAATAGCCCTTGACCTAAATCCACTTTTTTAAACTACACAATTTGAAAATGGGACATTGTGAACAAAAACAGTTAGCGTTAGAACTATTTTCTAAAGGAAAATTAAACCCCCAAAACATTGATTTTTTTCCCACATGTGCCAATTCTTCAAAATTTAAGATGCCTTGACTTAAAGAAAAACATACAACATAATAGTTGTGAGTTTAAGTTTTATTCAAGGACTTACTGAGGACTATAGCCTGGGAGAAAGCCAGTCAGTGGCTCTGAGGAAACTGCTCCAAAGAGAGAGATAGGGGAGAAGCCAGTTAATGTATGACTTTTTTGGCTAGGAAATACATGCAGTCAATCATACCCCGTGGTAAAAGATTGCTGTTGATCACAAAGAACAGAGATCTGAAGTTAATGGTTTTAGTGCTATGCTGTGCAAGAATCTGGGATCATTGAAGTTCTTCCTGAGATCTACATTTCACTCCCTAAGGATCTATCTAAGTACAGAGTACCTCATCCTGTTTTTCATCCCGAATTCCTCTCAGCATGCATTGTCCACGGGCAACCTCAGCGGGTTACAACTTTCGGGCAACCTCAGCGGGTTACAGCTTTAACTCTTGCAGAACTGGGTGGTGAGCCATGCTCTTTGTTTTTCCTTGTTCCTAGTCCTTTATTTTCTACTACATTTACCAGTTAAAATGAACTCCATTGGTTTTGGTAAATGTAATGTCAAACTTAAATTATACAAGCATCATCTATTCGGGCCATTTGAGACATATATATATTTATACACAAACGTATTTTTCCCTGAAAGCAGGAAATAAACCCGCCATATGAAAGGTTCACTCTGCAGATAAGGAATTCAGCCTGAGAAGCCTCTATACACAAATCTTGTTACTTCTTTAAATTACTACCCCAAACCCACATTCTGTTTAGATTCTTCACTAACCGAGCACCCAAAAACTAAATTTCTTTGTCCTGTCAATTCCTCCCAAATTCATTATTTTCTTTGTCTAAAAAGTATAAAAGCTGCCTGCTTTGGCCACGTCGTAGGACACATTTCTATGCCACCTCCATGTGCATGAATTAAAATTTGTTTCTTTTTCTCCTGTTAATCTGTCTTGCATTGATTTTATTATTAGTCCAGCCACAAGAACTTAAGAGGGGTAAAGGAGGAAATTTTCCCCTTCCTGACAACACCAAAGAATTTGCATTCATTCATTTTCCGGCTACTATTAGGGTCATTGTTTTTCAAACTTGAGGTGGAAAAACAGCAGGACAACCAATTATTTTTCAAATGAAAAGTGATTCATTAAATTAATATATCATAAAAAAAGAATTTAAGTACAAAGTAGATTTTTACAAAGACACCATATACATTTAAAAGCGAAACACCAAGTCATTTAAAGATTTATGACAAAGAAGAAAAATTGTATCTTTAATAAACTGCTTATAGATTTTCATACTTAAAATTAGGTTTCAAAGGCTTTGCATTTAGGTAGAATATGATGGTTCTTTTTCCAATAGCCTTAAAGAGAAGGAACTGGCAATTCCTTGGTTGTCCTTAATGTCTCTATTCCTCAATAGCCAGGGTTAATTGGGTTTTCTTCTCTCTACAAATTTATTCTAAACTAGAAAACATTTACATGGAACCCAACTTCTTCCTATTTGACTTCACCTTCTTTAAGTCCTGTCAAATCACACTGTTGCCAAGATGCAGCTGTTTTTGTAATATCATTGTTTACAAGCTGGCCTTTCTTCCCACCTTGCCCCATCTTTAAATTGTATCGTCACACCATTAAAAGTTTAAAATATCAAGAGATCTGTCCATGCTAGCTCAGCACTTTCTGAAACTCCCTCCTACTCTTGATTTAGATTTCTCGGCCTCTTAATATAAAAAATACCTGCTGCTACATTCCAGGATCTCAGGAAGATTCTCCAAGATCTTCATCTCTTTCTATTCAGAAGCCCATGGGGCTGGTCCCCATGGATGATCCTTGTCTCTATACTATTGCCTCCTGCTTGATTCTGTCTCTGCCCACTTATGCTTCAGCTCCCACTCTCCCTCATCTCAGCTTCCATACTGTGATATTGTGATTTATAATAAATATATATATTTGGTCACTCAGATGACCAAAGTATATTTCTCACTTATATTTGGTCTTCCTCCGCAGTTCCTGGCTCACAGTTCCCAAAACCCTTGGAATTTCCTAAGCAATAAAATCAATGGGAGCCTCTTTTTTTAATGATATTTGGTCTTTTGTCTACAACTCCTGGAAATGCCTCAGAGCCATAAAGGTGAAATGGGTATCTTATTATTCATAACAAGCCCTTTCCATCACAACTGGCTTTATGTTAATGAAGGTGACTTTTACAAAGTACCTAAGGATGGGGGCTGGTTGCCAGGGGAACCAACTGAATAGTGGTTTGAAACTTTCAGTCACACCCCCTGATTTCTTGGGAGAGGAGAGAGGCTAAAGCTTGAATCGGTCACCAGTGATCAATGAGTTAATCATGCCTAAGAAATGAAGTCTCCATAAAAACCCAAAAGGAGGGGATTTGGAGAGCTCCCAGGTCAAGGAAACTGAACACTTCTACAAGCCACCTTGCCAAGCCCTAAGCTGCATGAGGACAGAGGCTCCTATGTTCGGGACCTCACCAAAAGTATCTCTTCATCTGGCTGTGGATTCATATCCTCTGTAATAAACTGGTAATCTAGTGAGGAAACAGGTTTCCTGAGTTCTATGAGCTATTCTAGCAAAGTAATTGAACCCAATGAGGGAGTCGTGAAAACTTCTGATCTAAGCCTGTCAGTTAGACGTACAGGTAACAGTCTGGACTTGTGATTGGTATCTTGAGTTGGAGGGGGTTGTTAGAATCTCCAATCTGTAGTCAGTTAGTCAGAAGCACAGGTAACCTGGGCTTGCAATTGGTGGATGAAGTAGAGGGTGGTCTTGTGGGACTGGACCTTTTACCTATAGAATCTGATTCTATCTCCAGGTAGATAATGTCAGAATTGAATTGAATTCTTGGACATGCTGCAGGTATCCAAGAATTGCTTGTCAGTGTGGGGAAGGCTCCACACACACATGTTGGAATTGGGTCCAGGAACTTAGTTAACATACATACCTTGGATTATCATTTCCTGAGTTTTGGGGGATCAGACAAGGTAAATCAGGTTGTTTCTTGACCTTTCCATAGTAAGCTTGGGAGTCAGCTTTCTTGGTTCTGCTGAATTAACTAATGCTTTGTAGAGAATTTTCCGCTTCCCTTTCCTGTTCTTTCTCTCCTCTCCCATTACCTCATTGTGTTAGTTTTCGAGGGCTGTCATAACAAACTACCACAAATGGGGTGGCTTAAAACACCAGAAAAGTATTCTGTCACACTTTCCAGATCAAGGTGTTGACAGGGGCATTCTCCCACGGAAGCCTCTAGGGGAGGGTCTTTCCTTGCTTCTTTCAGCTGCTGGTAATCCCAGGCATTCCTTGGTTTATAGTGTATCACTCCAATCTTGGTCTCTATGCGAGTGTCTTCACATGGCCCTTTTCCCTCCATGTTTCTGACTTCCTATAAGAATACCAGTCATATTGGATGAAGGGCCCACCTTACCCCAGTATGACCTCATGTTAACTAATTACATTTGCAATGACCCTATTTCCAAATGAGGTCGTATTATAAGCTACTGGGGATTAGGACTTCAACATCTTTTTTTGGAGGATACAATTCAATCCATAACGGTTATCCTAATCTGTTCATGCTTTCCAAAAAAAGTTCTTTACTCCAGGTTTAGTGCAGCTTCAGAGCAAAAGCAAAAGTCTTATCTGACCCAAAAGTCTTATGACCTCTTGATAGTTTGACTGAACAATAGCAGTGTTCTCTTGAACTCTGAGCCCATAAACTAAAAATATATAGCTTTTTATTGAATTCCAGTCTCCTGAATGTCTTCTCCCTACTTCCACCTATAATATCAGCCCTCCAGATATTGCTAGTTCCACCTAATTGTTGTGGGCAATTGGATTTCATTTCATTGATGTTGAATATGTACTTATACAGAGCGGAAAACAACATAACAGAGTGATAAGGTATTTTTCAAACTTAGTTTGTCACTACTCTTTCCAAAAAAATGTTTGAGATAGCAATAATGTAGCATAGAGTCCAAGTTTTCAGAGAAAAGATACTTTTAAAATAATGCAATAAAATTTTGATATAGCAAACTACTGACTTAAATTACATTCTTGTTGCATGCTCTTCTCTTAGTCTAGTTATGAAGACTATTCTTTAAGTAGTGATATATACAACAGAGTCATGGGAAAGTCATGACTTTAGTCTGAGTCACTAAAGTGCTCAAATTATAAAGAGGATTTAATATCAAAGATAAGTGATAGAAGAGATATTTAAGCACATCATAAATATAAAGGCTGCTACTGATAAGCCTCTTCCTCAATGGCCTTATTCCAATGTATCACCATATTAATAAAATACATGATATTATCTGCACACTGATTATTACTAGGAGACTAGTATTTCAAACTAATATCTTATTATTGTCATTAATGAATCTCCTAGCTAGAGTAGGAGCACGTAAGTAAATTAACTTAAGGAGGTAAGGCTATAGTTGAAGAACAGACTTGCATCTGACTTATCACCTCCTAACTGGGTGACATTTGGGAAGATATTTTACATTTGTTATAAATATTAGATATTTACACAAAATATATATGTAAAACTGGCTAGCATGTTGCCTACATGAAACAGATGCTCTTTAAGTGTTATCACTTTTCATTAGCATTCAACTAATGGCCAGTCACATTTCTAAACACTTTTATATATTTACTTTTCTTATCTTTGTATATCATATATGTTTAGAGTCAAAAGTGACCATACATACATTATGCATACCATTTTAAGAAATTTATAATTAAACATTTTAATACATGTAAATAAAATAATGCTAAATAGATTATTGGTCCAGCTACTTCTTGGAAAGATTTTTACCAAGGCATTCAAAATATGCAGTTGTCTCATTTTTAAGGGATTTCAGGATAAGTGATGTTTCTTTAGTAGTATTCTATAGATTAGTGGTTTTCAATCTTTAGCATGCATTGGAATCACCTGGAAGTCTTGTTAAAATACAAGCCACACAATCAGAGTTTCTGATTCAGTAGTTCTAGAGCGGGGCTTGAGAATTTTAATAAGTTCCCATAGCATGGTCCCACATGAAGCTGCTGATCTAGTGACAGCAATTTAAGAATCATTGCTATCGTCAGTGATTATCAGGAGGCAAGAAATTCATCCTTACTTCTAAACCTAAGTCCATCTGATTCACGTTCCAAACTTAAATCTAAAAAAAAATAATACATTTGAATTACTCTTGCCTACATGCTCTCTAATTTCCCTTGAAATATTGAAACTAAAATTGGCATGGGTATTAAGGAAACGTTGAAACTCAGATGACAACTCTCACTGTCAAAGTATCGAAGATCTGGATACTACTCACTTCTAAATAGCCCCATGACATAAGTTTTGAGCATCAGGGGAAGCAAGAAGCCCTTTACAGTCAAGAGGAAACAATCCTGCTTTGTTCTGGATAGACAATACATCCTTTCATGAACATTAGCCCTAAACATGTTAGTATTTTATTTTTAACTGATGCTGGCAGGTGCAATTGGATCAGCTCAGGCTGATCATCTAAATTAAAGCCATATAAATCCTTTTGTGTATTCACTTTAAAAATTTTGTTTCAGTAACGAGTTACTTTTTTGTAAAGAACGTTTTACTGTTCAAAAATTTAGATTGTAATTGATTCATCATGGTACACAAAATATATTTTCACTGAAGTAGAGACAAATTTCAAAGCTTTCTCAGAGTTTCTAACTCCAAATTTGACAAGACAGAGGTAAGAGGGGGGGTTTGCCAGAAAGTCAGGCATTCCGCTTAATATCATCACGGAAAGGGTCAGTAGCCACATACAACATGTATGAAGCAAATTTTCTGCCCTGAAAAATTACTTTTTTCTGTAAGGGTGGAATAGGATGAGAATTCACACGTGATACTCCCAAAGTGCAAAAAACAAAAAGTTCCTTTATTATTCAAGACATACTTCATTCTGCTCCTGAGTGTCTTTCTCTCTGATGACAGGCTTAGAGGAATGATTTACACTTTCTAACTAAAGAGAAGTCATTCTATTTTGGATATAAATGGGGCCAGGGTCAAAGTTTAATCTCCCTCCCAGGCTTTCTTCCCCATCAAGGAGGTCTCCCATCCTTGCCTCCTCCCAAAATAGTGCCTGGGTACAGAGAAAAGAAAAGCTAATATTCTCATAGCATTGGATTATCAGAGGATCAAATGCTGTCCCCTGAATGAATGTCTTGCCCCTTTTGTCTTTGCGCACCTGCTCACAGCCTCTAATGCTGATGTGTCCATGGCTATATATCAATTTATATAATTGTGAATTGCTTTCTCAGCCTGGGCAAGGCATGCCAGTTGTCTCCAAAGACATCAGCCACTTCTCCCTGTTGTCCAGTCTTCCCCTCATGAGCACTGCAGATTACCGTATGTGTAGCCAGAACTGTTTTGTGGGTCCACACTGTAGCTATAGCTTAATTTCATGCTCACTGATCTTCTATAACCCTCTCAGGCTACCAAGGAGTCTGTGGAATTCACACAACTCCACTTGAGAGCTGAGTTTTACTCAGGAACATTATATTATTTTAGGCCCTCTTTCTTCCTAAACATACCACAACACTGTTTCCTTCATCTGCACCTGCTCTGTGTTGGATGTTGGAGAGGGGACTCCTTGAGTGGTAATTGTCCTGAGATCCGGAAGTCCCCACCTAGAGTTTCTTCCTTCTTAGGGTTCACACCCAAGGCAAAGCCTGAAGGATAAAGGTTGGAAAAGGGAAAGCAGAGCTCTGAGGGAAAGTCTCATTTTCTATGAGTCTCTGCCTTCTCCATACTTCAGTTATAAAGGCTCTTTATAAAAATTGGTTAAGAGAGTAGAACTTAAATGTTCTCACCAAAAATAAAAAATTAAACTCAAAAAAATTTAATTAAAAGAATTTTTAAAGACTTCATTTTTAACCTGGGCGTATCTTGAGTTCTTACTACCTATGGCTTAAAATCTCAGTTCAGATCACCAAGTTTTACTCGATATGCAAAGGCTTTCAGAACTATTGTCTGTCTATGGGCTGTAAGATCCTATTTTGTGAGTCAAAAGCTAAAATTGGCTATTTTACATTCCAAATTATTACAATCCATATCTTCCTAAGGTAATAGATACCTCTGGGTGAAAGGGAAAAAAGAAATCAAATTCAAGCAAGTATAAATGGAAAGAGCACATTCGTTTATATATTTTTTTAAATTCCTCACTGAATTGTTGTTTTAGCATTCTTTTATTAAAAAACAATGAGAATTAGGTACACATTCTGGGTAGGGTCACCATCATCTAAAGCCTGCTTCTAGCCACTCTTTAGAAACTTTTAAGAAAATTTTAATTGTATTTACCCAAAGACATTCAGATCTAAAGAATTAACTTTCACAATTTCAACCTACAAAAAGCTAATTTCAAAACCATAAAACTAATGTTATAATTTATAATGCAATGCATATCTTATTTGTCAATCACCAACTGTAATCTTAGAAGGCAGGGTACACAAAAACTAAAACTGCAAGTAGATAACTTTTTAATTGATTAACAAAAAAATCTGGGTATTTTTTTTGAGGTATAGTTGATGTACAATATTATGTAAGTTTGAGGTATACAACACAGTGATTCACAATTGTTAAGGGTTATATTCCATTTATAGTTATTATAAAATATCGGCTATATTTTCTGTGTTGTACAATACAGCCTCATAGCTTATTTTTAACTTTAGACTTATAATTATCTAAATACTTAATGTGTACACAATATGTGACTAAGCAATAAGATTCGAGTACTGTTGAGTAATAGGTATAACTATATGGATATATCCTTAAATGTTGTTGTCTATGGATCAGGAAGTTTAATCAAATCTCAGGCATTTTTCTGTTTCATTCATATAAATACAAAATATGATCAGGAAATCTGATACTTTATTTCATACTGTAAATAGGTTTTTAATTTGGTATTAAACACTTTGCATTCTTGGGGATATTCATTACAATAAAGAGGAAATTAGTATCTCAATTAACAGTTAATGGTAGATCTGGAGCTAGAACTTAGTTTCTGACACCACTCTGATTTTTACTATCTTTATACTTTTAATTGAATATATTAAGAAAAGGAGATAAGGCAAGTACCTCTGCTCTTACCACTTCATTTCTATTCAGCATTGTACTAGAGATCCTAATCTTTGCGTTAAGGCAAGAAAAATATAAAAGGCATAAAAATGGGAAGGGAAGAAATAAAACAGTTTTTAGTCACAGATGACATGATCATCTAAATAGAAAGTCCGAAATAATCTACAAAAAAAAACCCACCACAACAACTAGAACTAATAAGTTAGTTTAGCAAGTTTGAATGATAAATGTCAATATGCAAAAATCAAATGTTTTCCATATAGTACCAATGCACAATTAGAAATTAAAATTTTTTAAAATAGTGTCATTTATAATAGGACCATACATGAAATTCCATACATGAAATTTTATATCCATACATGAAATTCCTGGATATAATCTTTAAAAATAATTGCAAGATCTGCTGGAAATTACAAAAATTAATGGAAAAATTAATAAAATCTAAACAAATGGGAGTTATATCATACCCATAGATTGAAATAACTAATATTGTTAAGATATTAATTTTCCATAAATTGATATGTAGATTAAACACAATTCCAATCAAAATTCCAAAATGTTCTTTTTTGTAGAAATCGTAAAGTGACATATATAACGAAAACAATTTTGAAAAGAAGAAAAAAGTTGGAGTACTTAGACTCCATGATTTCAGATTAACTATAAAGCTGTAATGATAAAGACAGTATTAGTGTAAAACAGGAACAAGTGAAGTTTAGAAATGAACCTCCACACATACATATGGTCAATTGATTTTCAACAAATGTATCACAGTAAATCAATGGCCAAAGGATAGTCTTTCCAAAAATATATGAACCTCCACATACAAAAAATTAAGTTTGACCCATACCTGACACCTTAAGCATAAAGCAACTCAAAATGGATTATAGACCTAAATGTAAAACCTGAAACTATACATCTTCTAGAAGAAAACATAAGAGAAAATCTTTATGACATTGGTTTAGGAAAAAACTTATTTGAACCAAAAAAGCATGTGCCATTAAAGAAAAAGAAAAAAACTTGATAAGTTGGACTTCATAAATCAAAATTTTCTGCTTTTTAAGAATGCTGTTAAGAAAATGAAAGGACAAGCCACTGACTGGGAGAAAATATTTACAAAATCTGATAAGCAACTTGTACCCAAAGTGTAGTTTTAAAAACTCTTACAACTCATTTATAATAATAACAAAAAACAGTTTAGAAAAATGAGTTAAGAAATTTGAACAGATATTTCAACAAAATTGAGATATAAATTGCAAAAAAGCACATAAAAAGTTTGTCAATAAAGCTTGCCATTAGGGAAATGCAAACTAAAACCACAGAGACATCACTACACACCTACTAGAATGGCTAAATTAAAAAAATAAATAAACTGCCAATAACAAGTGCTATCAAGGATGTGGCACAATTGGAAGTCTGATACATTACTGATGGGAAAGCAAAAATGGCATGGCTAGGGATAGCTACTTTGGAAAACAGACAGTTTCTTATAACATTAAACATACTCACCATACAACCCAACAATGCCATTCCTAAGTATTTACCCAAGAGAAATAAAAATATATGTGCACACAAAGTACTGTACATGGGAGTTTATATCAGCTCTACTCATAATTTTCAAAAATTGGAAACAACCCAAATGTCCAAAAATTGGTGAATATATAAAGAAATTGTGATATATGATACAACTGAATACTACTCAGCAATAGAAAGAAATTTCTTATACCTGCATCAACATTAATCTCAAGGGCATTATGCTAAGTGCAGTAAGTCAAATATTAAAGGCTACATACCATATAATCTATTTCTGTGGCATTCTGGAAAAGGCAAAACTATAGATACAGAAATCACATCAATGGTTACCAGAAGGTGTGGGGAGGAAGTGGAGGATATACACCAAAAACAGGCACTAGAGACTCCCTGAGATGATAAAAACGTTCTGTATCATTGTTGTCATGGTGGTCATGCAATTGTATACATTTGTCAAAAATAAACTGTATACCTAAAAAAGGATACATTTTACTGTAAACAAATTGCACGTCAATAAATATGGCTTAAAAATAAAAGTAACTAAATTTTTTTTTTTACACTGGACATTCTCAATTATTTCAAGAGGATGTATAATGCCAAACTTACCTGAAGAGTCATCTACATGTGAATCCAGAAATAGGTAACATTAGAATCAATATTTCATCCCCTTCTCATTAATCTACCTCTTCCCAGGCGGTATGCCAGGTTCTCACTAGTTGTCCATGAAAAAAATTAATGGCTTATACTTTACTCCTCTCTAACTCCATAGAAGGTGTTAGCAGCCCCAGTCACTTGGAGTGCTAACTTCTCTCAGGAAAAGAATAGTTGTAACTTGTCAGCAATCAATGAGTAGCAGGATTCTGAGATAAATGTTCTGGATAATGATCCAAAACGGAAGGGAGAAATGAGCAAAAGTGAAAACAAAAAGCGAGAATAAATGAGTAGGGGTAGCACTTTACGATAAATACAAGTCTATGAAGTCATGCTTCTCATTCCTGTTTACATATATATCTTTTCCTGTCATATATTCAAATATGACTTGTAGCTCATTTTAAGGTGAGGGAAGTTGTGTCATGGTTATTGAGACCAGTTAATAGAAAGTATTATAAAGTATATAAAGGTAAAAGGCACAAACATTTTATGGTCATCTTACACTCAATAGGCGTGTGTTTACTTACTTGCTGAACACTATCAAACCTTCCACAAGTTCATAGTATAATAGAACAACACGGATGTGAACGTTTGATTCAGCACAAATAAAATGCAAGGAATATGAGTGATGAGATTAAATGCACTTCTCATGACTGTTAAATTAGAAAAGCACATCTTTATTCAGAAAAGATCTTTTTGCCTTTCTTCTCTTATTTAAAAACTAACTGTATTTGAAAAGATACATGCACCCCAATGTTCACAGCAACACTATTTACAATAGCCAAGAATGGAAGCAACCTACGTGTCCATCGACAGATGAATGGATAAAGAAGATGTGAGATATATATATATACATACAGGAATATTACCCAGCCATAAAAGAGAATGAGATGATGCCATTTGCAGCAACATGAATGCACCTAGAGATTATCATACTAAGTGAAGTAAGTCAGACAGAGAAAGACAAATATCATATGATATCACTTATATGTGGAATCTAAGAAATTTTACAAATGAACTTATTTACAAAACAGAAAGAGACTCACAGACTTAGAAAACAGACATATGGTTACCAAAGGGGAAAGGTGTGTGTGTGGGGGGAGGGATAAATTAGGATGGGATAAACATATACACACTACTGTATATAAAATAGATAATCCGGACCTACTGTATAGCACAGGGAACTCTACACAGTACTCTGTAATAACCTGTATGGGAAAAGAATCTGAAAAAGAATAGATATATGTATATGTATAACTAAATAACTTTGCTGTACACTCGAAACTAAAACAACATTGTAAATCAACTATACTCCGACATAAAATAAATTTTTTTTAAAAAACCAGTACATATATGATTGTATTGTTAAGCCTATAACAATAGGCTTAACATGGAAATGAAATGTATTTGAAAATAACAAGTTCAAGAAGAGGGTGAGACCAAAGCTGTATTGAAATAAGAAAATGACACTGCATGAATCTACATGAGCAAATGAAAGGAACTAGAAGAGGTTCATAGGAAGGTTTATGTTATTTGATAAGATGAGCAGGTTTGCCAAGCTATTTGAGTTCAAAAGAAAAATACGTAATTTCAGTAAAGATTTGGGCACTGTGTTTGTGGATAGAGTGTTAAGACTCAATCCCATCTCACATGTATATGAATAAACAGTCGCTTAATAATATGGTATTTCTATAACAGTATATTCACAGTACTCTATAGCCAAAGGGAATGTTTTTACACTTGTCCCTTTTTCTGGGATAACCATGAGATAATTAATTTTACTTTTGTTCACATCACAGAGAAATTTAAAAAATGAATTTTCTAGGTCATGAATGTGTTTAATAACAAAGCATGTTCACTCTAATATTGTATATTTATTCCAAAAGAACTCTCATCAAGACAGCAGTCCTTTCTGTTTTTTCTTTATAAAATATGTAAGATGCTCCATGTTGTTTGAGTTCATACAATTGTTTGGAGCATTCAGCTAACTAGGTCAATTCACTTCACTTTTTTTTACCAGTCTCATACCACACACTTCTTTTCTAATCACCATCTCAAAGTGAAATTTTGTATAAGCCCAGAACCACTGCTACAAAGTCAAGGCAAAAGTCTTGATAGAGATTTAGTATAATCAACTTGAATCAGAAGACTCAGGGACATACAATGAAGAGTAGGATCCTTTCTTGCTGATTTTCATTTGTCATTGGTGCTATGATTAGATCAGAGGTTAGTTTCACACATTCAACATCCTTAGCCAAATCTTACCAACTCAGCTGGCTCAAAGGCTGTGTGAAATGACCTCCAAGGTTTTGCTGCTGCATCTCCTTGTCAAGCTTTTTTTCCCCCCCTTTTATTTAATTCATCTTTTATTTCTTCAACAACGTTTTGTAGTTTTCAGAGTATACATTTTGTACTCCTTTTGTTAAATTTACTCCTAAATATTTTATTATTTGTGATGCTATTGTAAATGAACTGTTTTCTTAAATTCATTTTTGAATAGTTAATTGCTGGTATAAAAAAATACAGATGGTCTTTGTATAAATGACCTGCAAACTTGTTGAACTTATTTATTAATTAAATAGTTTTTTAGTGGATTCATTAGGACATTCTACATACAAGATCATGTCCACTGCAAATATAGATAGTTTTTTTTCTTCTTTAAAAAGGAGCATGTCTTTATTTTTTTATTTATTTTTTAACATCTTTATTGGAGTATAATCGCTCTACAGTAGTGTGTTAGTTTCTGCTTTATAACAAAGTGAATCAGCTATACGTATACATATATCCCCATATCCCCTCCCTCTTGCATCTCCCTCCTACCCTCCCTATCCCACCCCTCTAGATGGACACAAAGCACCAAGCTGATCTCCTGGTGCTATGTGGCTGCTTCCCACTAGCTATTTTATATTTGGTAGTGTATATATGCCCATGCCACTCTCTCACTTCATCCCAGCTTACCCTTCCCCCTCCCCGTGTCCTCAAGTCCATTCTCTATGTCTGCATCTTTATTCCTGTCTTCAGATTCTTCAGAACATTTTGTTTGTTTGTTTTAGATTCCATATATATGTGTTAGCATACAGTATTTGTTTTTCTCTTTCTGCTTGTCAACCTTTTATTATGTTTTTTCATTCAATATTTATTAAATATGTTCTCTTTATGAAGTAATGTATTCAGCAATGGGAATACAATAAATATGTATTTAATGCCTATTATATTTATTCATTTATTTAACACAAATTTTTAAGTATCTACTTTATTCTAGACATTGTACTAGTTGCTAGATACATATTGGTAAAGATAAGAGTTCTTGCTTTCATAAAACTTATAGTCTGGAAAGTTGGGAAGGATAATCAAAAACTGTAACAGAAAATAAATCAGCATGCATGGATAGTATTCTTTAATAACAATTCATGGGAATGTCTCCTTGTCTGCTTCTCTTTTCCTTTTCATCATCGTCAGGAAGTAGCTGTCTCTGTGTTCATTAATTGATGGAGGTTTGAAGCAAGGCAGGAAGTAGAAGTGTATTACTAGACTCCTAGGCCTTTATTCCAAATGTCTATGCCCACTGATGATATTCAAAATTGAGTTAAATAGATGCTACCTTCAAATTAAGACAGAGTTTTCATAGGCTGGGCAAGAGGAAAAAGGTTTAAGGACTCTAGAATGGAGAGAACAAGTTGCAGATATTGAACCATCCTTGTATCCTTGGAATAAATTCCACTTGATCATGGTATATAATCCTTTTAATATATTGTTGAGTTTGATTTGCTAATATTTTGTTGAAAATTTTTGTATCTATGTTCATCAATAATATTAGCCTGTAATTTTCTTTTGGGGGGATATCTTTGTCTGGTTTTGGTATCAGGGTGAAGCTGGCCTTGTAGAATGAGTTTGGAAACAATCCTTTCTCGGCGAATTTTGGAATAGTTTGAGAAGGATAAGTGTTAACTCTTCTGTAAATGTTTAGTAGAATTCACCTGTGAAACTGTCTGGTCCAGGATTTTTGTTTTGGGGGAGTTTTTTAAATTACTGATTCAATTTCATTATGGTAATTGTTCACATTTTCTATTTCTTCCTGACTCAGTCTTGGAAAGTGTACATTTCTAGGAATTTACCCATTTCTTCTAGTTTGTTCATTTTATTGGTGCATAATTTCATAGTAAACTCCTATGATCTTTTGTATTTCTGTTGTGTTGGTTGTAACTTCTTTTCAGTTTCTGATTTTATTGACTTGGGGCCACACTCTTTTTTTCTTGATTAGTCTGGCTAACAGTTTTTCAATTTTGCTTATCTTTCCAATGAACCAGCTCCTGGATTCATTGATCTTTTCTATTGTTTTTTTAGTCTCCAATCCATTTATTTCTGCTCTGATCTTTATGACTTCTGTCTTACTAATTTGTTTTTTTTTTTTCTTTTTTAGTACCTGTAGGTGTAATATTACATTGTCTATTTGAGATTTGTCTAGGTTCCTGAGGTAAGCTTGTATTATTATGAATGTCCTTCTTAGAACTGCTTTTGCTGTGTTCCATAAATTTTGGAGCATTGTCTTTTCATTTTCATTTGTCTCCAGGTATTTTTTATTTCTTTTTTGATTTCTTCAGTGATCCATTCATTGCTTAGTAGCATATTTTTTACTCTCCACGTGTTTGTGGTTTTTGTATTTTTTTTTTATTGTAGTTGATTTCTGGTCTCAAAGCATTGTGGTTGCAAAAGATGCTTGATATGATTTCAATTTTCTCAAATTCATTGAGGCTTTTTTGTGACCTAGCATGTGATCTATCGTGGAGAATGCTCCATCTGCACTTGAAAAGAATGTGTATTCTGCTAGTTTTGGATGATGCCCTCCTACTGGTAGGTGAGGCCTACTAGAACAATGTCATAGTTCTACTGCTAGCCACTGATGGGTGAGCCTTTTCCTGGGGCTAGTGCAGGTGTGCTTGTGGGTAGGCCAAGATCCTGGGCCCTCTAGTGGGTGGGGGCCAGGTCCCACATCGGCTGGGCACTTAGGGGGCCCCAAGGCAGACAGCCTTAGAAAATGTTTTAAATTTATTTTTTGAAGTAGAGAAGAGCTACGGAAGCATTTTAGTGGACATTCATAAGAAAAGTTGGCTAATGAGGTAGGTTCTAGACCTTCCCCTCATTGCCTCATCTTTAGACTTGAGATTATAATGCTTCAGAAGAGGGCTGCCTGGACTTTGTATTTCCTTGAGAGTGCTTCCTGTTCTAAGATCAATGATTACAATAGTTATTATTATTGGGCATCATTATTTGCTGGGCACTCTTCCAAACATTTTACATGTGTGAACTCACTGAATCTTTGCAACCTAAGAGAAAGTATTGTAATTTTCCTAGTGAAGAAGTTGAAGCACAGAAGAACATGATCTAGGAGACCCAGACCACAACTTTGATGTTAATCCATCCCTCTAGTCCTCAGTCTCATCTTAAACTAGAAATGTTGATTTCCCCAGCAATTTTTACAATATTTTAATGTTGTTTTTAACTTATAAAATGTCAAAGAAGAAGATCCATCTCTCATTAGATCTAAACATATAGTAATGAATGTTGGTTTCTTCATCAATGAATAAAAAAAATAATTAGTTGCACAGGTAGTATATGTCCATTTGCCCACATAGCTGCATGAGTGCAAATGTCTTCATTTGTGCCTTCAATGAGTGTGCTGTATAATTAATACAAAACCTTCTTATAGGAAAAAATAGTCATGCTCTGTTTTTCTGGTGCCAACCCCATTACAGAATATCAGCATGAAGTTAAATATTTTAATTAATGATTTTTTTTTCACACTAATTCCCAGGACTTTTTAAAAACTATTTTATACAGAGTGAACTTTTAAAGTTATCAAAAATAAATATGTTGTCCCCAAAGTAACCACATACAAATATGCAAAAAATTATCCTGAGAGAGTCATTTATTTGAGTCTATAATTAAATGGCATCTCAGTTCATACACATGAGGCTATAAAACTTTTTTATTTTTAATGATGTTATTCATATATCAGTGTGCCCATCCCTTTCATATCATTTTCTGCATGATGAATAGGGTGTTAAGAATGTAATCTAAAACATCTGATTGGCAATTGCACACTATTTTAAAATTTGACAAGTCTTCTCTTCCTGAGAATTGATATTGCAATATGAATGAGAGGAAAACATCAATCTCTTTCCCATTCAATATTTCAAAAACAAACACATGTATAATTTTATGTATAATAAATATTTTATATAAATAATGTTATGTAAGTATGTACATAACTTTTAAAATGCTTATTAAGTATGTATATATGTAAAATATTAATCAAATTTGGATGTGATCAAACTTCTGTCCCTGGTCATTTAAAATCTAAATTCATGATCCCCTAGATCAGGCAAACATGTAAATAATTAGAAATGGTCATACATAGGGTCAGTCATTTTATTTAGTTACTGGGAAAAGGTAAAGCTACATTCATCTAATTCCTGGTAGGATTATAGGAGAGTTTTCCCCTTGGCTCAAATTGTTCCCACTTCATCAGAATCTGCAGAGCTCAGGAATAGAGAGGAACTTGAGACTAAGTATTTTTAACAAGCTCATCCACTGACCCTTAAGACCAACAAGCTTGGAAAATATCGGTTAGGGTATTTGACAATCCAGGTTGGTGGATTAGTTAATTATGTTTTCCACTCTATTATAGATATTTCAGCTTCCTACTCTTACTCTGCAAGATATTGCTGGATTGAGGCATGTAGTGATGGGCTACGATTTCTTCAAATCATACAGTGTCTGCCTGGAAGGTAACTTAAAGATCATCTTGCCCAATATTAAGTGATATCCTGATTTCAAATTTAGCCTGACCCTCAGGCTATCATCTCCCACTCATCCTTCAGGTTTGTCTGTGTCAATTCCATGAAGCTAACCTAATTCAATTAGAGAAAGTAATATATTTTAAAGAAAGCAATATAGTTCAATAGATTCTGCAATTCCCAGCCAGTCACTTTTGGCCTACCTTGCTCAAATATTTTTGGATTGATAAGTGGCTAAAATGAGTCATGTCTAATTTACATGCTTATTCATTCCCTAAGGCAAAAATAAGTCAAGCTAAGGCAGAAGAATTACAGTTCCTTAGTTGTCATCATCAGGTGTTTTACAAGATACCGGTGTATAAAAAAAAAAAAGGGAGGAAAATGACTATGAGAAAACTTAATTGGTTGGTGTTATGGTTATTTAAGTAGACAATTCACATCAGTCTTCAAAATTGCATTTACTACCAAATGTTATTGCTATTATTGATGGATTTTAGGGCAAAAACAACTCTGAATGATTTACTCTGTACTGAATTGTGCAGTATAACTTCATTGTGTTTCAACAAAAATTTTTCTGTAATTCAGAGTCTGGGAGACATGAAGCAGTTATGTATTGATTTTGATTCTTTTTTTCCCCCTCAAGTAATCAATTCAGATTCTGTGGTCTTAATTTCCAAAAAGACTGTAACATCCATAAAAATTTTATTTCTGTGAGTATAAGGTTCTATCTACTACAAAATGCCATCAGACATTTTTGAGGCCCATCTGTACTGTTGGCACTTCAGCAACAGAAGTAGTAAAGAGAATTGACTCTAGCAGAAACTCCAGAAACTAAAAAGAAAAAAAATGCTTTGCTGAAAATAAGATGTCTTCATACATGTTTGAAAGAGATGAAATCCATTGGAGTCCACAGTTCTTTTCTGAATAGGATAGGAACAGGTTTTTTCTTATAATTCTTATATTATTTATTGACTGGACATTTGTCCTTGACCATAGGTGACTGTAAAATGTTATCATTGAAAGACTCACAGTTTATCTAGTCTTAAATCAATGAGGAAATTATAGGTTACCTGATACTGACAGTTCATGCAACAATAAACATTTATTAAGGGTTTAGTATGTACCAACCACTGTCCAGGGCACTGGAAACAGAGCAATGAACAAAATAAACAAACCCTTTTTATCTTCATAGGCTTACATTCTAGTGGAAAGAGACAGATAATGAACAAACATGTTGTAAGGACTATAAAGCAAAATAAGTTCAGGTAAGGGGATAGAACATTTGAGCGAGTCCTCTATGAAATGAAGGTGTGAGTCATGTAGATATGTACATGTCTCTGCCCCTCAACTAGGATTTATGCTGCTTAATGACAGAGACACACTATTGTGTCTTTGATCTCCTCTCCCCTCCTTGAACAATAGGGGTCCAAAATATTTTAATTGCTTTGAAAGTTATTTCAAAGAGATCGCTAGCATCTCTTCCCAGCCAGTAAAGCAAAGATACAACTACTAAGTTCATGAAAGAGCAGTACAAATCCTATCAAGCATAAGTGGTTTCCCAACTATTCTACTTAGTTCAACCCATATGAGAAATCTCATAGAACAAAATAGTAAACCCATTTTGATAAATTGGAAAGAAATTCATTTTATGTTGTCCTCGGATCAGTTATCAGTTCACTGATTTACCAGCTCCGGTAGAGGGACAAATCTCTAGCTGTTTTGGCAGTCATGATCCTACTGAAACTTCCATAAAAATAACGCAGATGAGAATTATAACACCTACTAGTAAAAGGCTTCAATCTGACAAAACTATGCTATATTTTATTCATCCAGTAAACATTTGCTGTGCACATACTATGTGCCAGATACTGGGGATGTAATGTAGAAAAGAGTCCTGCCCTCAAAGAGTTTATTTGCTGGCACATTTCAGATAGAACATATTCTCTCTCACTGTAAAGGCTGATTCTTAGGGTCGAGGCGCCACTCCCACCCAGCATTGTTGAAGAAATACAGAACACTCAGAGAAGAGTCTAGTGAAATGCAGCCCCAGGATTCAGTATTCCACTGTCCCAAAGGACAGCAGTTTCCTTGACTTGGCAATTCCAACCCAAGTGTCTCTTTGGAGACAGGGACAATGGTGTTCAAAACTGAGTCCCTTACTGAGCTGAAAGGCAAAGGCCCAACACACGCAGCTGTAAACACATACATCTGAGAAGACAGTACAGCTGCCACCACTGTACCCACCGTTACTCCTGTCTGGGGGTCCGCTCCACCTCCTCCATTACTGGGCTTTCTCTGCCAGGTGTTGATCCATGACAGACAGATAGTCCTTGAACCACTGACCTCTGGATGGGTCATTAAGAAGCCTCTGCTCCTGGAAAAATCAAGACGCGTATGGGTACAAAGGAAAAAATAG
Source organism: Balaenoptera ricei (assembly GCF_028023285.1). Lineage (NCBI taxonomy): Eukaryota > Metazoa > Chordata > Mammalia > Artiodactyla > Balaenopteridae > Balaenoptera > Balaenoptera ricei. The sequence goes on from NC_082656.1 coordinate 54,031,014, forward strand.
TCATGTCATTGTTTCGACATATTCAAAGTACCAAGTTTAAGCTTCAGTTCTAGATAGGTGTCTAAGTCCTTATTTTATACTGGAAAGGAGAAAATCTAGCATCATCTATTTTCCCTCTGTTTTATACTGGCTCTTACATTTCTCAGACCACCCCTAAGTTACGATAGTTAGGGCTGGGGTTGGTGTCCTGTTGCTTTTAGAACCTCCCCGCTCTGAGGGGAAGACTCTTTGATTGGACATATTTTCCATCTCATTTGTCCTTTCTGCTGTTTGCTTTGCCTGTTTCTTTGGGGAAACCAGCATTTTTTAGTAGCCTCCCAACGTGACACTTCATGAGTACAGATATGTCAAGCTGCTATCTGATCTTTCCAGAGTCATGTGGCTTTCCTGTTCAGTTCTGATGGGAAATCCGACGTACTCTGTGATCATGCTGCAATTTTGACAAGGGAAATCTAGCTGAAAACACCATTGTCTCCACACAAATGACCTAGAATGTCTCCTTGTCTTCTAGCTGTAAAACAAATGGTTATGCCAACTTGAGGTGTAGAGCCATGAAGAGAATGACACATTATGCTGTCAGCTATGAGAAATTTGTGCTTTATACGCTCAGGATAGCAACCTTCAGGCACACAAACAGGTATTATTATAGTATATCAATTTGCATTTTCTTAAAAATATTATACTTTTTTTTTTTTACAAGATATTGAGTATAGTTCCCTATGCTATATAGTAGGTTCTTATTGTATATATTTATTTTAGATGTAGTAGTGTGTACCCATTAATCCCCCCTTTCCCCTTTGGTAACCATAAGTTTGTTTTTTATGTCTGTGAGTCAGTTTCTGTTTTATAAATAAGTTCATTTGTACCATACTTTTTAATTGTTTTCTAACAATAGAAAGTATATGATATTGTTATATAACCAGCAAACTAAAAGTCTGGGACTAGAAGAATGGAACTGGTGCTGAGTTTTAGGATTTAGGGTCTCCGAAAATGAAGAGAAAAAGGAAAATGATCAATAAAATTACAGATTGGACAATACAGTATTTCCTTTTCTCCATAGTTGTAAAGATTCTATAATTTCACAATCTGGTCAATGATCCTTTTTAGATACAACAGCCATTTTAACACAGACCTCTGGGGAATTTGGAATTATTTACTGTAGCTTTGAAAAAAACAGTATTTATCCTAACTTTTGCTTCTCTATAACATTCACTAAACAAAAACAAAAACAAAAACAACCTTCAAAAAAAACCTGAAATATCTGCTTTTTATCTTTGATACAGCATAGCCTTTTATTTATATGCAAGATCACCTTGGAAAAGTTAACAGATTACGTTTAATGAATCTTTGTTAGGAATGACAGAGTTCAAATGTGTCAATTCTTTCATTTTCATCAGAAGAAAAGCACAGTTTATTCAAGCTTAGGCATCTCACAGTTACAGAGCCTTCTGTTTGTACAGCATCATTTACTTTATTAAGGGCTTTGCAAACCTTTTTTCATAAAGTGAATCTGCCTGTTTTACCACTGTCAGATTGGAAGCCAGCAACTGGGAATTTTGAACTAGCATTTCTTATTATAGAATATACATTTTCATTCTCCTAAAAGAATACATACTTATTGTTTTTTAATTAAACAACAGAAAGTATATAATATTCTTATAAAAGAACTTTTATTAAGCAAAAAATGACTAAATTATGTGTAAAATAAGATTGTGGTCAAAACAAATTTTGCCGTAAGAAAGAGAAGTTCAAATAAATGGTCTATAAAAAGAGCCTTCCTAAGAAAGACTTTAGTTATAATCTGGAAGTAGTTTATGCTGGAAAGAACGGCAAGGCGACAGAATTACAAGATTTATAAAAAGGAAAGAAAACCTTAAGTATAGGTCTTTCAATTAAAAACATGACCCAAGTTAATTATTTAAGTTACCTCAACCTGATTTCTCATCTTTAAAAATCTATATCTACCCAACAAGGATAGAATAAATAAGAGAATAGATATAAAAGTGCTTGTAGCTTATAAAGCACCCTAAACAGTCAAGTTACTTTAATTCTTTTTGTGGTATTACAAAACTAGATATCTTACAACCAGAAACACAGTATTAGTTTCCATTTACGAAGTCAAAATATTATGTCTCATGAAGTGTGTGTATAATGTATATCGCTTTCAGAGAAGAAGAGAGTCTTAATATGTAACATGGTAGAAAGGATACTGCTTATTGAGTCTAATCTACCAGAATCTTGCCAGTTGGGATCCAGCTGGCTCAGATATAGACCCACAACTATAGATGAAGTTAATGCATGACCATAAAAAGACACCAAGAACTCAACTGAGAATGACTGAACTTATGTTCTGAAATTTAGAGCTGTAGACATCTTAGTATACAATTGACAGAAGTATGGGTGAACACAACAAGCTATAAGTGATGCAAAGTGGTGTTCCATCATTAACTCCCTCCCCTTCCCCTACTCACTGAAGAATTCATGGAGCTGGGGGAATATTTTTAATGTTCTGTGTTCCCTCTTGTTTCCATCTTTCTGACTTAATGATCTCTCTGTGTCCTCCTTGCTTTTGTCCCATTCTGCTTTGCACTGAGTCAACTGCACCCATATTTCTTTTCCCTTATAACTAAATAGAGCAAATTCTAAGTCTCTCTGGAATTGCTCAAAGTTCAGACTTCAAAGAGCAAAGACCTCATTAACTCTCTTGCTAAGGAGTTGCTTCCTCCAACAGATTCAGAAAAATGCCACTGCCATTTACTTTGATTTAGAGAATGACTCCTCTTCCCATTTGCCTTGCACTGAAACTTTATTTCTGAATACTTTGTTTGGAGTCATGTAGGTGGTTATACCGTGACAGGCAAAGTTTTTGTTTTTTTAATTCTTGCCTTTTGAGTTAGGAAAAAACTTTCTATATTTTTCTTGTCTGTAAGGGGTCTCCCTTTGGGTAGAAAATGGATGCCAAAACACTCCTAATTGCAACAGTCTGAAACTATATTATTTACTTCTGCATGCCTTCTGTCATCTAGGCTACATATGTCTGATTCTTGAGAGATCTGAATTCTAACGTTTGCCAAAAGGTGAGTCATCAAGCCATAGCTAATAAAATGTATACTACTACTACTAATAATAATACTATGAATTAACCCAGCTAGACTTTTAGAAGCTCAGATTTCATAAATAGGAAACAAGAAAAAAGAAGAAATACTCCCCTCATATTTGGATGCTCTCATACTATTTGAGAAATAAATATTTTAAAAAATCAAAAGAAAACATTAAGAAAAACTTTGCCAGAGAATGCCTTTTTTCACTTTCATTTCATGAGCTATAACTATTGCCAGTGCTATAGCCATCTCTCCAGTAAAGCACCTTATGTTTAGCATGAGCCAAATGAAAGGCCTCTAGCTATTTTACAAAAATTAATTATTAATGACTGTTTGATTTAACTTTAGCTCAGGCCAAGAAAAGAGCCTTCTACTCTGTAGCTTCTGTTTCTACTTGAGGTTTTATTTTGTTTTGTTTCCATCTTGTTTCCTATTAAATTGCATCTGTTTATCTCCTATGTGGATTCTGTACCCAGTATAATGACAATTAGGCTATTTGTCATTCTTGCTCAAACCTCAGAAAGTTACATATTTTTAAAGGCTTTAAGAACCCTTCAAGATTAAAGCCCAGCAGAAAACTCCTCTCTCCAGATTTGCATTTTACAATCCATTATTTATTATTGTTGTTTGCCCTCTCAGAACATTGTTCTTTATGCACTGCTGTGAGTTATATATACATAGTCCAAACTCATTATCTTTTTCCCTTTGCCTATCCAAACCTAAAACCCAAGAGAAGACTCTCACTTTCCATACTTGAGATAATGATTCAAGTGACAATGCCTCAGCTGAACAGTAGACCTGTTTTAAGCGACCTGTTTTCAACTTTGAGCTTGAAATGTCTAGGTGCATGTCATCTGTGGCAATTCATACATAAACCACTCCTGTTTCTGATTTCTCTAGGATCCTAGTGTCTGAATGAGTTGTTCTAGAGAGAAAATAATAAATGAAACATCAGACTAACTGCTTTCTAGCTCTCTTGGCTCATAACAATCTTTATTGTTGCAGACACTCCCAATATATATCAACAGAATCAGATTCAAGACACAGAGCTCTCCTTCATGATTTTAACCTCAAAGGACACCTTCTCCCTTTACACTATTTCTAATAAAGTGACACGTTTTCCTTCTAAGGTTCTTTTATTTAGTATTGGGAGAACCACAGACAAGTAACTGTCTTTTCCAAACCATGAAATATATATTGCCCAATAGCCTGAAAAAAAAAAAAAAAGAATAAAAGTCACGAGATAAAGGGGGCACACAAGAAAATCGATTCTAGTAACATAGAGTGTGTGTCATTTTAATCATTCTGCCTTACTCAGCTACTGACCCAAATCACTGGAAATCTATCTTACTTACTGAGTTAAGCAATCTTCCAAATAGTATTTTGAATAAGGAATTGTTGTTACATTTTTTTTAGTTGAAATAAGCTGTGGTTCAGCTTAAAGAAAACAGTCCTGGTAGAGTTGATACAGCTGCCAAGAGTAGGATGTTACTTGTAAAATTTACTTTTAGGAAAAGATTTAAGATCCTTTAAAGACAGATTTATCAGCCCAGACTCAGATAGTGAGTATAGGAAATCAATATTATGAATAAAGTTATTACCCATAAAAGTAAAATATTTTGGTACTTCTGTAAAATTACACAGCTATCTGAATAGCATGCTCTGCCTGGAATAGAACCTAATATAATAAGGCTTTTTACACATTATCTTGAATACTGATGTCTGTCATCACTCCGTTGTAATATATGTATGTAATATATATATAAAATAAAATGATAATTATATAAAATCCAGATAAAAATAATTATAATTTCTCATGCACATGTTTGGTGGTCTGCTAACTGCTGGCTGGGGCAGCCTGGTGATGGATACAGGAAGAACTGCCCCACTGACCCCAACCCAAATTGTTAACTTGTAAATTCTTAAACTAAATAGATACATACTGTTTTAAGGCAGTGAGTTTTTCCAGTAGTTTGTTACACAGAGTTACTGGGGCTACAGATAATGGATGATCTTCTGATGGAGGAAAGAACTGCATAAAGGGAGGCATAAGGGTACCAAAGAAAATCCTCCAATTCTCCACTTCTGCCCATCAACATTCTAGAGTCCTTGTCTCCCTTTCCAAGGTATTGCTTTAGTCTGCAGCCTTGGTTGCTAAAACTTCATCTAGAGTTAGAAGAAAAAAAGCATTTAAATCCTAGTTCTGGAGCTAATTGCTTCGTTGAACCTCTCTAGGTTTCAATGTCCTCAGTAGTACTACCTATGATATGGAGTTACTGCGGGAAGTGTACTGGGAAAATATAAATGATTCACATGTTGCCTGATCCATAGCACATGCTCAATAAATGATAGGCACTAAGGAAATACTGGCCAATAAATGACCATGTGTTTTTCTCATTCCTCAGGAAGCTAAATGGGTGAACATAGAGAAACAAGCAAGGGCAAACCCAAATGCACAAGGACTGGTCAAGCCCCTGCTTTGTCAAAGCTGCTAACATCTTGCTGGACAAAGCAAGTCACGTGCCTGACACAGAGTGGAAGTGAAGGGACCTAACAACGCTATACAGCAAATGGTTTGAAAACACGAGGTTGGAGGATTGGGTCCACTAGTCAAATCAATATACCAGAATCTATAACTTTTAATCTTATTTCTGAAGACTCCGTTCACCCTTGGCATTCTCAGGCTATGATTCCACAAGAACAGTGATTTACAATAAATATAGATGTAGCTATATAAAATGACCCTCCAATACTGCTGGGCTCCATCATCAAAGAAGCACTGATTGCTTTGCTACTCAAAGGTGGTAACTGGACCAGAGGTTTTGACATTTTGCAGTGCCTTGATAGAAATTTAGAATCTTGGGCCATACCCAAGGCATATTGAATCATAATAAACATTTTAACAGGATATTTAGGTGACTTGTGAAAAACCACTGGCTATTAGATTTAGAATTCTGTTCTTAAATTTGTTCTCAATTGTGTTTGCTAGAGAAACAAACTGATATAATTAGAGGATTTTTAACTATAAGAATGGGAAACAAAAAATGGGTTTGACTCTCCAGTAATAACTTAATTTTTAAATAGATAAAAGCCACTTCACCAAAGAATATATACAAATAACCTATAAGCATGTGAAAAGATGATTCGCTCCATTAGTCATTAGGGAAATGCAAATTAAAGCCATACTGAATGGCTGAAATTAAAGAGACTGAAAAGATTTGCATGGATGTGGTGCATCTGGGACCCTTATAAAACTATTTTGGAAAGCAGTTTAACAATTTCTTACAAAGGTAAAGTTGTACCTACCACCACAGACCAGCAATTCCACTTTGAGTACATATCCAAGGGAAATGAAAGTGTATATCCACCAAATAACATGTAGCAGAATGTTCATTGTAGTTTTATTCATAATAGCTAAAACTGGAAATAATCCAAATATCCATAAACGGGGGTATGGATAAACAAAATGTGGTTTATTCATGCAATGAAATACTCCGCAGCAGTAAAAAGGAATGATACACAGAACATACATGTATCTCACTGATGTTATTTTAGAGAACAAGGTCAAATACCAAAAAACACTTATTGTATGATCCCATTTATCTGAAATTAAGGGACAGGGAAAATGAATCTATTTCTATAGAAATCCAAATGGTGGTTTTCTGTGGGGTGGTGGGAGATGTGGCTTGGATTAATCATAAAAGAATAGAAGAGATCCTTCTACAGTGATGGTGAGCTATTGTATCTTGCTTTGGGCATTTTTACACAAGTATATCTATTTGGCAAAAACATAATGAACTTTGTGCATTTTATTATTTATAGATTAAACTTCAATAAGGAGGTGTTTATCACCTCACAGTTTTCAAATCACATATTCCCACATATGATCCTGTTTCAACACCCCTGTGGGTCCAGCAGGGCAGGTGTTATTATGAACTTTACAGATGAGAACATTAAAGCTCAGAGAGAGGTAACTTGCTAAAGTCTCCCACAGATTTAATCATTGTATCTGCTGCCTAACTCATTTCTGCTCCTCTCCTTCTTTATTCCTTGGTGATTAAAGATTAAAGAGCCCATGGCGAATGTTCTGATAATATACTGCTATGTAATAAACTATTCTAAAACCTAGTGACTTAAAACCACCCCTATTTTGTGGTGTCTTATATTTATGTGGGTCAGGAATTCAGGCTCCACATAACTTCTGTTCTTTAAAAGACACTGCTAATATATCTGGTGAAGAACTTGTAACCAGAATATATTAAAAACTCTGAAAACCCAATAATATAAAAGCAAACAATCCAAGAAAAAGCAGGCAAAACATTGAAAGACGCTGCACCAGAGAAGATATATAAATGGCAAATAATCCCATGAAAAGATACTCAATATCATTAGTCATTAGGGTTCTGCAAATCAAAACCATGAGGAGATACTGCCACATAGTAATTTAAAGAGACTAAAAGAAGATTAGTGGTTTTCTGCCTGGAGACAGGAGCTGAAGGAAGGAAGAGGAGGTATCACAAAGGGACGCAAGTTAATTTGGGGAGTGACAGATACGTTCACTACCTTGACTGTGGTGATGGTTTCCCAGGGGTATACACAAATCAAAGCACATGAAGTTATTCAATTTAAATTTGCGCAGTTTATTGTGTGCCAATTGTACCTCAATACAGTTGTTTAAAAAAGAGAATGGAGAGAAGGAATCTTCCCTCCCACCTCTCATCCCACCATGAACACCCAGAAATTTAGAACTTGTGGAGACATTAGTGTTAAAGAAATTTGAGGCTGATACTTTATGTTCCAAATGAGGAAATCACACCTCAGACAAAAGAGGTGATTTGCCTAAGGTCACACAGCTGTTGGCTACAGTTTCAAACTCCTGCCTCTCTATTTCCTACTGATCTCTGCAAAAAGGTGCCTCGTTTTACAATTGCAAAGGAAACACACTCAAAGTGTTTCAGGATCAATTAATCTGATTGAAAGTGTGATTTAAAAGTAGACTAACATAGGTACTAATTTAATGAAGGACATCTAAAACTCTGATTTAAAAAAGCCACAATCTGTCTGGCCTAAAGAACTTGAGGATAGAGTTTGGAATAATCACAGGCCCTGGTAAGTGAGTGGGGGAATCCTGGAAAGGTGAGAGCTAGAAAAGGAGAATCCCAAATTTTATTTATAAATTCCACCCAAATCTCTGTTTAATCCCTGAGCCATGCATGCATAAAACAGTCAAACAGAAGATAAAAGAACTAAACTGATATTGGAGTTGCTGCCTAAGATACAAAGTTGGCAGTTTTAGCCCATTCATTTAATTGCCTGCTAAAACAATAAAATCAACACTCTTCAGAAGAATACAACAGAATCCAGAGACTCTAACACAACATTCCGGATACAATTCAAAATTACTAGACATATTAAAATTAGCAAAATGTAATCCATTTTCAACAGAAAAGATAATCAACAGTGACTGACTCCAAGATGGTCCAGATGTTAGAATTAGCAGACAGGAATCACTATTATAGCTATGTTCAATGATGTAAAGAATGATGCGGCTTAACATAAACTCAACTATTGAGGTATTCTTCTCTTAGTCTACTATCAGACACTGAGTAATAGCTTACTGTTTTCTGGAAACTATATTGACTTCTGTGGGATATCTTTTCTATCCCTTACCCAAAGGGATTTCTGATCCCAATACTCCACTATTCCGGCCACAGGTAGGTCCAGGCAGGGGCTACATGATCCAAACCATGTGAACCTAAGTCTCTCCTATAGGATTTTTCATACTGAGATTTGGGATAGAGATTCTGAGATGAAGGACTTGAAAGCTGTTGGCAGCCATCTCCCACACAATGGGGAGAAAGTTGATCTTCAGTAGAAGTAAAGTAGATGCAGCTTCCCTAAGAAAGAAGGCACATAAAAAATCTTGGCAACATTTGAATACTGGTTCCAGTTTATCCTGAGTCCAGCTATATCCACTGGTTACATGAGATAACAAATTCCCACATTTTTGTTTAATTTAGTTCAAATTGGAATTCTAATAACCAAAAGCTAAGTGTTTTGTAAAATACAGACCTAAAGAACAGAGAAGATGTGTCAATGGAAGAAATCACAATGTCAAAATAAGTAATGCCAGAGAACTTTCAGGATAAAGAGTAGTTTCAGAGAGAGAGATACCAGAAAACACAATGAAGGGCTTGCTTAGCATTTGCACACAACCTCTTCTTTCCACTTCTGCTTCACTTGAGATAAAACATTGAGAGAGGTAGACAGGAAGCAGCAGTAGGAACTGAAAAGTCTTTGGGAGGTTGCCAAGGAAACCATTCGTTCATTCATTACTAAAGACTTACCATGGTTGAAGGTGTATATGGGTTGCTAAGGATACAGCAATGAGCAAAATAGACAGTTCCTCTCCTCATGGAGCTTCAGTCTTGTGTTGTATTACTTTTGAGAAAGAATACTATTGCTGTAGCATAACTTGAGGCCAAGGAAGATGTCAGCTTAACACACCAAAAATCACAAGCTGCTTCTGGCATGTGGAACCAGGTAAGAAGTTGCTGGTACATTGTCACAAAAAAAGAGAGAATTCCAGAAAGATCAGTGATCAACGAGCCCTATAAGCATGTTGAATCCCATGACAGATCTTCATAAGGAAGAATAGATATGCCTCAATGAAGAGAAACACAAAGGAAGGAAATTGGGAGGATGTTGACATGCTAGGAGTCATGTTTCTCCAGGGATTCAACTCTCTAAGAAGCCATCTCCACTCTCCTCTCTACCAGGCTTGGAGGAGAGGGGTTGTCTATAGATGGGTGCACGGTGTCCTTAGCGTTAGCTGAGCTAAAGGTCACGGACAGTGCATGATTAGAACTTGGAGGTCTGAAAGCAGACTTCTGTAACAGTGTGAAGGGTCCTTCCTATTCCACAGGAGAGTTGGAAACACTGACCACAGCCAAACCAAGCAGTTCTGTGGCCTCATTTAACAAGTAAATGAAATCTCACGGCCATCCCATGGTGTCAGCTGTCATCCCAGCCATCACATTCTGCCTGGCAGGCTGGGAAATGAGGTGCAGAATAACATATTCAGCTTTTGCCGACAAGCGCTGGCTCTTAGGCTCATCAGTCAGCCCTGGTATACTCCAGAGTGTTCCTGGAGGGGCTTTCAGCACCAAAAGTGTTTTCTGAAGGCAAAATTCTGTACAAATGGAGGAGACAGTACCTTGATTTTACTCAACTGTCAGATGGCTCAAGATCATCCAAGTTGTCTGTGTTGTTAACAAGCCCTGTCTCCTGTCAAGACTGTCTACCCAGGAGTATCCTCAGCAGTCCTCAAAGTCTACAAACTCTAAAGTAGATCAAAGTACATACGTGTGAATACACGTACGGGCAGCTGAAAACCAGATTTGAGCTACATCTGCCAAGCCGTTTGAGCAGGTCCTCAGTCAACAGGGGTTGTCTTTGGAGATGGGACATTTTTCTTGGATTGAGAGTCCTCTCAAGGACATTATATCAGGTGCACAATAAATATCTGTTGAATGGATCATGTTTCCAAGAACAGCTGAACATAGTTTTGTGTCTCAGCAGTTGGCTTAATGAGACTGAAGAGCAGTGAATGGCTGCTGAGCAGTAAAGCTTTGTCCAGGAATCCGGGAAGGCTTCCCTAACACAGTGGCCTGGAGGATGGGGAGAATGAATCCAAATTCAAGAGAGAGAGGATTCACCTTTGAGGCAAAGGGAATGTTATCTGAACGCCTGGTGCATGTGGCTGGACCAGAGCAAGTGAGGAGTGATGAAATGAGGCTGGAGGGCGAGCCAGCTGGCCAAGACCAAAGACAAGGGCTAGGGAATGCAGCCCGCACTGGCGGCAGGGACTGCAAAGTTCAAGGCAAAGAGTTTGGGTACAGAAAGGGAGAAGAACTGGGGCCAATAATTCAATTCACCAGTGAAGACCACCATTACCACATTCTTTTAAGAATTAAAAAAAAAAAGAAAAAGATAGAAGGAGGTTTTAAATTGTTTTGAAAATAACTACAGATTTAATAAAATGGAAATAGTGATGACCTCACTCTTCCTCTGGATGCTAAGTACCAGGATAAATGGAACATGATATGGTAGGCTGAATAATAGCCTCCCCCCAAGAGGTCCCCATCCAAATTCCCACAACATGTGAATATGTTGTCTTACACGGTCAAAGGGACTTTGCAGATGATCAATTAAGGATTTTGAGAGGAGGTGATCCTAGATTATCCAAGTAGGCCCAGTGTAATCATCAGGGTCTTTATAAGAGAAAAGCAGGAAGATCCAAATCAGAAAGAGATGAAATAATGGAAAAGCAGAGGTCAGAGAGGAGAGCAGATGTTATGGTGCTGGCTTTGAAGATGGAGGAAGCAACCCTGAGTCAAAATGTGAGTGCCCTCTATAAGCCGGAAAAGGCAAGCAAACAGGCTCTCCCCTAGAGCTTCGAAAAGGAACCAGCCCTGCTAACGCTTTTATGTTAGTCCATGAAATTGATTTCAGACTTCCAACTCCCAAAACTGTAAGATAACATATTAGTGATGTTTTAAGCCTCTGTCTGTGGCAATTTGTTAAAGAAGCAATAGGATACTAATATACATGGTCTAAAGAAATTTGAAGGGGAAAAGTTGTGCCTTAAATTTATTTATCTGCTAAGTTATTTTTAATGTATGAAAGAAATAGAAAAATACCATCAGGAAGTCAAGGGCTCAGTAAATATACTTATTTATAGCAATTTATTGATCAAATCTCTGTTTAGATAGTTTCAATGAATAATATCACTTCATTTCAAAATACTCCTTAGACGCTACTGAATTTTTGTGATCAATTTTTTGGTTGACTGTAATATGTCTTAAGTAATTTATCAAGAAAAAGCACATGCATGTTATTTCAGAGTTTTTGTGTATCTAGGAAGATATGTTTATTGCTGTAGTACAGAAGCATTAGCTTGGCTTGTTTTAAATTTTTAGGGCAAAATCTTTTGTTCTTAAACATAACTTTAAATGTTTTCATGTTGAACAATAAGGAATAAAAATTAATCGAGCTTTGTGTTAAACCTCAGATCTTTATGAAAGATACAACAAGCAAAACATAAAATAATTCAGAATAGAGTTAGTTACGGTTATTGTCAGGCAAAATCAAGTGAAATCAATCAAATGGACAGACTTTTGGCATATCCAATTTTTAGAAGAGAATAAAACACAAATAAGACTATTAGGAAAGATATATAAGAGAGAGAGAGGGAGAGATTAACATTAATAAAGAAATATTTTTTACAATCACTATTAAAACTTTGCATTTAAAAAAATGGACAATATCTAGATAGAACTGTAATGCTCAAAACTTTTCTCAGGACCCCTTTAAACACTTAAAATGTATTGAGGAACCCAAAGTGACTTTGTTTATGTTTGTCAAATCTATTAATATTTACCATATTAGAAATTAAACTAGGAATTTTTTGAGTTAGGAATTGTTTTTCATTATTTTTTGTTAAAGAATAGTTGATTTACAAAACTAGGAATATTTAAAACACAAGAGTATGTAAGCATGTTTTCTCTTAGATATCAGAATAATGACATCAGTACACATAATTTACTTTTTGGAAAACTCAATACACCCAGAAGAGAATGAGAATAAAAGAGCAAACAACAGCTTGGTTTTATTATGAAAATCATTTTGACCTCACAGTGCCCTAAAAAATATTTCAGACTGCACTTTGAAAATCAGTGGTCTAGTATAAACTACCAACTTACAATTGTGTAATGAAAATTATCAAAATTAATTCAAAGAAAGTTTAAAAATAAAAAAAGCAGAATAAACCAAATACCTACAAAGGACTTGAAAATGTTATCAAAGATTTAGGTACAAATAAGACTCCAACCTGAGGTGGGGCTAATAGAAGTTGTATATAACATCCTAAAATAGAGCCCAAAATAAAAGAAGGAAACTAAAAATCAGTTTTATTAATGAAATTAGTGCAAAAATATTGAGTAAAATATTAATAAGTTAGAGAGGTGGGTTAACAGTTGATAGTAGTGGTCAAGGATTGGTCTGGCCAAGCTCTGACATCAGTGCTTTTTCATGAAGCAAGGTTACCCACTAACCCCTTTTGCCTGCAATGCTGCTGAACTTTTTGCTTTATCAATCCTTTTCCAGTTTTGTCATTTAAAGAGCTTTAAAATTTCTATCCTCTGTAAGAGTTATTCCTGCCTTTGCAGTAAAAGCAGGAAACAAAATTCCTGTATTGATAAAATATCTGAACCTATGTAAATGCTTAATGATGTACTAATTTCCTGAGTAGCTATAAGCTTGCACACTTTTCTTAAAAATTGTGTAAGAATGTAAGAGTATATTAAATTATTTACCCACACAAAGAATTGTTTTTCCCAGAAATTCAATGTTGACTTACTATTCATTTGATTCATATTCTTAATATATAGTACATTACATTAAGAAATTTAAAAATATGATTTCAATAAATGTCAGAAAAACATTTGCTAATATTCACCATACTTATCACTGACGTTTTAAAGACAACTAAGAATAAAAGAATGTTTTTCAACATAATAAAGAATATCTAACTTATGCCAATAAACAACATAATACTGGATAGTAAAATACTAGAGTGATTTCCATTTAAATCAAAGAATCACATTAGAAAATCTTTAATCACCATTATCATTTTACATGTTTCCGAGAGATATTAGAAAGAAATGGGACAAGAAGCAAAATTATACATTTAACTGCATAAAAAAATTTTAAAACCATGTATTAAGAAGACAAATTGAAAAGTAAACCATGAACTTGGAAAACATATATAACGATCTCTAATAAATCAATAAGAAAATTGCTTACGTGCAATATTAATTATCTATTACTGCATAACAAATAATCCCCAGATTTGGTGGCTTAAAATAGTAATCATTTAGTATTCCTCTCAGTCTCTGGGGGTCAGGAATTTGGGAATTCTAGGTTGGGTCTCACCTGAGGTCATAGTCAAACGCTGCAGTCACCTGGAGGTTGGCTGTGGCTGGAGGATCCCCTGCACCCCTGGTTCACATACATGGTGCTGGCTGCTGGTGGAAGTCCTCACTTCCTCTCCTCAGGGACTGCTTGTGCATCTTCATGTCACGATGGCTGGTTACCTCCAGAGCAAGAGACCTAAGAGATCACGTCAGAAGCCACAAAGCTTTTTATGACTTAATCTTGGAAGTCTTAGTCCATCAATAATCAGCTGGTCACATAGGCCAATCTTAATGTAAAAGGGAGATGTTCAAGGGCCTGAAAACCAGGATCACTGGGGGCCCTCTTGGAAAATAACAACTGCACACACCAATAGGAAAATGTGGCCAAAGACATTCGTGGACAGTTCATAGAAGAATAAATACAAATGGCCAATTAATGTTTTAAAATTTCAATCTCATTATATTCAAAGAGAGAGAAAGTCGAATAAGAGAGTATTTTTCATACATTACAAATAGATAACTCAAAGTAAAAACAAAAACAAAACAAAACAAAACTTGAAAAAAATATACAATGAAAAGTTTCTATTCCACTATCCCAAACTGAAGCAACTCATGCTACCAGATCCTATGTGCCTTTCTAGAAAGATTCTTTGCATATACAAGCAAATATGTGTGTATATGTGTGTTTTCATAATTAACATCTTATTGTTATTTTTAGGCTTATATTATATCCTGGAGTTTATTTGGTATCAGTGCATATAAAACTACCTTATATATTAATTTCTGCATCAAAATTGTAGTGGATATTGAGGTTGCTTCCCAGTGACCCTACACTTTTCCACCTCCTTTGTGTCACTGCACTAAAGTTTGAGTGAGACTCATAGCATCTGTAACTCCAGGGGCGTTGTCCCTGTTCAACAGTGATTATTTCAGTGTCAAATGGCCAATGTTGGTCCAATCAAAATGAAGCCTAGTTTGTTTTTTTTTTTTAATGATTGGGGAGTTGCTCCCTCTCTCCATGAGATGAAGAAGCCCAGAGCATTTTTTAGTCACAAGTGGAGGCAGCCAAGCCATGTATTTTAGCAGATAATGCAGAAGGCAGAGCAGAGAAACTAGGTCTTTGGGGATAGTAAGAGTCAAGAGGGGGCTTCCTTGGTGGCGCAGTGGTTGAGACTCTGCCTGCCAATGCAGGGGACACGGGTTCAAGCCCTGGTCTGGGAAGATCCCACATGCCACGGAGCAACTGGGTCCCTGAGCCACAACTACTGAGCCTGCGCATCTGGAGCCTGTGCTCCGCAACAAGAGAGGCCGCAATAGTGAGGGGCCCGCGCACCGCAATGAAGAGTGGCCCCCGCTCGCTGCAACCAGAGAAAGCCCTCGCACAGAAACAAAGACCCAACACACCCAAAAATAAATAAATTAATTCATTAATTTAAAAAAAAAGAGTCAACAATATGAGAGTCAGGTGGTTAAGGCCACCCCGAAGTCCACTCTGCCTCTGGACTGTCAAGTTATCAATGGATTTTCTTATAGTGTAAGCCAATTTGGGTTAGATTTCTGTTATTTTTAGCATTGAGAGCTCTAATTGATCCAGTAGTCTACGGTGTGACTATACCATATTTATACAACCAACCTCCTATAGATGGATAGTTGGGTGGCTTACAGCCTTTGGCTATTACAAACAAGGGGTCATGAATATTTTTGTACACATGACTTTGAGACCAAGCTTGAACATATCTGGAGAAATCCTAGAAACTAATTAAATTGCTATCAAAAGAGAAATGAAATTTTAGCAGGAGTTTCCAAATTTCCCTCCATAAAATTTGTAGCAATTTTTACACATATTCACAAAATACGAACATAATCTGTTTCTCAAACACTCATTGACACAGTGTTATCAAAGTTTTTAATCATCAAAGATTTTGTTTCCAGGAGCAATATTTAAAGTTGATAAAGGTATCATAAAGTAGGTACCCCTGTATGCTTCTGTTTAATTATGTACAACCTTTCTGGGAAGCAGTCAGCAATATGAATCAAGAAATTAAAATTCACTTTTTTAAACTGAGATTTAATTGACATATAACATTATGTATGTTTAAAGTGTACAACATGTTGATTTGATACACATGTTGTATTGCAATATAATTACAAATGTAGCATTAGCTAACACCTCCATCACCTCACGTAATTATTATTTCCTTTTTCGGGTGAGAACATTTAAGATCTTGTCTCTCCACTTTGGGAACTCAATCATGAGGAAAAGTTCAGCGATGTGGATAGTGGTTTATACATAAGAAAACACTGAATTATTATTTTTAAAGATACTGAAAATAAGAACAAGTGGTAAAATAAGTTATGGCTTATCCATAGGATGAATATTATCTAGACATTAAATATCACGCTTTTGAAAAACAATAATAGTGAAATATGCTTCTTATATAAAATTAAATAAGCATTCATTTAAAGTAACATGCTAATTCTGAAGTATACACACTCATACACACATATGTATTCCTCTGTATTTGACATATATGTATGTATAAATATGACTTATATATCTATATATGCATATAGGTGTTAAAGGATTTATGCACCAAACTATTCTGGTTTTTCTTTTCTTGGCAGATTTAGCAGTAATTGATTCTTAATTTCTTCTTAAAAATCTTCTACATTTCTAAAATTCCATGTAATGAACATGTGTTATTTCATAATCAGAAAAATGTTCCCTTCTTTTACTATTCCTTGACTTTAGCTTGACAAGGAATTTGAATTCATAATTAAATGGAGGAAGGGAAATGAAACATCATGAAACTTTCTGGTTCATGAAACTTTCAACGTGAGTGAAAAATGAATATTCTCTAACATTTCTGACATGCTGGTATCTCTACTTAAGACCCTCCATTTTTTAAGTTGTTAGGCCATGAAAATATTCATTACCTATTTTAAATACCTCTGCCAAAGCTCATAGAGATGTTCTTGGAAATAATTAACCTAGCAATATGAAACTCCAGAGCACAGGACACATATGAGAGGAAGTTAACATCCAAAATACAGATGGATGTAAATAAATAGTTCAATATTTTATTCATTCAGTTTTCATTCTTTCATCTCTACTTGTATTATGTACCATAATAAGGAGTAAAACAGATCGTTATCTTTAGAATGGGAAAGTAGACATTCACACAAATAAATGTAAGTTGTGACTTTGGAAAATGTCACTCAGGGAGAGAGGCAGCATAAGTAAGGTCCTTAAAACATGGACCCCTTCTGTTGGATCCATGGACCCCTTCGTGGATCTGATGAGATTGATCCCTTCTGTCACATACTAGCTATGTGACCATGGGAAAGTTACTTAACCTCTCTGCCCTCAGTTTGCTGATATGTAAAATGGAAAATTTTAAAGTATCTATTTCTTAGGATTGTTATAAGTATTAATCGAGCTAATATTTTAAATGCTTATATAATGTTTGACACATAGCAACTTCTAGTTGAATGTTTCATAAATAAGGGAACAGAATGGAGTACATGTATAGAGCACATTTAACAGGGAGAAATAAATGACTGAGATGGCCAGAGAAGTCCTTCCTGCATGACTGGTGATTGAATGGCAAGAGCTCCCTACTTGAAGAGCGTGGGGTGAGGGAGTTGTGTATTACTAAAGTACAATGTGGAGAAAAGTAAGGAGAGACAATGCAGGGCGTGTTTGGCCACATTAAATATTTGGGGTTTTATTTTACTAAACTGTTATACAGAAGGTGTGACTTGATCAGGTTTCTGTGTGAAGAAAAAAAATTATTCTGACTATGGAGTAAGGACTGGAAGAAGACAACTGACCCTAAGGGAGATTCTGTTAGAAAATGATTACAATACTCTAGGCGAGAGTATTCTAGAACAAGGGCAGAGGCAGTAGAGAAGAAAGAGGGACACATTGGAAAAACACTGGGAGGAAAAAAACCCTTCCTAGTGGGAGATCAGGTATTGAGAATAAGAGAGAGGGAAATGTTAAGATTAATTCCTGTGTTTTCTGGAGCTATACTGAGTCAAAGACCACTGGGTGTAAAGACTAGAAGTGGCAAATGGAGCGTGACTTTGAATCTAAATAAGCTGAGTGTGAGGTAACATTGAATCATCCAAGTAAAAAGATTATGTACGCAGTTAGTTATATGAATCTGGAGCTCAAGGGGATTGCAAAGCTGGAATATAATATCAAATTTTATTACATGATAGATATTAAAACCAAACTGGAAAAGTTTGATTATAAGGTGGGACAAGGTAAAGGGATGGAAACAAGGATAGATGGGAATTTGGGGTAAAGGAAGGATTGTCAGAGTTTGTTTTAATGGAGAGCTTCAAAAATTGATAAGAAAAAGCTATTTGAGAAGATGTTAAATATACAAGACAAGGAAAGTATAATCAATAGCACAAGAATTTTGAGTAGGCAAATAAATGAATTAGGCTTAAAGAAAAGAAGACCTCTATTGAGGAAAAGGAGGATGGGATAGATCCTGATGTAGGATCCAGAGCCGGTAACAAATAGCCACCTCTTGTTCATCCTGCCCAATCAACATAATGTCATTGATATGATGGATGCAGGCACTGTTCTGTGGGCTCCAGATCCCCTTATATCCTATTATGAGAGAAGGGGGATGAGTTAACATAGCCCTAGGTAGGGCAAACCTATTAATAAATACTTTTGTCCATTCCATGAAAATATGGACTATTTCTGATCCTCTTCTCTTATTAGAATACAAAAAAATGCATTTACCAAATTAATGGGCCAGTGTCATTTAGCTGAGGCTTTCTATATCTCCTCTAGCAACAATGAAACATCTGGCACAGTGGCTGCAAACAGGGCTACTATGTGTTTGAACTTGCGGTGATCTACAGTTATTCTCCAGGATCCATCAGTATCTGAAAGACGCCGGACTGACAAATTAAAAGGAGATAAGGAAATGATAAGGGACCACCACCCCACTATCTGTGCCATGCTCTACTACACCCTTGCCCCAGAATGTGTGAGCCAGCATGGGTGGAGAAAGTTTCAGAGGTTTCTATTAGGCTGTCCTCATTATATTATCTCTTATCTAACAGGGAAAATACTCAATGAAAAAATTATCCCAACTACAAGTATGTTCATCCTAGTTATGCACTCGGGAAATGACCACTGAGTAGATCCGTGGAACCAGTGGACCCCTTAGAAACTGGATTTTAGTCAGAACTCCATTTATTATCTTACCTTCATAAACCAGTATTCTAGCAGGGGAGCCGTGATGGTGCTTTGGTTCCCCGAGCATCAAATTCACTTTCTACTTGTGTCTAATAGTCCTTGAAATGTCTGAGCATTTCCCTCTCCCAAGTATGTAGTAATCTGAGTAAATGACTTAGGTCTTTCAGGGGAGGGACTGTGAAATCATTATAATATACAATTGCCAGGAAGTTGCTGTGACCTTCTTCCTAGGAATGAGGCCACCTGTTAGTCAATGGGTTCCAGATCTGAAAATTGGCTCAGGTCCTAGAACTGAGCAAGGGATTATGACTTTTTATTAGACTGGTTGCACTCAGCTTCCTGACACATATCTACAGCATGATTTAGCTAAGAGAAATGAAGGCACATGTTCATACCAAAGCTTGTACATAAATGTTCACAGCAGCTTTATTTGTAATACCCAAAAGCTGAAAAAAAAACCTCAAAACATCCATCAACTTGTGAATGGATAAACATAACATTGTGGTATATTCATACTCAGCAATACAACGGAATTTCAATACATGAAGTCAATTAAAATATGAAACACCATGGGTGGAAAACTGCAAAATGAAAGCAGACAGAGACAAAAGCAACTTATATGATTCTATTCATATAAATTCTGGCTGGAAAAGGCAAAACTATAGTTCCAGAAAAATCTGTAATCACCTGAGTCTATGGATTAAAGGAGGACAGGTTTCAAAGATGCATGAGGAAATTTTTATAGTATTAGAAATATTGTATATCTTGATTATGGTATGATAACTGTATGTAACTACCAAAATTCATCAAACTGTACACTTAAATGGATTTCACTGTATGTAATTATGCTACAATAAAGCTGGAGGGAAAAGGTGCTATGCTAAGCACTAAGGAAATAAAAGGATATTAAAAACAATATCCCTGTACTCAAACAATGTATAATTTTGTAAGCAAGAGAAAAATATATAGAATATGTTGAATAAATACATAATGTGAGGCATACCATGAAAAGAGTTCAAAATGTTATGAAGATTTACAGGTGAAAGAGGTCACTTCCATTTGGGGAGCTCTGACAGAGCTTACCGAAGGAGGTAACATTGGAATTAAATCCTGACAGATGGGTTAGATAGCTAAGGGAAGAAGAAATTTCAGAAGAACTGGATTAGGAAGGCATTTATCTTTATTTATATTTATAAAAACCATGGAGTATATTTGAAAAATATTTAACTGGGACATAAATTTCATATAGGAAATTTTTCAGAGATAAGGCAATAAAGACCAATTAGAGCCTACAATCCCAGTGTGTAAGCAACAGAAGCTGCTGAGAGTTGTGTGGCCAGAACTTTGTTTCAGATGAAGATTATACTGGTAGCTCAGTGCAGGATGGATTGAACAAGAAGCATGGATACTGTACTAGGATATGGTACTGAAATTTTCCAGTTTGAGAATGCTGAAATAAGAACAGATAAGAAAAGTATACATATGAGAGTTTGTAGAACAAGAAACTGGGGGCTGATTGGATATCTTGGTGGAAATGAAAGATGGGGAAGATCATCCTCAAACAATGTTTCCTCATAAAATTAATATTGAGCAGAATTATTATCAGAAGTCTCTGAAAATTCAAGTTGGTTTGGATTAGGTGATTACCTGGTCACTCAGTGAATAGTTATGGAGTACCAACACTGCACCAGACAGGATATGTAGGATATACAGTGAGGAACCAGACGGATAAAGTCTTTGTCTTGAAAGGGTTTTTATTCTCGTTTGAGAAGACAGACAATAAGCATGTAAATATTTGTGATTTATTTTAAATATAAGGTGATTCATTACAATTAGGAGATTGTGACTTCAGTAGAGTATTACTCTCAATGGAATACTACACATCAAATTGTGTTTATGGAATCAGCAAGTTATTAAAAAAATGGAGCTAGTGAGCATAGAATGCTACTGAAAAGGAAACTCATAGAAAGTAGCAGTTTCAAGAAAGATACAAGCATGTTGAAAGAAAGAAAAGGAAAAGAAAGAAAGAAAGAAAGAAAGAAAGAAAGTAAAAGAAAGTTCTTGAAGATGTTAAATAAAGGAAATAATTAATAGATCAAGGTCTGCAAAAGGGGTGGGATTGTGAGCATAGTATAAACCACTGGCCTTGAGAGGAAAATGAATATTCTTTCTCCATTATAAGAATTAAGACTTTATAAGAATTAAGAATAAGGTGACAGATGAAAATATTAATACAAAGTAAATGTAAGGTGGGAAATACCTGAGGGAATATGAGTTGGGAAATGTTTGACTTTTTTTTAGATGGTGCTATTAATCTTGGTGAAAATAAAAGGGGATATGGATTGGTTTCCAGGTCTGAAGAGAGAAAAACATCTATGGAATGGCAGCTATGAAGACTAGGGCTCTGCATCATAACAACTGGCTAGCAGGGTTCGCTGAGAGCTCATCAAAGGTTATTGGCCATGAATTTAGAGCACCTAAATCAGCATGACTTTCTCCAGCAATCCAAGAGCAGAGAACGTAAAAAATTCAGGTTGTAGATCAAAGTTAAATCAAATTAAATACATAAATAAATGAAAAATATGGAGGAAAGTCAAGGGCATCAGGTCTAAAAACGTGTTATTGAAATGGATGATGATGATGTGTTCAAATATAAGTTGAAAATTCAGAATCTTGGGGAGAAGTCACCATCAGTCCATGATAGAATGGCAAGCTGGTAAGAATAAGGCAGTTGTAAAAGTGGAAAGAAGACTGGAGACAGAAAGCAATAGCAGAAACTAAGATAAAGGATTACAGAAGTTCCTAGAAATAATATAGTCAGGATGAGGTGTTAGGCCTTAATTAAAAGTATTGTATAAAGGTTTCAAAAGTATTTTTTCGAATTTCAATCCACTGTTTATTTACAGATCTCTATGTGAAATCCCAAGGTGCTAATTAAAGCCTTTGTAAACATTTACACATAGTAATTTCACAATTCTTTGAGGAGATATGAAGAAGCACTTCCCTTTTGAACACAGTTTATTTTTACAAGTGGTTGTTATTAATGTGAAGTTTAAAAAAGGAAACTTCAGATGCCTTCTCGGTGCTGTTGGCGACAGTCTCTTTTTTGGCCAGAAAAGCATGATGATGTGATTGGATTACAGACTAGAAAATTCCTAAATGGGCCTCATGCTACATTTATGATGATTGAATTAGATTCTGTTACCCCTAGGGTCTGGTAATCAACTTGGGGAACAAACAAAAACTAAAGAAACAGAAGGGAACATTCTCTCCTAATGTTCTGCTTCTCAGAAGTAGAGAAAATGAATTTTTAAGAGCTACATTATTTTGACTGGAAGAAACAAAACTCTGGCAAGGCAGCAGGTGGTTACCGTTTTGAAACAAAAATAAGCACAAATTCCCATACCTTAAAATTCAAAGTATTCTTCTGAATTTAGTCCAACTGAGTATCAATGTCTCTTGAGTATTGATGTCCAGGGGTGAGCTCTGAAATGCTAATACAATGAATGCTGTATACTCTGGGTCACATATTCAAAGTCCCCCCCCCCAAAAGAATAAGAAACAGAATATCTTACCCCTCCTTGTCTTATAAAAGACACATTTTTGAAAGCAACATCTATTAGGGAACACCCACTGTAAATATTGCCATGATAATAGAACCGAGATATTTGGTTATATCGGTTCCCTAAGAGCATCCTTTTACATTACCTGAGCAACACACACAGTCCTGTGAAGTCTCCCCAGAATAATCTGCCTGTTTTAGATGAATTATAGAATAGCAAACTGACTACATTGCTTAGTCCAATTTGGTCACATCTCTATAGATGTGTTTGTTTAGTTTGTTTTCTTCTACAATAGAAGAATTTTTTTCTCTCCTTTTCTGGAACGCAGAGAGGAAATTCATCCTCTTAGTGTGGTTTAGAAGTTTTGCAAAAAGCTGATGGTCTGCACTGATAGGTATAAAATGGAATCAGATGGAGCAAGGCCTCCAAATTATACAACACCAGGAGACATTATTCTCGGAGAACACAATAATGGGCCTCCGGGGGTGTCATTCACATTATATTCTATATTGTGCGATATGGTGGCCCCGTGGAGAGCAGATGACAAATGAGCTGACCAGGTAAGTGTGCATGATCAAATGTTTGCTGTGTGGAACAGGTTGTCTATTCATCTTGCAAATAATAGGAAGGGCTAAAGTTCTGGCTGGCACTCTTTTAACCCCATGGGAGAGATAACATCATTTTCTCATTTTATACATAAAGAAGCTAAGTTAAAGAGAGATTATGTGCCTGGCCCTGGGTCATAAAGCTAATCAGTGGCAGAGCCAAGATTTGAAAACAGGTAGTCTGACTCCAGAATCGGGGCTCATCTGCTTTTTAAGTAGAGATCCTGTTTTTTTCCCCAAATCAAAGAAAAACAACAACAAAGCTTAGAGTTCATGCGATCTGCAATGAAAGAAATATTTGGTATGTAACTTGATTTATTATCCAGGCTGGGTCTTTCAAAAGCAAGTACTAGATATATTTTCTAGAAACTTTTAAAAATATAAAGCAAAATAGATTGACAGTGACATCTGAGAGAGCAGATTTAATTATGTAACAATTACTCCTTCCCTCTTAATATGGTAACATCAAATCTGCACAGAAAAATAAAGAAACCAAGAAGGCTTCTTTAGAGAGGATTATCACATCCTACTCTTCACTTTCATCTTTCTTCTTTTAAATGGAACACAGCAAAAGAAAAGTATGGGCTATATTTTGCCATATGTTTCTTTACCCTTAACATAATAAAATTAAAGTTAATAAACAACAAAAGAGAAATACACAAAAGCCTAGATTTATAAAGAATAAACCAACTATCCTAAAAGGGAGACCATTACTGATGCAATTACTTTTCTATTGGTTTTATTCACATGCTTCCTGATGATGTCATATCTGATTTTTGTCCCTTCTCTGATAATGCCTAATTAAACTAAATTCTTCAGGAACATGAGAGAACTTTTCACAGTATGTTATACAGAATTTTATAACACAATTTGCTTTTATCCAACACAGAAACTATTTTCCTTGAGTTAAAACAAGCATTGCTGATTTAAATGTGCCAGGCAACCACATAATATAGTTTTTTCCGGCAAGATGTATCTTCAACTTGACAATGTTCATACATCATTCTCAGATCCTGACAGTTAACATGATTGTAAACATTTTACAGCCACACTACTAAAGTATGCCAAGGTTCCCATAAAAGAACTCTGGCAATTGGTGGAAGGCTTCTCAATAAAATGCAGCACACTTCCACCTGAAATAGCGATTGTTAAAGATTGGGGAATACGGGCATTCAGATGAATGTTGCTTGCCAAAGTCAAAAGTAGCAAACACACTTTCGGATCCAACTTGACTCTGTACCCCAAAATGAAAGTCACAAAACAAGAGTGAAGACATTATCTTCAGACAGCAAGGATGAAAATTTCCATCTTGAAAGATTTTAAGAATAAAAAAAGTTTCCCACCTAGGTTTAAAAGTACCAAAAAGCAAATGCCTTAATGAGAACTAAAATTCCTTCTAGAAAAATTTTGTTGATTTTTCTGGAGGTTGATATAGGAGACTTAAATTGAACAGAGTATTAAAGCCACTTCTTGGAAAGCTCAAAAACCACAGGCTTGTTTCTATTGATCAGGAAGAAAAGTTAAGGCTGTACGCAACTTATTTTGCCATCTGTTTGAATGCACAGGAGTATTGCACTCAAGAGTATCGAAAATATTCTTTAGGAGAGAGTGACACCCGTCTCTGGTTGTAAGGAAGAGCACACCCTGAGTCCTCAGCTGGCTGAGTTCTCTGCCCCAAACAGCGAGTCTAGGGTGCACTTGAGACAAGGCTTCCCATATAGAAAGTGTCAACATGTGTCTTGGGAAAAGCATAAAATTCGGTTTTTCCACCACCTTGTCTTTTATTGACCCAGCAAACAATTCATATTTTATCAAATATACATTGAAGGGGAAATTTTAGTCAAGACTGAAAAGTGAATTTGAGAAGCAGAAATAATGGAGTGTGTGTGTGTGTGTGTGTGTGTGTGTGTGTGTTTATTTACCGATCTTTCTATTCGTCTAGCTGAGCCCGGGAGAATGAGTGATGCATGATTTAATAAAGGGATGTAATATCATTAAGAGCTTTTCCTCATCCTTTGTTCTAGCTGGATTAGAAGGTCAGTGTGATTTTCCAAACAAGTGCTGCCTAGGAGAATCCATGGCAGAAGACAAAGATAAGCAACAAGGGCACAAACAAAACAGGAAAGTAAGGAATTGGAAGCTTTTGTTCCTTACTTTCTCCTTCTTCCCTGCCCCTCTTGTCACCTCCCAACCTGAGCCTCTCTGCCTGAATCTTGTGGACAATGAGAAGTGGTTAGGGTTTTGCTCTTTTGTTTCCAAGTAACAAAAAGCCACTTGGGTTATCCCAAGGGCAGAGGTACCTTAAGTATAAGGATGCTCATCTGAAGAATTCAAGCTGCTGTGCAAAATATTCGTTTACTTTCCAGCTGTCTCTGTTCATCCCTGTTTCACGATACGCGTCATCTGTCTTTTACTCTTTCCACCTACTTATATCTTCTCTGCTCCCTTACAATTTCAGTTTGCACAAGGCTTTGGCTTGTCACAGTTCTGATTCATGACATCCTTTAAAAAAAAAACCTTCCTATTTTGCTTTGATTTCAGATTCCCAAGCTAGAGAATGTGTTCGCCTCAATTCATTCTTGTGTGTCCAGTCATGGTTCATAAACATTTGGTCACTGTTATGGCTTGAAGTGTGTCCCGCCCAAAAGATATGTTGATGTGTTAGCCTTCCTGATACCTATGAATGTGACCTTATTTGGAAATAGGGTCTTTGCAGATGTAATCAAGTTAAGATGAGGTCCTTAAGGTGGGCCCTTAATTCACTATGACTGGTGTCCTTATAAAAAGAGGGAAATTTGGGCACAGGCAGAGAGGGAAGATGGCCATGTGAAGACGGAGGCAGGGATTGCAGCCATACTTCCATTGGTGACAAAATGCCTGGGGCTACCAGAAGCCGGAAGAGGCAAGGAAGGATCTTCCCCTAGAGGCTCCCTACCAATACCTTAATTTTGGACTCCTGGCCTCCAGAACGGTGAGAGAATACATTTCTGCTGTTTTAAGCTGCTCAGCTTGAGGTACATTATTATAGGAGTTCTAGGAAACTAATACAGTCTCTGTACCCCGTTGTTCAACCTTAATCCAAATATTTAGATGGTGTCTTATGTCCAAAAAAATGACACTTTTGCTCTTTGGCTGAACTTGTGGAAGACTTTTTTTTTCCTTTGAAACTATGGGAGTAAGTAGCTGATGTCCATGTCTCTTGTCAAGAACATACCTGGTAACTATTGCTGAGAAAGATCTTCTCTAAAAAAAGGGAAGGAAGGGTCTGTTCTTTCTTCAGAGGTACATGGTTTATTCTCCAATTTCTGGGAAAGAGGAACTTTTCAAAAGCAAGAACAATCAGTTCTTTCTTCTAAAATTGGCACTAATGAAATTCCTTTAATATTTCTTTTTTCTCCTGTACACAAGGTCTCATACTTTTCAAAAGAGAATT
This sequence comes from Balaenoptera ricei, assembly GCF_028023285.1. Classification (NCBI taxonomy): domain Eukaryota; kingdom Metazoa; phylum Chordata; class Mammalia; order Artiodactyla; family Balaenopteridae; genus Balaenoptera; species Balaenoptera ricei. Next base: position 54,057,919 of record NC_082656.1, read on the forward strand.
TAAATACTTAACATTGAAGAATTTCACACTTAACACTGACCATCATTCATCATTTTTTGAAGTCATCTGTGCTTATTAACGTCATGGAAAGTCCTAAAACCTGAGTTAAAGCCCAAGGAAGAAAGAGGCACAATATGCCATCCAACATATCCTATTCAGTCCCTTCAATTTTTAAAATTGAAATATAATTGAAGTATAACATTGTGGAAAGTTAAGGGGTACAACTTGTTGACTGGGTACATTTACATATTGCAATATGATTCCCAACACAGTGTTAGCTAACACCTCTATCGCTCTGCATAATTACCAACACAGAAGTAGAAAAATCAGGAAAATGAAGATGTGGGTCAGTGGAGCTGAGAAACAGGAGGAACTCTGAAACAATTCTTTGTAAAGGGCCAGAGAGGAAAGGTTGCTGGCTTTGCAAGCTGTACAGTCTCTGTCACAAGTTGTAGCACAATCAGCCATAGACAGCATGCAAATGAATGGGCATGGCCTAGTTACAACCAAACTTTATAAAAACAGGAAAGGGGATTGGATTTGACCTGGAGGCCATGGTTTGCCAACCCCTCTTCTAGAGGATAAGTGCAAACACTCATGGTGGTTTTTGATGAGGCTCTTCATTGGTTTGCACTCAGCATGGACATGTATAACACTCTATCCAGGAGGAGGCTAGCTTGAATGACCTCGTCCCTTCCCTGTTTCTCCAAAAATGGGTCTCAGCCGCAGTCAATTCCAGCGTAGGGGAACACACGTGGTCAACGATAGCACCTTCAAGGCATAGAGGTATGACCCCAAGGAGCCTGGTGCTCCTTGAAGATATGTTAAGACCTTCCTCTGTCACTTGGAACAACTTAGAAACACTTGACATTCAGTGTGTGCTGGCAGTCACACTTCACCATTTGTTGACAGATTGCCACACTAATGTTCTTTCTCAGAAACAAAAGCAGAGGGAATCCTTACCACAAGCATATCTAGATGCAAAACCCCAAATAGGTCTATAGCCCCATAGACTGAACAAATTCTTAATGACACTAGAATGCACATGAGTACCTACTGGTGTCCCTAGAGGCACAAAAAGAAGTTGGTACCTTGTCCTACAAGGACAGGACACAATATACACTGTCACTGGCCACAGAGACACATAACTCCTGATGCCATCCTGGCCAGTCCTCAGAGCCATTCGCATGGTCAACAAAACTCACAATGACCTTGCACCCACCAACACAAGCTCAGAATGTTGCTACCTGCAACAACTCATGTCAAAGACTGACCAGAGATGCCACGCAGTTTTCTGACCCACCAATGTCCAAATATCCCCAAGACCCTTGGCTGTTAGACTGCACAGACATAAACCACTTCTGTTTATAATGGAGTATCCCATCACAGACACACACACACACACACACACACACACACACACAGCACATTTCAGCCCCTATCTTGCCAATGATGTGCTGGATCTGGCTCTTAAAAGCTTGTCAGAGCCAAATGTCAAACTTCCAGAAATTTTTTGAGCCAGTTGACATCACGTTGTAGCTTAAAATCAGCCATCTTGGGGGTATTTATTTTATAAACATTAGCAAATACTACAAATCAGGATCTTTTCCCAGAGAGCTGAATGTTAAACATCTACCAGAACAGCACTGACCCTGGTGCCCTAGTGCACCAGCCAAAATGTCCTTGTTTTTTGTCCTTCTTGAACTGACCAGCCACTCTATCACCAAGTTCCAGCTTCTCCACGTCTTCCATTTTGGAATCACCCCCCTCCCCTCCCCCACCATAGAACAATAATGAAAAAAAATCAGCTGTTATGTCTCCCATCAGGAACAACAACAATGAAACAAATAAAATTAGCTGTTATATCTCCCACCAAGAACACATCTGGTCCACACATCAGAGAATTCATCTCATAATCACTCATGCTATTCCTACAGCAGTGACAGCTATTATCACTGCAGTCATTTTCCAACCCAACCCCACCACCTACAGATCCTCCAAAAAGAGGCATAAAATGCTTTTAAAAGATTAAATTTAAAAGTGAGCATTTAGTAATGAATATTTTAATTCCAGACTAAGTCAAAAGGAGCACAGCCCTCAAAAGAAATACAGAGTGAGACTAATTCCTCGGATAAGCTGCTTCTGCAAAGTCGAGAAGAAAGAGCAGCTGTGAATGTTGGCTTTAATCCAGTGTGACAAGTTAGGGATGGTCTGCTGCTCTTCATGGAAACTGTTCACAACTCCACTCTTTAAGATCTATAACAGGGGTTGTTTATCCCTTGCAGGTTTCAACTGATTTCTTTCCCACATAAAGGGAAATAAGCCTTGGTCTAAGTGTAAACCCTTCTAGACTGCAATAACATAAGGAGATGAATCCTACTTTTTCATTATTTTTATAACTGCACTCCTTTTGCCCTATTGTGCTAATGAGACAGAAAGAAATACTGATATAAAATGGCTGATTTATCAATAGATTATTCCTGAAATTTACACATAAAATGCAATTCTGACTAAAAAAATCACCATTATGAGCCAGCCATAATGTATAAATTTCTACCATTAGATATTCATCCCTTTGGTTTTAAAAAGTGTTATGTTAAACCATTCAAATTTTAATACGAACCAAATTATCCAAATTTTGAAAAACGTACACTCTCCACACTATAATCTCTGAATGCCCAGAGATTTATCAAACTGCAATAAAGGAATACATACATGAAACTCAGACTTGATGAGGAGAGATCTTCATGGAGATCACAAGGTTCCTTTGAAGCGTCTCTGAAGATGGTACTAGGACAAGTTTATCTCCAGTGTTGCAAGGTAAGAGGTTAGGTAACATGCCTAAATTCACACATCTAATAAGTGGTAGAACTGAGAGTTGAGCCAAATATATTGTGTTGCTTAGGGGAGTACAACTGGGGGGGGGGGGGGACTAATCTCTGGTAATGTGCAACAATCCCAGGAATTACGTATAACATGTCTTTGTCCTGAATGTCAGCTTCTCCAGACTATGAAAATGTTAACTGGTGTTTTGTGAAAATCCTTGACCAGACAAAACATGATCTAATAATTTTGTTTTCTATATCTTGAAACCCATGTGTTAGGGATTGAAAGGAAAGTGATAAGGGTAGTTTTCATTTAATAGTACTTGTGTTAGTTTCCCATGATTGCTATGACAGATTACCACAAACTGTGTGACTTAAAACAGCAGAAATTTATCTCCTCGTAGTTCTGGAGACAGAAGTCCAAAACCAAGGTGTCAGCAGCATGGCACTCTCTCTGCAGGCTCTAGGGGAGAATCCTCTTCTTGGCTCTTCCAGCTTCTGGTGGCTCTTGGCAGTCCTTGGCTTATAGACACAGCTCTCTCTACTGTGTCTCCACATAACCTTCTCCCCTGTCTGTATTATCTCCCTTCGCCTCTCTCATAAGGATATTTGTGATGGCATTTAGGGACCACTCAGATAATTCAGGGTGACCTCCTCATGTCAAGATCCTTAATTAAGTTGCATCTACAAGACCCTTTTACCATTTAAGGTACCATTTACAAGTTCCAAGGGTTTGAGACTTAATATCTCTGAGTCATTATTATTCAACCCACTATAGTATTATATTTGGTGGAATCTATTTTTCACTCACAAAGAAGAGAACTACATGTAGTAGAGTTAGATGATCAGTCTATCTTTGCTTCTTTGGAAAAAATGAACAAGATGCTACTCTTTATCCCTTTTTCTCCCATATCTCTACCACCCTCTCCACTCCCTAGTGACCCCCACCCCGCCTCCATCCCTTGCTAAATCGGGTCATGTTTAGACGGAACTGTTCCTGGAGTATGGTGAGCCATAGGCTGTCAGTAACACTGCCCGTAGGCCCAGGTTACTAGGGCCCCTGCCACGGGCCCTGCACTTTGGGGGCCTCACAACGACTGCACCCTTCCTCACAAGGCAAGGAGTTTATGGGTCAAGGAGAAGCGCCTATGGAGAGCTCACGCCCTCCCCTTCACATTCTAGACCACATTCTGGGCATCTGAAATCTTAATATTTCCTGCCCAAAGAGACCCCACGTCTTTCCTCCTGAACATGGGCTGCACGGCCAGTATAGACACCCCTAGTCCCAAGAAATGCCCAAGACGAAACTATTTAAGGTGTGGATTTACTTGGTTGAAGAAGCTGGAACACCTACACACATGCATTCGAAGACACAGTTGCATGTGGGAAGTGAAGGTGGGAGTCTATGGGTTGAGAGCTTGCATTCATTCTTTGACCCAAGGCCCTACAAATATCAGAGGTGGATCTTGCAGTGAGGATGGGGATTGAGGCAAAGCCAGGCAAAGCTAGGAGACACCCTTTGGCTTCTTCATGACATGGTAGGAGACAAGAGAATATCAGATAATTGTGAATAGCCAGGTCACTGCTCTACCGATTTAATTTCTACTAAATGCTAAAAATACGTAATGCCTGCTTTAATGTGTTAATGGCCTTAATAATATTCATATTTTTTTAACTCAATAATTTCACTTCCTGGAATTTAGTCCTTAAAAATATTTCCAAATACAGAAAAGACTTTATTTACAGATTTTCATTCCCCATTTTTAAAAAATGTTATAAAAAGGGAAACATCCCAATTGCTCAGTTATAGACATATGGCTACTTAAACTGTGGTGTATTGAAATCAATATAATGGAACTTATAAAAATAATGTTAACAAATTGGATAATAACATGGAAAATTCCTATAGTGTTGAGTAAAAATAAAAGAAGATATAACATTATACCACAAAATGGTCTCAACTATGTAAAAAATAATTCTAGAAAAAAATGACTTCAAGAAATGTTAATTACCCACAGAAAGTAGGATTCTGGATTATTTTTATTACACTTTATAATTTAAAAAGTTGTCTGAAATAACACACGTTACTTTTACAGCCAGATATTTTTTTAACATCTTTATTGTGGTAAAATTGCTTTACAATGTTGTGTTAGTTTCTGCTGTACAACAAAGTGAATCAGCTATACATATACATATATCCCCATATCCCCTCCCTCTTGCGGCTCCCTCCCACCCTCCTTATCCCACCCCTCTAGGTGGTCACAAAGCACCGAGTTGATTTCCCTGTGCTATGCGGCTGCTTCCCACTAGCTATCTATTTTACAGTTGGTAGAGTATATATGTCAATGCCACTCTCTCACTTCGTCCCAGCTTACCCTTCCCCCTCCCCGTGTCCTCAAGTCCATTCTCTACATCTGAGTCTTTCTTCCGGTCCTGCCTCTAGGTTCTTCAGAAGCATTTTTTTTTAAAGTCCATATATACGTGTTAGCATATGGTATTTGTTTTTCTCTTTCTGACTTACTTCACTCTGTATGACAGACACTAGGTCCATCAACCTCACTACAAATAACTCAATTTCATTTCTTTTTATGGCTGAATAATATTCCATTGTACATATGTGCCACCACATCTTCTTTATCCATTCATCTGTCGATGGACACTTAGGTTGCTTCCATGTGCTGGCTATTGTAAATAGTGCTGCAATGAACATTGTGGTACATGTCTCTTTTTGAATTATCATTTTCTAAGGGTATATGCCCAGTAATGGGTTTGCTGGGTCATATGGTAGTTCTATTTTTAGTTTTTTAAGGAACCTCCATACTGTTCTGCATAGTGGCTGTATCAATTTACTTTCCCACCAACAGTGCAAGAGGGTTCCCTTTTGTCCACACCCTCTCCAGCATTTATTGTTTGTAGATTTTTTGATGATGGCCATTCTGATTGGTGTGAGATGATACCACATTGTAGTTTTGATTTGCATTTCTCTAATGATTAGTGATGTTGAGCATCCTTTCATGTGTTTGTTGGCAATCTGTACATCTTCTCTGGAGAAATGTCTATTTAGGTCTTCTGCCCATTTTTGGATTGGGTTGTTTGTGTTTTTGATATTGAGCTGCATGCGCTGCTTGTACATTTTGGAGATTAATCCTTTGTCAGTTGCTTCATTTGCAAATATGTTCTCCCATTCTGAGGGTTGTCTTTTTATCTTATTTATGGTTTCCTTTGCTGTGCAAAAGGTTTTAAGTTTCATTAGGTCTCATTTGTTTATTTTTGTTTTTATTTCCATTTCTCTGGGAGGTGGGTCAAAAAGGATCTTGCTGTGATTTATGTCATAGAGTGTTCTGCCTATGTTTTCTTCTAAGAGTTTTATAGTGTCTGGCCTTACATTTAGGTCTTTAATCCAGTTTGAGTTTATTTTTGTGTATGGTGTTAGGAAGTGTTCTAATTTCATTCTTTTACATGTAGCTGTCCAGTTTTCCCAGCACCACTTATTGAAGAGGCTGTCTTTTCTCCATTATATATTCTTGCCTCCTTTATCAAAGATAATTTGACCATTTGTGTGTGGGTTTATCTCTGGGCATTCTATCCTGTTCCATTGATCTATATTTCTGTTTTTGTGCCAGTACCATACTGTCTTTATTACTGTAGCTTTTTAGTATAGTCTGAAGTCAGGGAGCCTGATTCCTCCAGGTCTGTTTTTCTTTCTCCAGATTGCTTTGGCTATTCGAGGTCTTTTGTGTTTCCGTAGAAATTGTGAAATTTCTTGTTCTACTTCTGTGAAAATTGCCGTTGGTTATTTGATAGGGATTGCATTGAATCAGTAGATTGCTTTGGGTAGTACAGTGATTTTCACAATATTGATTCTTCCAATCCAAGAACATGGTATATCTCTCCATCTGTTTGTATCAACTTTAATTTCTTTCATCAGTGTCTTATAGTTTTCTGCATACAGGTCTTTTGTCTACTTAGGTAGGTTTATTCCTAGGTATTTTATTCTTTTTGTTGCAATGGTAAATGGGAGTATTTCCATAATTTCGCTTTCAGATTTTTCATCATTAGTGTATAGGAATGCAAGAGATGTCTGTGCATTAATTTTTTACCCTGCTACTTTACCAAATTCATTGATTAGCTCTAGTAGTTTTCTGGTAGCATCTTTAGGATTCTCTATGTATAGTATCATAGAGAATCTGCAAACAGTGACAGTTTTACTTCTTCTTTTCTGATTTGGATTCCTTTTATTTCTAATTCTTCCTGATTGCTGTGGCTAAAACTTCCAAAACTATACTGAATAATAGTGGTGAGAGTGAGCAACCTTGTCTTGTCCCTGATTTTAGAGGAAATGGTCTCAGCCTTTCACCACTGAGAATGATGTTAGCTGTGGGTTTGTCATATATGGCCTTTATTATGTTGCGGTGAGTTCCCTCTATGCCTATTTTCTGGAGAGCTTTTATCATAAATGGGTGTTGAATTATGTCAAAACCTTTTTCTGCGTCTATTGAGATGCTCATATGGTTTTTATCCTTCAATTTGTTAAAATGGTGTATCACACTGACTGATTTGTGTATATTGAAGAATCCTTGCATTCCTAGGATAAATCCCACTTGATCATGGTGTATGATCCTTTAACGTGCTGTTGGATTCTGTTTGCTAGTATTTGGTTGAGGATTCTTGCATCTATGTTCATCAGAGATATTGGCCTGTAGTTTTCTTTTTTTGTGACATGTTTGTCTGGTTTTGGTATCAGGGTGATGGTGGCCTCGTAGAATGAGTTTGGGAGTGTTCCTCCCTCTGCTATATTTTGGAAGAGTTTGAGAAGGATAGATGTTAGCTCTTCTCTAACTGTTTGATAGAATTCACCCGTGAATCCACCTGGTCCTGGACTTTTGTTTGTTGGAAGATTTTTAATCACAGTTTCAATTTCAGTGCTTGTGATTGGTCTATTTATGTTTTCTATTTCTTCCTGGTTCAGTCTTGGAAGGTTGTGCTTTTCTAAGAATTTGTCCATTTCTTCCAGGTTGTCCATTTTATTGGCATATAGTTGCCTGTAGTAATCTCTCATGATCCTTTGTATTTCTGCAGTATCAGTTGTTTCCTCTCCTTTTTCATTTTTAATTCTGTTGATTTGAGTCTTCTCCCTTTTTTTCTTGATGAGTCTGGCTAGTGGTTGATCAATTTTGCTTATCTTCTCAAAGAATCAAGTTTTAGTTTTATTGATATTTGCTATTGTTTCCTTCATTTCTTTTTCATTTATTTCTGATCTGATCTTCATGATTTCTTTCCTTCTGCTAACTTCTCCTTTCTTTCCTTTTGCTAACTTCTGTTAACTTTGGGTGTTTTTTGCTTTTCTTTCTGTAATTGCTTTAGGTGTAGGGTTAGGTTCTTTATTTGAGATATTTCTTGTTTCTTGAGGTAGGATTGTATTGCTATAAACTTCTCTCTTAGAACTGCTTTTGCTGCATCCCATAGGTTTTGGGTCATTGTGTTTTCATTGTCATTTGTTTATAGATATTTTTTGATTTCCTCTTTGATTTCTTCAGTGATCTTTTGGCTATTTAGTAGCATATTGTTTAGCCTCCATGTGTTTGTATTTTTTACAGTTTTTTTTCCTGTAATTGATATCTAGTCTCATAGCATTGTGGTCAGAAAAGATACTGATATGATCTCAATTTTCTTAAATTTACCAAGGCTTGATTTGTGACCCAAGATATGATCTATCCTGGAGAATGTTCCATGAGCACTTGAGAAGAAAGTGCATTCTGTTGTTTTTGGATGGAATGTCCTATAAATATCAATTAAGTCCGTCTTGTTTAATGTATCATTTAAAGCTTATTTATTTTCATTTTGGATGATCTGTCCATTGGTGAAAGTGGGGTGTCAACGTCCCCTATTATGATTGTGTTACTGTCGATTTCCCCTTTTATGGCTGTTAACATTTGACTTATGTATTGAGGTGGACCTATGTTGGGTACATAAATATTTACAATTGTTATATCTTCTTCTTGGATTGATCCCTTGATCATTATGCAGTGTCCTCCTTTGTCTCTTGTAATAGTCTTTATTTTAAAGTCTATTTTGTTTGACATGAGAATTGCTACTCCGGCTTTCTTTTGATTTCCATTTTCATGGAATATCTTTTTCCATCCCCTCACTTTCAGTCTGTATGTGTCCCTAGGTCTGAAGTGGGTCTCTTGTAGACAGCATACATACAGGTCTTCTTTTTGTATCCATTTAGCCAGTCTATGTTTTTTGCTTGGAGCATTTAATCCATTTACACTTAAGGTAATTATCGATATGTATGTTCCTATTACCATTTTCTTAATTGTTTTGGGTTTGTTTTTGTTGGTCTTTTCCTTCTCTTGTGTTTCCTGCCCAGAGAATTTCCTTTAGCATTTGTTGTAAAGCTGGTTTTGTGGTGCTGACTTCTCTTAACTTTTGCTTGTCTGTAAAGGTTTTAATTTCTCCTTCGAATCTGAGTGAGATCCTTGCTCTGTAGAGTAATCTTGGTTGTAGGTTTTTCCCTTCCATCACTTTAAATATGTCCTGCAACTCCCTTCTGGCTTGCAGAGTTTCTGCTGAAAGATCAGCTGTTAACCTTATGGGGATTCCCTTGTATGTTATTTGTTGCTTTTCCCGTGCTGCTTTTAATACTTTTTCTTTGTACTTAATTTTTGATAGTTTAATTAATATGTGTCTTGGCGTGTTTCTCCTTGGATTTATCCTGTATGGGTCTCTCTGAGCTTCCTGGACTTGATTATTTCCTTTCCCATGTTAAGGAAATTTTCAACTATAATCTCTTCAAATATTTTCTCAGACCCTTCCTTCTTCTCTTCTTCTTCTTGGACCCCTATAATTCAAATGTTGGTGCATTTAATGTTGTCCCAGAGGTCTCTGAGACTGTCCTCAATTCTTTTCATTCTTTTTTTTTATTCTGCTCTGTGGTAGTTATTTCCACTATTTTATCTTTCAGGTCACTTATCTGTTCTTCTGCCTCAGTTATTCTGCTATTGCTTTCTTCTAGAGAATTTTTAATTTCATTTATTGTGTTGTTCATCATTGTTTGTTTGCTCTTTAGTTCTTCTATGCCCTTGTTAAACGTTTCTTGTATTTTCTCCATTCTATTTCCAAGATTTTGGATCACCTTTACTATCATTACTCTGAATTCTTTTTCAGGTAGACTGCCTTTTTCTTCTTCATTTGTTTGGTCTGTTGTGTTTTTACCTTGCTCCTTCATCTCCTGCATATTTCTCTGTCTTCTCATTTTTCTCAACTTACTGTGTTTGGGGTTTCCTTTCCTCAGGCTTCAGGTTCATAGTTCCCATTGTTTTTGGTGTCTGCTCCCTCTGGCTAAGGTTGGTTCAGTGGCTTGTGTAGGCTTCCTCGTGGAGGGGACTGGCGCTGAGTTCTGGTGGGTGCACTGGATCTTGTCTTTCTGGTGGGCAGGGATGTGTCTGGTGGTGTGTTTTGGGGTGTTTGTGAACTTAGTATGATTTTAGGCAGCCTCTCTGCTAATGGGTGGGGTTGTGTTCCTGTCTTGCTAGTTGTTTGGCATTGGGTGTCCAGCACTGGAGCTTGCTGGCCGTTGGGTGGACCTGGGTCTTAGCGTTGAGATGGAGATCTCTGGGAGAGCTCTCACAGATTGATATTACGTGGCCCTGGGAGGTCTCTGGTGGTCCAATGTCCTGAACTCGGCTCTCCCACCTCAGAGGCTCGCCTGACACCAGACCGGAGCACCAAGACCCTGTCAGCCACACGGCTGCTAGTGTTGGAGAGTCTCCTGCAGAGGCAGGGAGTGGCTGTGGCTCACCGCAGGGACAAGGACACTGACAGCAGAAGTTCTGGGAAGTACTCCTTGGCATGAGCCCTCCCAGAGTCCAATGGTAGATTATTTTTGTTTTTAAAAATATTTATGATAATTAGCTGGCTAGAACAGATATTTGTACTATTTCCTATGCTTTCATTCTTACTCTGCAACCCCAGCAGTTCTAAGATTCCTTTCCTGCTACACCCAAGTTACTGAGGAAAACCAGAGAAGAAGTCTCAGAGAAACAGACTGTCTTTGCCAAAAATATCTTGCCTCCAGTCCTTAAACTTCTACCAGAGTGTACTCCACCCAGTACACAGTGACTGTAAACATTCCCAGCATGTTGGAATTTGATGGAAAACTGTATGAGTTTCAAATCGTTCAGGGCATGTTTTTTCCTTTTTGGTTAGGCAGTTTAGGTGCAACTACTGTTAGATTACAGCGAGGTTAGTGAAAATTTGGGGAGAAACTCTATATCTTTTCTTTTCAAGGCCTGGTGATTTTTGAGCTCAGTAGTGTTTTCCAACAGAATCCACTTTGATGATTGGCAACAGCCATCTTCTCCCTCCTTCTGACACCTTCCACATGATGCTCACCGTGGAAGTTCCAAGTTCTTTGACAAGTGCTCATGGAGGCCAGTTGGATGAGGCCAGTTGGATTCTCTTGAACAGTTTACATTTCTCCACCCTATCTTTGGGAACCAAGTGCAGGGCAGGAAGCTGGGAACTGTAATTGACGAACTTATGGTGGCTCAGCACGGACAAGCTTGAGAGTTAAAAATCTCCATGGAAACCCAGTCATAGGGGGATTTACCTCCAGGAACCCGACCAGATTCCCTCATAAAACATCAGAGAAAAACCCTCTCATGCTTCCAGCAGAGGGAAGGAGAAAAGGAACCATTTTGAAATATTCCACAGTGCTCTGTTCTTAATAGGCTTGTCCTCAGGGGAAACTAGTTCCAGATTTTTTAAAGCAATATTAAAAACGAACACTGAGACCACTTACACGTGGTGTTTATCACTTCCTTCCCAAAACCACACTGGATGACAGTAGAGAGATTTTTTTTTTTTAAGAGCATAAACTCACAAAGAAGAAGAGAACAAGAAAAAAGACAACAGCGAAACAACTTTGGAAACTAGAAAGCTGGTGGATAAGAGGTAATTGATGACATAGAACTGAGAAAAGTGACCCACCACCAGCAGCGGGAAGAAGCCAGGCTGATCCACAGAAAACCTCAGGAATTGAGGCAGCCTATTATATGGGAGTGAGAGTACAGATGGGCTATAAAAACAAGAGGATAAATTGAAAATCTGCACAAAATGCATTTAGAACCCCAGAAGTCTCTCCCACCCCAACAGAAGACAGAGGTCTTACTCTCTAAAAAGAGTGAACCAGAGAGATTCTGAGCTCAACGCATAGGCAGAACTGAGGGTCTGTGTGTTACATTGTAAATATGGGCATTAAGTAAATGGTGAGAGCCCTGCTCTCTTTCCAGATAGCAGATAGAAAGGCTTGTAACTTTCAGATAGGAAAATGACCAAACCAAAAGAAAAGACTTGCATGTACTGACAGGTGGGGTCCATCAATAGAGAAGCCACCCATTGATAAACCCTTCCCATTTTTATATATAGTGATTGATCAAATTTTATTGCCTCATTCTTGAAAATGAGTGGAAGTCAAGAATCATTAGTCATTTGAGGAAAGTTTCCAACATGAAAGAGAGAAGTTAAGATATCCAAAAAGTAAAAAATAACTCAGGAAAAATAAAAATATTGCAGTAAGCAGAGAGGAACTTTGAATAAACTGTAATTGAAACCCTCAGGGAAGTAAGATAGTAGTATACTTAATCCACAAATTAAAAACAAAAAACTATACAGCTAAGAACATTGAGAGAAAAAAAAAAAAAAAGGTCTTTGAACTTAAAAAATAATATGATGACAAAATGAAAATCTCAAAAAAGGTTTGAAATCAGAGTTAACCATTGCAGGGTGAGTGGTACAGCTGATCCTCAAACCTGAGTTTCCAGTATTTCTCTTCCTGCCTTCCATCAATGCCTGCCCCCAATGTATTCTCATGGTTGGTGGCTATGGTTTAGAGAATTCATCTGGGGCATTCTAAGCTTCTCTTAGAACTGTTACAGAAGGCACTCTAACTTCATGAGCAATGAAATTTTATTGCCAGACTCTGCCATTTATCTGGAAATAGAATAAGTTTCCCCTGCCCTCTATTTCCCCACTCGTTCTTAAATGCATTCTGTGTGGTAATTTTATAATACCAGTTGCCCACTGGGTATTTTGCTTTCTTTTTTTCAGGTAGCCCACACAAAATTGACTCTCCTTTTATAGACTTTGGAAATAGTAACTCGAATTAGGAAGAAGTATTTACATGCTCCCAGAGGCAATACACAGCTCCAGGAGTAACTTTCACTAACACCAGCCAGCTCCATCCAGAGGAGCAGCCCCACCCTCAACCATTTTTCAATCAGCCCTCCAATCTCTCCAAGATCATTAATTACCCACTCCTTCAGCACCTTCATGCTGCCCTTGTAGGTGCTGACAACACAAGCCTGTCTCCTTTTGTGTGGTTGTTTGAAACTTTCACAGCAGGCAAAGCTCAAATTTAATCATTTGATTCTGACGCACTTTCTGTAGCAAATTGTAGCAGCATTTAAGTACAGAATGACAGATCTGGGACTATGACAACACTGTTGACCAGTGTTATTCTCACAGCCAGGGGTCCAACTTTGTGGAAAGTTAAAACCCTGATTTTAAAAAGCTTTCAGGGACTTCCCTGGTGGTGCAGTGGTTAAGAATCCACCTGCCAATGCAGGGGACGCGGGTTCAAGCCCTGGTCCCAGAAGATCCCACATGCCTGCTGCAGAGCAACTAAGCCCATATGCCACAACTACTAAGCCCATATGCCACAACTACTGATCCCGTGTGCCACAACTGCTGAAGCCCATGTGGCTAGAGCCCATGCTCCGCAACAAGAGAAGCCAACACAATGAGAAGCCTGTGCACTGCAATGAAGGGTAGCCCCTACTCGCCGCAACTAGAGAAAGCCCATGCACAGCAACAAAGACCCAATGCAGCCAAAAATTTAAAAATTAATTTTTTAAAAAAGGTTTCAGACTTTGAATCTGGTTGTGCTAAAAGCTTTCACTTGTTTTTGTTGTAATGTGAAAAACACTGGACTTCTAGAAAAAACAAAAATCCAAGGATCAAACTGGCTTCTAGTTGTATTGAAACAGAGGTATTACATGAAACAGAAGTCCATTAAAATAGACGTGCTTTATAAAGGAAGGGCAAGTGTGTCCTGCTATGAGAAATTTCAATGCCTAAACCCATAAAACAAAAGTTTTAGAGGAAGTCTTTTGCACCACTAAGATGTTTAATCAATTAGAATTTGTTTCAAAAATAAAATCCTTTAGTCCACCTAAACCACACCACATACTTTGCAATTTATGAACTACATACTTTGGAGCACATAAGTTTACTTTTACAAGAGCTACTATATTTACCTGATAGAGTTCCCCAAATAATTTTGCATATATTATCTAAGTTTATCTCATTTATATCCCTAAGTATTCAGTACAACTCTTATCTCTAATATATAGGTAGTGAAATGACTTGTTATGAGTGAAAACAGGCTTTTTTTCAAATAAATGTTACTCTTTGCATATACCAATGTATTTGAAAGCAGTACCAGAAAACTAGAAAAAACTCAATAAATATTTCTAGAAAAAATATAAAACTGAGGAAAATAAAGAAAATATTCACTTTTAAAGTTATATCTTACTTAAGGAATTTCAAAGAACAATGTTTGCAAGCATAACGCATATGGTGAAATACTGATGCAGCAAGGGTATTGCTTTCTAGTTTCCTGGAGGACACAAAAAGTTCCTTGACTCATATTCAGAACCTAAGTCATCCTTTGGATGAAATGTCAGCCTGGCTTGCTGTATCTTTTACAGTATCCCCCTCTCAGAAATCAACAAGGTATATAAGGTAAAACCTAACTAATGTTGGGCTACTTGGCGAGTGGCCAGCCTTAAATAGTATAATCTGAACTACTGAAAGCTATTCAAGAAATGAAGTTAGTTCTACTATTTGAATTACACAAAGCAACTCAAAGAATGCCAACAATATGACTTTGGTAGAGCAATAAGTAAAATTCATTATTAGCAAATAAGTGTGTCTTTTGTTGTTACTTTGTGTACAGAGCTCAGTGACAGAGGCGGCCACATTGTTCAGTGATCATCTCCTGCCCCCAGGCTAGGGTCATTTTGGTACTGCCAGAGCCTGTCTGGTCCATGTGTTATAAGGACTCAGTAAATGCTTGATGAGTAAGTGAATTAATTAATAAATAAGCTGCTGAATGTTTGCCGGATGCACCTTGGCAAAGAAAATGGCACAGGCTGTGGAGTCAGAAAAACTTGGGTTTACTTTCCAGCTGAGCCAAACAGTACCTGTGTGATCTTAAGTTTCTCAACCTCTCTTCCACCCCCTTGTCTCAACTGTAAAAGGAGTTTATGGTGGGTAATAATGCCTATCTTATAGGGTTGCTCTGACAAGGAAATGAGAGAATAAAGTAAGCATTTTAACTGTTTTTCCTGACACCTTGTTTGCACTATAAGTTTACTTTAACTATGAAAAAGATTTTTACCAAGCAAGCTAAATATCAGATCTCAAACTAACATTACCTTGAATGATCAAGTCCTGAAACAGTAGAGTTCAACTAAATTCACTGTCCTCTTTCAATATACAAGGTAGGGAATGATTAATTTAAAATGTATACCAGTGACCATTAATTAAAATAACAAAACAAATAGTGCATATGTTACCATCCATTAAAACATTTCCATGAATATGGCTTTGATATCAGTTTGAGTATTAATTTTATTGATAATGAATATTAATTTAACTGTTTTAAGATAAAAAATTTGATTCTGTAATTTGTTGAAATTTGGACTCTGGGGTGTTTTAATGATAGCAATTTCTACATAGGAAAAGTATGGTTCATGGAAGAAGAAGGGTAAAAAAAGCTTTGAAACCAACGTTAAGCCCAAAAAATAATTGAAAGAAACAAAAACAAAATATTCGCAAAACCTCTGTGGGAATTCCCTATTTCGATCAGTGCAGAGGGTTAAAAAAAAAAATCTGGCCTGTTGTGATTTCTAATTCCCTGCAAGCCTTTCTACAATGCAAATGTCATGCAGAAAAATTTGGCAATTGCATTAGGGAAAGGTAAGTTGCCCAGATCACTGGAAAATGTTTTGACATTTATGTGACCCTTCCATTCCGCTTTACAAAAGAAGTTCCAATTAAGTGCAGAGCTTTTCTCTTATTTACTATACTGACCCTGAAAATGAAAGCTGTGAAAAGTTGAATGCTTTTCATGCTGTGGGAGCAGGGCTGAATCCTCTGCTCTGCAAGAGGGAACAAAAACTCTAAGCTGCCTCCCAAGAAGCTGAAAGCTGAGGAAAATTGCTGCTTTTCATAAAGTTCATCACCATTTCCCCATAGCACTGGTTTCCTTTCCTTGGCTGCAGCCTAACACAGATGCTCACTTCAGGTGGTGGTACACAGGGAGGAGACATATTGGAAGGTTCTGGTCCTGGCTTTGCTTCTGATTTGTCAGGTAATGTTGAATAAGCCTCTTCATTCCCTTGAACCTCTGTTTTCTTATTTATTAAATGAGGGGGTTGCACCAGATGATTTCTGAGCTCCTTCCACCTCCAATAATCTATGGGGTGTGCCTTTGTGGTCAGTAATGAAGGAAGGAGAGGATAAAGGTTGGGTAATGATGTGATTTGCCCAAAGCAGCCAACTGTCTCCTGCTTCCCATGGAAACCTAAGTGTTGGAATGGAACAACTGAAACAATCAGAGGCTGAGGGTGGTAGACTCCAAAGCTACTCACCTCCAGAGTCCAGAAATGAGACACGCACCCCAGCAGGTACAGGGGACTCTGGCCATCTAGACAGAGTTTGACTTCCAGACCTACTTGAAATAATTCTAGATGAAAGGCACATTTACTTCTTCTCTAGTGCTAATTAGGACTCTTACCTTGCAGGTAGTAGAAATCAAACCAACGCAGTTTGAGGAAAAAGGAGCAAATGGTTACAGGAATATAATTTGGACCTAGGAAGGCAGAGAATGTGAATCCCTTGGAACACAGGTGGTACTCTCCTTCTCTTACTGTCTCTTGCCTCCCCTTCTTTCTGCACACCTGGTTTCTCGCACACCTCCCCTCTTCCTTTTCCTTCTCATCCCTCATTTCCCCCTTCTCCTTTTCCCCTCCCCTCGCCTCCCTCTCCTCTCTTTCCCTCCCAATAGGCTTTCTCTACTGTCCATCCACACAGAGAAATATGAAGCCACCACCACTCCTGACTTTCAAGGTCACATCTATCCGTATCTAGAGAACTGGCCTCCTGAATCCATTTCCACTTTCCCTGGACACAGACACTGAATGGTCCAGGTATCTATGCCTGGTCCAACTGTGAAAATAAAAAAGTTTGGGAAAGGGGGTCTCTTGGGAGCATATGAATAGACAACAGTTCTAAAACTTCAACTGTAAGACCTAGTCTTTTTAAGCTCTCCTCAGACATAAAGCCAACTTCAATCACTGGGTTTCATTTAACCATTTGAAATTGGTTATGTGAATGTCCAACCTTGCTCACCTTCATGATGTAGCTAATGGCCAAAATATATTTTTTTAAACTGTCAAGGTTAATACTGTTTTTTAAGTAGTGCTTATACAATTAAGCATAATCACATTTAAAATAAGTCTTTAAATGACATTCAAAATCTTACTTGATACAGTTGCTACCACTAGGTTCACATGATTCAGAATACTGAACTCCAGAGACGATTTCCTCTGGAATTTCTTCTTGAGATAATTTACTCTTTATCAACAGGAAACATTGTGCTTGAGTTTCCTAATAGGTTATGTTTATACTTTGTATTATATGAAGATTCCAAATTGATGTCAGGACACTGAAGATAGCTTCAGGAATTGCAAACGGAAGGAAAGAAAACACCAGAGATATTTGAACACTTCTTCTTTCCTCAGGCAACATCAAAGAAATGAGTGTTGGTCTCTATGGGAGATTTATAGAGCCTTTCCTTTCTTAGCTATGAAAGCATGTCACTTTTCTTCTATTTACTCATTTACTCATTCAGCAAGTAGTTATTTGTTGTCTACTCTGCAAAATAATAATTTGCTAGATTCTTTCTTCCACATGTAATCAGAGTGGTCATTTGTTAGCAAGAGAAGAATATTCTCCACTGTGCTCAACTGAATATTCTCCACTGTGCTCAACTGAATATTCTCCACTGCGCTCAATTAAGTCACGTAAGAGTCATAAAAACTCTAACATTTTCACCATTCTATAAGTTTTTTATTCCTGGATAAAAAAGCATGTGTTGTAAAAAAAAGTCAAATGATAGAGAAATAAATAAAACGGAAGGCAAAAGCCTCCTGTAATCACAACCTTTCCTCTGTTCACCGTTTGCTTGTAAATTCTGAAAGATATTTTTCCAAGTATATACTGATACAAAATTATTTGTGCATGTAATTCACAAATATATAAATGCACATAACACATTTTCTGATAGAATCAGAATGTACATATTTTTGACTAGCTTTGGTCACTTATCAATGTATTATAAATATTGTCTCTTATCTACCTCAATACTCTAAAGGGGCCATAGTAGTCCATTATTTGAATATGGCAAATGTCTTTTATTTGAATATGGCAAATGTCTTTCAAACATTCTCCTAATTATACCCATTTTAGTTTATTTCCATTTTATTTCTATGTAAGCAATGCTACTAGGAACACTCTTATGTATATATATCTTTGTTCACATGAGTCAGCATTTTTAAAGAATGAAATCCTAGAAGCGAAATTGCTAAATCAAAGAGTAAATACAGTTACCATTTAAGTAATAAATGCCAAATTGCTGTCTAGAAAGCTTTTACCAAATTCTAACTTCACCTAGAGTTTATGGCAGTGCTTGTTGTTCCTTATACCCTGGCCAGCGCTGGGTGTCTAATAAATCACTGCTGCTTGTCCAGATTAAAAAAAGGTTATTTCAATGTTTTAATTTGCATTTCTTAGCAACACATATTTACCTATTTGGTTCTGGATTTCTTTTGACATTAACAATTTATTATTCTTTTCTCACTTTCTATTAGATTAGTCTTTTTATACTGATTTTAGTTTGCTTTGTATTAGCATTGTTTTTAACTCCTTTTTGTCTGCACATATATTGCCTTTTGTATAACCTTTCTCAGTTTTCAATTGTCTTGCAGCAGGTTTATGATTTGGAACGAATACAAAAAGTTTAAAACTTTTTAAGAATAGCCATTTTCCCTTTGCTTTTCGGTTTCCATCTCATATCTCCTTGTATTAGCTTTCTATGCTACTGTAACAAATTACCCCAAAATTGTGGCTTAAAGCAACACAAAATTGTTAGCTTGAAATTCAGGAGGTCAGAAGTCTTGCAATCAAGGTGTTGGCAGGGCTGCATTCCTTCTGGAGGCTCTAGGAAAGAATCCATTTCCTTTCCTTTTCCAGCTTCTAAAGGTTACTCGCTTTCTTTGGCTCATGGCCCCTTCCTTCTCCATCTTTAAGTCTAGCAGTGTAGTATCTTCAAATCTCTCTCTCTCTCTCTCTAACACACACACACACAAACACATCTGTGTTTCCTTCATCACATCTCCCATCTCCATCTCTGACTCTGACCCTCCTACCTCCCTTTTATGAAGATTCTTATGATTATATTGCATTTTCCCAAATAATCTGGAATAATCTCCCCATCTCAACACCCTTAATCTAATAAACTTTCAAGCCCCTTCAGCTATGTAAGGTAATATATTAACAGGCTTCAAGAAATAGGACATGGAAATCTGTGAGGGGCCATTCTTCTGTCTACCATACTTTTCCATCAAAAGATTATAAACATCATTACCTATATTATCTTCTAATATATTGTGTGATTCTGATTTTTATCATTAGAAAAATCTGGACCTTATTTCAGTATTGTATATTATTTATTTAAGTCTCATAAAAAATAAACTTGCCTCTCTTGTATTTCTAGTGCCTTTCTTTCCTTGTTTCTTCCATTTAACCAATAAGCTTTCTGAAGTCTCACACATTAGACAAACAAACAAACAAATAAATAAATAAAAAGCACTTTTGACCCTGTAGCTCTCTCAAGGTAGTGTCTCCCCCTCCTTTGCCTCCCAACTTATCTTCTCTGGGGACAAATCTGCACTTCTGGTAACACACCTCTCCTTTCACTCTTCAGCCCACTGGAATCGACCTTCTGTCATCTGACTCCTTCTCTCACTGAATTTCCCAAATGTCCTCCAGCACCAGTATCATTCTCCATCCTCATTGCTGCAGCCAGAATGTTCTTCCCAAAAGTCAAACCAATCATGTGGCTTCCAGGCTTAAAACCCATCAAAATATCCCATTGCCCCAATGCAAACTCTGTGGTGAGGTGGACCTTACCCTGAAGGTTTGGACCAGTGAGGGTCTCTCTAGGTTTCCCTCTGCCAACCCCCTGTACTCTAGTCACGCTGAGAAATTTGCAGTTCTGTGGATTCCCAATGCCTTCTTTTACTTTCAGGACTCTGATTCTTATGCTCCTCTACCTGAAACACCCCGCCCTTCCCCGTATCTACCAGGCAAAGGACCTCCATCTTCCAAGACTCAACACAAGAGTTGCCTGCTCTTCGGAGTCTTCCCTGACTAGCCACACTACCTCTCAATCCACATCTCATAGACCAGTCTTATTATTACCTTATCAGGACCCTTATTGTTCTCTCTAGACTGTAGAAACTAGGGAGACAGTACAGGGATTGTTTGGGATGGCTGTTATACTCTCCCAGTTTTGTTTTGTTTTGTTTTCAAGCAGGGCATTTTTTAACAAATGGGTATTTATTAAAAGCCAGAAGTGCACCAGGCACAGTTCTTGTCTGGTAGGCTAAAATGATGTAACCAATTCACTTATTAGCTTATATGATTAAACAAATACATTTCATAGAAATGATTATAGGATGCATCACAGATAGAAGCAAAATATTTTTTATACTTACAGATCTTAAGGTACCTAAATAATTATTTTTTTCCTTTATATTGTTTTATTGATGTATAGTTGACATGTAAGATTATATTTACTAGTTTCAGGTATACAACATATTCAATGTTTATACACATTATGAATTGATCACCACAATAAGTCTAGTAGCCATCTGTCACCATATGAAGTTATTACAATATTATTGACTATATTCCCTATGCTATGCATTACAGCACTACATTCTCATGACTTATGTATTTTATAGCTGGAAGTTTATACTTCTTAATCCCCTTCACCTATTTTGCCCAACTCCCCCAATCCCCTCCTCTCTGAGGACCACCAGTTTGTTCTCTGCATTTATGAGTCTATTTCTGTTTTGTTTTGTTTGTTCATTTGCTTTGGTTTTTGGATTTCACATATAAATGAAATCATAGAGTATTTGTCTTTCTCTGTCTGACTTATTTCACTTAGCATAATAACCTCTAGGTCCACACTTGTTGCAAATGGCACATAAATAATTATTAATAAAAACCAGCAAATCCATATAGAAGTTAGCAAACCACCAGTTATTTCTTTATCTTAGTCAGTAAAAGAGAAAAACATGCTATCGTCATGCTGAAATGGGTTTCAGCATTCAATACAGACATCCTGTTTCAAAACGAACATAGTCTAATATAATCTTAAAAATTCAGTGTTTTTCTGTATCACATCACTATTATACTTTTTAGTTTAAAGATTAGTTTTGGTTTAAAAGTAAGTTTAATTTAGTGCTTCGTCCCATGTCTCACAGATTCTTGACCTGGGATGGGTGAGAATCATTCCAACTAATATTAGCTACAGGAACAAAACAAAACATAAATGGGATAGTTTAATTGGCTTTGTCTGATATTCTTGCCTATATTCAATTGAGAGGTTAGGATACACAGGTGATTTAAACAGGAACATAACAGCAGAAAGAAAGGGAAAAAAAGACAGAGAAAATGTTGGTGTTATTTGTTTGGAGCAAGCCTATCCATTAAAGCCATTTATTGCCTAAGCCAATCGAAATAAACACACAATTAAGAGACACAAAGTGGTCGCCATGCAAATGACTTCTCCAGAAAAGTTCTTTACTCCCTTCCCCTTCCAAACAATTCCTCTCCCTAAGCCTCTTTATATCCATCAGGCATTTGGGCAGGAAATAGATCCTACTCTACATATATAAATAAGAAAGAGATTGATTAAAGGATTAAGTGCTTATAAAATTGTTGGAAGGAGGAGGAGAAGGAGCCAGGGGTGACCTCGGAATTATTGGATTCAAGAACCGTCCGCCATAAGAATCAAGACGGCCCTGTCATCAACGCAACTGTTGCAGCCATCACAACTGTCTTATGACTCCCACAAGGCAAGTGATAGAGAAATTGGTTTTAGCTGCTATACCTGCCTCCTGACATTTGACATCCACAACTCTGAGCCCAGCTTATCAGCAGGAGCATCAGGAAGATGACCTCTGCCTCGCTCCTGCTTTCCAAGACTCATGCATATGCATCTATTTGGCAGAACCTATTTTACACTGAGAACCCTAGCTGTAAGAGAGTCTGGGAAAACTAGACTTTTGCTTTCTAGCCTTTCGCAGCACAAGACAGGACATAAAAAGAGGTGGGAATGGATACTCAGAGACAACTGATAAGATCTAATTGCCCCTTCTGTATAGAAATTTTAAACTACCTTTGCTCTTACACATCCATCTGAGTACTTAGAATACTTTCCTGCAGTCTTTTAGTGATTATTCTTCCGCTTACAAGATCCTAAATTCCTTGAAGATGGGGACTGTGTCAGCTTCGTCTCTATCTTACAGTATCTTGAGAATAGTCAGCAAGCAATGTATGAAACAATGAATTAATAAATGTGTACAGAGAGCCAGGCAATGTTGTTCACATATCTCTTCTCACCCCACTACCCACCCCTTGTCCAGCTCTCCCACTTACTTTTAAGATGCACACATAAACCAAGGGAAGAAATCAACCTAACTCAAGAGTATCGATTTTGGAGTTAGAAAGGTCTGCATTCAAGTCTAGGTATTGTGTGATCTGGAGAAATGTATCCTTTCTGACCCTCAGTTTTCTTACCTTTCTTTCTTTGGAGGGGCTTTTTAGAAATACTGAATGAGGCAATATGAATCAGGCAATATCTTGCTCAACATATGCTGAGCAAGGACTAGTTTTTGCCCTCCCGAGTCCCCCACAAATGAATCCCACCCTTTCTGTGTCTCTTAGCTCATCTCCTGTACCTGCAACAGGGGGGATAAGAACTAAGCATAATGGAATATGATGGACACTACATGGAACATTGATTTAGACTTTTTTCTGCTGTAACTAATCATTTTAATTACTTTGTCCCTTTAGAATCTTATGTCTGAATATTTCAAAGGACTTTACAAGCAAGAATTATGATACATAATTGATAACTACAGTAGATAAGGCTTACAGGCTGAGTGATTTGTCAATTTTCTTGTGATCCTCAAAACACCAGCAGCCTACTGGGTCTTTCGCTGTGCTTTCTTTTGCTCTTTCTTTTCTTTTTTTTTTTTCAGTGTTTTAGTTGTTGCTGCTTAAAAGCTGATGCAAAAGACTTTGAAAAGATGGATTGTTGTCAAGCGGTCAGACCAAAATGACATGTTTAAGGGCAGAGGAGGATAAGAGCTAAGGAGACTGGAGCTGAGCTAGCAGATCTCTTTTCTGCTTCTAACCTGGTATAATTTAGGGATCATTTTGCATTTTATTATGTAGTTTATTTTTCCTCAGATTCCTGAATCTTCAGTCTTTAGTTTTGAGGGGAAGGGTCACAGATCCAATTTCTATCCCCAAACTTCCCACTAGTTGGCTTTGCTGGGTTAAGTAAGTCAAAATCTCTGGGTTTTGATATCTCATCTCTAAATTAGGAATTGGGTAATCTCTTTTCCAGCTCAATTTTTCTGTGAGTCTTTATGTACAACTCCTAGGACCCTGAACCACAAGAGACCAACTGCACTTTTCATCAGGGGCACATGAGAAGCCCCAAATACAGTCTCTTTCTTTTCCTTTCTGAGTAGAAACAGCAACAGACAGCAGAGAAGGACATAGGTCTATTTGTCCTTGCCAGGGAGAGGGCAAAGAAGCCATAGGGTTGGGAGTTGAGAGTGGCTTAAAGGGACCAAGCAAAGCTGGAGAGCAAGCTGAGAAGGAAGCTCACAGCCAAGATGCTGAGATGCTCAGAAAAGCCTGCACACTCCCAGCCTGGCTGGCACCAAACTCCGTTGATCTGCTGATGGTTCTGTTTAGTGATGCAACCTGTAGTTCTTTACTCTAATAAAATCCCAAATAATTGAAATGGCATGTCTATGCAGGAGCCTCCCATATATTAACTTGGCCCCTTCTGTGGATACACCTAAACTATCTAGGCATACAAAGAACTAAAGCAAAAATGTTTCAACAGAAGATCAGAGAAAAAAATAACACTAAAAAAAGGGACCTTTGAAAATGGGTAAACTAACTCTTATCCACCCTTACGCCCCTTCATTTTTATGGCTGATAAAAAAATGAGGCTGAGGAGAGAGATTAGTGATTTGTTCAAGGTCATCCAGTTTACCAGTATCTGAGTTAATTTAAGCCATCTCATTCCTAGATTGAATCCCACTGAAGTATGGATCATATTGTATATGCTTTTGTGAACCATACTTGGCTACCCCTGGACTCAATCAGTACCAGAAAACCAGTGCCATTCCAAAGTATATACTCAGACTGGGCCAATCCATTCATTGTTCATTTGGTCTGAATTTGCCCCAGGAGGTTAAGGCTGGAAGCGCCAGAGGCCCCAGCAACTCCTATGTGTGAAATCCTCATTGGTCCCATTGTCTTCTTTGGTCTTTTAGCCTCCACAGCCTTCCACAAGTACCTCTCACATTTTAAGCTCTGCCCATGCAGCTTCTGACCCTGTTGAGCAGTCTAGCTGGAGAATCAGACATTCTCTTAGATTTTTAATAATAATAATAATAAACCTGAAAATCACAGTGGCTTACTCAACAACAATCATGTATTTCTCACTTATTGGTCTACAGGTCATCTGGGGCTCTGCTTGTCTCCGCTCCACGTGTCTTCTCATTCTGGACATTGGCTGAAAGTGTGACCCCCACCTAGATACCCTGTTCTCATGGCCGATAGCAAAAACAAAAGGATGAACTAAACCGCACAGCATGTATAAGTTGCTGTTTGAAAGGACACACGTCCACTCATATTCTATCAGCCAAAGAAAGTCTTATGGCCCATCCTGACTACGGAACAGGAAAACACCATCTACTTGGCATCATGGCAAGGGTGGGGATGTGTTATACTCTTACAGGGGAAGGAGCAGACAATTGGAAACAATAATGTAACATACCACAGTATCATAATATTGGTATGTGAATGAAGCATTCTTGAAGCATAAAAAAAGCAACCAGCTTTGCCTACAGCAGATCAATTAAAGAGGCTGAAAGAAATAAAAACACAGTCCGAAGGCCTTTGCGGGATGACTAGGAATTTTCCAGTCATAGAAGGATGCAAAATCATTCTAGAAAGAACACTATAAGCATTAGCATGAAAGCACTAAATAGCATATTACATTCAGAAAACTGTGAATAATCTTACAAGAATGAATCACGTTTGTTTTACAAGTGTCTTCCTTTCACCTTAGCTAGATCACAAGATTCTTCAGAGTGTAAAACACATACACATGCACACATGATTCAAGAGGACAGCATGGGGAAAAAGTAAGGTTTAGGAGATGATGTTTACCTAGATTTCCTAGGACTTTCTCAAACTTCTGAGATATGACATAGTGGCTAAATGTTCAAAACACCACAGAGTAACTAGGGCTGGGAATAAGTCAGCCAAAACTTGGCTCTAAAATCTCTGAAAGGCAGTGAGAGATAAACTATAAGTTACACGAGTTGTTAAGTTCAGAATGTAAAAGCGAACCACAACAGGGTTCTTGTTCCAGGTAATATGGAGTAAGCGCTCACCGCCCTGTCTCTGACACTGAATGCAGCCATAAAAGCTGGACAGAATGCAAGGAAGAGCTGTTTAAAGGCTCTGGAATGTAGCAGGTATATTAGGAAAGCAGACCAAAATCCAAAGTATTGACGAACTGTTGGTGAGTTCAGCGCTGTTTTTCTCCAGTTGTTCCAGCCAGGACTTAGAAGAAACAGAGGCGAGGGCATTAATGAGGACTGGGATAGCCCCAGAAGAAGCCCACGACTGAGGCTCAAGGAATGAGAAAGAGGTCTACCGACACCAATAGCAGCAGCACCTGGAATAGCAGGCAACTAAAACTCTGTGGAAGGGGACACTTCTTCCCTGATCAGAGGAGCTCCAGTCCCAAGAGAATGGGTGAACCCCTGATGCTTTTTCTCTCTCCCTGTCCTTTCACCTCTTGGCCACAGACATGGGCACAATCATAGGAGTACATGGCAATGTGAGGTAAATAAAGTCTTAAGTTTCTGGCCAAAATATTGAAAAGAGTATCCAAAGAACTGGAATGTACCAGGGAGATCACTGAGAGGGAAGAACTCAGGAAACTGATCCCATAAAGCAGTTTATGACCACTGAGACTCACCGTGAGCTGCACATGTGTGGACTGAATCCTAAACACCATAGTGAAGACTCTGAGAACTGAATCAAGGTATAGAATACCACCCAGGTTAGACCACCACCCGGGTCCTGGAAATGGCCACTGGGTAACACACATGTGAAATAGAACTAAATAGTACCGAAAGGGCTTTGAAGATGAAAGAACATTGAAACCACAGCCAATAGAAGATTGGTGGAAATGTGCAGGCTGAGCCCAGCTGGACTGATTGCCTGCTGAAAGAAAAATATCAACACCCTCCATTGGATTTAAACAATATGTACAGTTTCATAATATTCAAAATGTCCAGTATACAATCCAAATTAACTCAATATATTGAAAAACAGGAAAATCTTAATTTACATGGGAAAAGAAAACAAATAGATGTCACTACCAAGGTGACACACATGTTGAAATTGTCTGACAAAGACTTTAAAGCAGCTACTATAAAAAATGTACCAACAAGCAATTGCAAGCACAGTTGAAATAACTGGAGAGCTAGAAAGTTTTGGCAAAGAATCAGAAGATTGAAAGAAGAACCAAGGAGAAATTTTAGGACTGAAAAAAATATAATAACCAAAGTAAAAAAAAAAAGCATACTATATGGGCTTAATAGCAAAATGGAAATGACAGAGGACAGATTCAATGAACTTGAAAATAGATCAATAGAAATTATCCAATCTGAAAAACACAGAGGAACATTTTGTTTTTTTTAATGAACAGAGCTTCAGGGACCTATGAGATAATATCAGAAGATCTAATATTTATGTCATCAGAAGCCCAGAGTAAAAGGAAAGAGCATAATGCTGACAAAATATTTGAAAAAATAATGGATGAAAACTTCCTAAATTTGATGGAATACAGAAAGTGCAGTGAATCCCAAATACAATAAATTCATGTCCAGACGTATTACGATCAAACTGACGAAAACTAAACACAAAGAAAATATCTTGAAAACATCCAGAGAAAAATAATGCATTGTTTATACAAGAACAATGATTTTAATTCCTGTGTATTTCTCACTAGAAACCATGGAGGCCAGAAGAAAGTGGAACAACATTTATAGAATACTCCGCTCAGCAATAGCAGAATACACATTGTTTTCAAATGTCCACAGATACACCAAGATACACATATCTTGGACCATTAAAAAATCCTCAACAAATTTAAAAGAATTGAATTCCAGAAAATGAATCTTCAGATTTAAATGGTTGCACTGGTGAATTCTACCAAACATTTGAAAAAGAAATAACATCAATTCTACACAATCTTTTCCAGAGAACATAAGAAAAGGAAACACCTCCAAGTCATTTTATGAAGCCAGCATCACTCTCATACCATAACCAAACAAAGACTGAACAAGAAAGATAACCACAGAATAAACCACAAATGCAAAAATCCTTAACAAAGTATCAGCAAGTCAAATCCAGGAATATATAAAAAGTATGACCCATCACAACAAATGCAAAGCTGGTTTAATATATGAAAATCAGTCAATGTATCCACCATATTTTAACACTCTAAAGAAGAAAAGCCACATGATCATATAAATTGATGCAGAGAAAACATGTGACAAAATCCAGTATCCATTCATGATAAAAACTCTAAGCAACCTAGGAACAGAAGAGAACTTCCTCAGCCTGATAAAAGACATCTACAACCCACAGCTAACATCACACTGAAGAGTGAAAGACTGAATACTTTCCTCCTAAGGTAAGGAACAACACAGGAAGTCCATCTCACCTCCTCTATTCAAAATTGTACTGGCATTCTTAGTCAGAACAATAAGGCAAGAACAAGAACAAAAATGCATACACACTGGAAAGGAAGAAATAAAACTCTCTCTTTTGATATATGGCATGATTGTCTGCCTAGAAAATCCCAAGTAATCTACAATAAATCTCCTAAGACAAATAAGTGAGTTTGGCAAGGATGTAGGATACAAAGTCAAAACACCAAAATCAATTATATTTATATCACTAATGAACAAGCAGAAACTGAAATTTTTTAAAATACCATTTATATTAGCTCCAAAAGATAAAATATTTAGGTATAAATCTAAACAAACACATGCAGAATTTGTATGCTGAAAATTACAAAATGATGAAAGAAGATCTTTATAAATCGAGTCACCTCACGTTTGTGGATTTGAAGACACCATATTATTAAGATGCCATTTCTCCCACAAAATGATCTATAGGTTTAACTCAATCTTAATCAAAGTCTTTGCAGGATTTTTGGTAGATACAGACAAGCTAATTCTAAAATTTATATGGAAGGCAAAGGCACTGAAATAGTCAAGGCAATTTTCAAAACTAAGAATAAAGTTGAAGTAATCTCACCACCCCATTTTAAGTCTTACTATAAAGTTATGGTATCAAAACAGTGTAATACTGGAAAAAGGATAGACATATAGATTAATAGAACAGAATAGACCGTGCAGAAATAGACTCATGCAAATATAGCAAATATGGCCAGTTCATATTCAGAGCTATTTAACAAAGGAATAGCCTTTTCAACAAATGGTACAGAGCAATTGGTCATCCATAAGCAAAAGAAAGAAAGAAAAAAGAAGGACCTCAACCAAAACATTACCCCTTATGTAAAAATTAACTGAAATGAATGTCAGACCTAAATATAGATGCAAAATTATAAAACATTCAGAGAAAAACAGGAGAAAACTTATGACAAACATTTCCTATGGTGAAGGCAAAAAATTGGCAAAAGTTCGTAGATATAAAAGAAAAAAAATAATAAATTGGACCCAATCAGAATTAAGAAGGTTTACTCTGTGAAAGACACTGTTAAAAGAAAGAAAGACAAAGTATAGACTGGGAGAAAATATTTGCAAATCACATATTCAACAAAGACCTTTTATCCAAAATACACAAAGAAATCTCAAAACTCAACAGTAAGAAAATAACCCAGTCTTTAAAAAATGAGCAAGAGATTTGAACACTTCACAAAAGAGTATATACAGAAGGCAGTTAAGTGCCTGATAAGATATACAATATCATTAGCCATTAGGGAAACACAAATTAAAACTATGATGAGATACTATAACATATCTATTAGAATGTCCAAAGCAATTACTGACAATACTAAGGGTTGGCAAGCATGCAGAGCAACCGGAACTCTCATACATCACTGGTGGGAATGTAAAACAGCACCCCTGCTCTGGAAAGCAGTTGGCAGTTTATTACAAAGGTACACATAGACTTACTGTATGATCCCATATTCTCACTTGTAGTTATTTCCCCTGAGTTACAAAAACTTATACACACCCCCACCCACAACAGTACATGAATGATCACAGCAGCTTTATGTATAATAAATAAAACCTGAAACAACCCAAACACCTTTCAATGGGTGAGAAGATAATGTTACATTCATATGATGGAATACTACCCAGCGATAAAAAGAAATAAATTAATGATACAACAACTTGGATGATCTCAAAGGCATTATGTTAAATGAAAGAAGCCATTCTCAAAAGGTTACATATTGTATGATCCTATTTTTATGATACTGTCAAAAAGACAAAACTGTAGTGATTGACAACAGATCAGTGGCTAGGGATTAGGGGGAGGGAGAAAGTATGACTACAAAATGAAAGCACAAGGGAGTTTTTTGGTGTGATGAAACTGTTCTGTATCCTGTTGTGGTGATGGTTACCTGAAGGTAGACATATGTTAAAATTCTACTACACACCTACTGACTGTACATTCTGCTGACTCTATGCCCCCCAAAAAGTTAATTTTACCATATGTTAACTTAAAAATAAAAAGATTTTAAATACTGGTAAAATGCTTCTGGTCTTAGTACTAAGTCCTATGAGAAATTTCTCCCATCCTAATGAATGTAGTGTAATGAATACGAAATACCTATGTAATCATTTATTCATTTGTTTATTCATTCACTAAACAAATACTGAACACTTACTATTTTTCTAGACACTCTACCACTCACCAGATTTAGCAGTAAGTAACAGAAGACCTTAGTTTGAGACATCTAATGCAGGCTGACAAGCACAATCACAAAACCCAATTTGTAAAAGCAATCCTACATGAGCCAAAATGATACAATCCAGGTACTCAACTATCCTGCTCTGGCTTAAATTTAGCATAGATTTTAGAAAGCATAGAGGAATAAATGGGTCACAACATGTAAGTATTAGTTCTCTAAACGGAGCTTTTAACGAACAGTAAGTGGCAGAGAGTTTGAGATAATACTCAGTAAGTACCTAAAGTGCAATATTTTATCTTTTCAGTTAAATCCAGAGCCACTTGTCTTCTGAGTCAGACCAGCTGGGGGTGGAACTTCCATTCTTTTACAGAAGCTGAGAAGTCTGATAATTGCTTCAGTCCTAATAGAAAGACACACTGCCTCAGCCCAGAGAGGCTGGAGGAGGCACAGATGGGAAAGGTCATGAAAAATCTCCATAAGGGACTAGTAGAAAGTGTAACCTTGAACGATGTAAATTTTTGATATATCCTACAGAACGTACTGTATCAAATGATTAACCATAAACCAATATTGAGGGAATTGACCACCAAAAATTATTATTTGGGTTTTAATGTAGTTACTTTTTAGCTCTTTCATGAGTTAAAAGAGAAGACCACTTGCTGTAAACTGAATTAGGTGTTCCCAGAATTCATATGCTGGAACCCTAACCCCCATTGTGATGGTATTTGGAGATGGGTCTTTGGAAGATAATTAGGTTTAGATGAGGTCATGAGGGTGGGACCTCCATGATGGGATTAGTGCCCTTAGAAGAAGAGACCAGAGAGCTTGTACTCATTCGCATTCTCCCTCCCTCCCTCTCTCTCTCAGTCTCTCTCTCTCTATCTCTCTCTGCCCTACCAACCCCAATGTGAGGACACAGCAAGAAGGAAGTCAGGAAGAGTGTTCTCACCAGAATTTCACTATGTTGGCATGTTAATCTTAGACTTTCAGTCTCCAGAACTGAGAAATAAATTTCTGTTGTTTGACCTACCTGGTCTATGGTATTTTGTTATGTCAACCTGAGCAGACTAACATACCACTCCTAAGTCATGATAATAGTGAAAATCATTATAATTGCTAAACTATATTGAGTGCTTAATATACGACATATTATCTCACTCAATCCTCACAACATCCCTGTGATTTTGGTACTATCATCATCCATTTCACAAATAGCTAAACACCTTTTCGAAAGTTACACTGCTAGTAATAGTAGCTGGACTACTAAAAATAGATTCAAGGCATAGCTCTAGTTTACCCACTGCAAACTGGTGTAAGAACTATCCAAAATCTTTACTACTGACCTTGCATAAAGTGCAAATTCTAAATAACTGTCAACACCTGGGTGGGACTGGTGTCTATGGAGATCATATTGATAATCCATAAACTATTCCTATCAACGACAACCACAATTAACCTTCTACTACTCCCAGAAGATTTCTCCAAGGTAATAAAGTGTATAACTAAAGACGTTAATGGAATACACTATGCTTAAATCTTTCCTCTTGTTGAATAACCGAACTTTGTCAACGGCCTCCAGCCAAAATCTACCAGGAGAAACACCTCTGTATTTAAACATTAGACTTATTGCTCATTGTAATAAGGGAGACACACACCATGGAGAGCCATGGGATGTCTCAGTAAGAGGATATTAGAAAGAACTTACTACAGTTATCAGGCTTGGGTTAGGCGACTTTGGAGAAGTTTCAGGATGTGAAGCAATGCTTTCAGGAAACAGGAGAAATTCTAAAACCATATTTTATAGACAAGAAGGGGAGTGTAGAGTGAGGCTAAAGCTGTGATCAGGAAAGAAGCAGCAGTCACTCATATTATACAAGATTGGGGAATGTGTGGTATTTTGTGTTTTGCACATAACCCTGTTCTGTTTGTGTGTAGACAAGATTACAGAGTGGTCTCCTTTTGTGCCTCACTTCATCTCATGGTCACAGAGTGGCCTTGCCTGATGCTGGTACTTTGTGAGATAGACAAATACAAGGCCTTGCTGTGAGTTTCTCAAGGGCAGCTCCTAGAAACACCAACACCCAGCTGATAGTGTCAGGCCAGTTCTTAGGTATCAAAGGCTACTTTTCCCTTTCTCAGCTTAAACCTTTCCTTCTCTTCTCATAAAATATAGGCCTAGGAGAAGGAAGTCTGCAGTATGCCAATTAGGTAATTGGCATTGAGCTGCTTTTCAGATGGAACAGCTAAGAAACTAATTAGCCTATAATTTTAAGGAAATA